>NW_022280112.1:360164-379380 GCF_004355925.1 Anarrhichthys ocellatus | reverse complement strand
CTCTCTCTCTCTCTCTCTCTCTCTCTCTCTCTCTCTCTCTCTCTCTCGCTCTCTCTCTCTCTCTCACACACACACAACCTGCCTAAAGCCTTAAACAGGTTATGCTGCAGAAACGTACCAATTGTATACTTTCCTGACCCACTTCACTATTCAGGTGCTCGGTGCTTGCGCAAGCATTCGGTCAGTCCTCTTTGGTGCGGGAGTGAGTTCCATAAGGAGGAGAGAGTATAGCTGCATATACATTTCTTTATATTCACGCTGTTTTACATCATGCATGGCGGGCAGAGAATTTGCCAACCATGGGAAGGAACGGCTCACTGCCTCACCTGGTCCCATCAGTAAGATACTCGTTCGCCCCCTGGAAGACATTTTACGGCCAAACATTGGCCTCATTCCCTTCAGATCGAGTGGGTCGCCTCAGAGTGGGATGAAGTGGAACGGCCGGATACGCTCATTAAAAACCTATCAGGCTGCCGAATCAGTCTGTCGGCTTTGCGGAGAACATCTGGGAAGACACCATGATGGCCTTCCTGCCCATTCACTCACTGTTACATTATGTTAGGAACCTGAACAGAAGAGATCTCCTACTTTCATTGGTGTTATGTAGTGCTCTACCGAGCTCATTGTCTTACAGCACATTTACTGTGTAGTTTAGTCACACCACTCTCACCAACGCCATTTACAGCAAAGGCAGGCGGCGGCCCTGATCAACCCACTACATGCCCACTATGCTACCAGTTTAGCACCAAACGGCAGATGGATAAAGTTGGTAGCTAGCTGGTTGCTAGTGGCAAAGGAGCCTACTTATCTCAGCAGTCGGTGGAGACCAATGTTAGACCTGAAAGGAGAGTGAATATTTGACAGGCAACCTTTTGGACCCACAGATCAACAACTCTTGGGGGGAAAGTGAAATGGCATTGTATGCAACCGCACTTCCTAATACAGCATTATTATTATTTTACATACTAGTACAGCTTTACAGCAACATTTTAACGCAGCAGAGGTTTTGTGTTCATCATAATCCCAGTTGTAAACAGAACATCAGCAAATAGTTTATCAGCCTCTCTTTTGTTGTTACAGGGAAACGTGACATTTTACTGAACTGAAAGTCAAGTGAAAGAAAATAAATATGTTCCCTAAACAAGCGAGCCTCAAATCATGCAAATGTGTTCGTTGAAGAGGCATTTTTACTTGTTGTTATTGGCTCTGGTTTCAGCCAAGTTCAAACTCCCAAATTACTCTGGCTCGGTTTGCATGCCTGATTACATATTTAATTCATGAGAAAACATTCAAAATGAGGGCTAGCACCCCCCCCCCCTCTCTCTCCTTCTGCCCCCTCGTGTTGGCTAACTAACCCAACGTGTGCCTTTGAAATGACTCAAGGTTTCTTTTGAGAAGGTGCTTCATGTGAATCCGACATCACAAATGACAACACAAAAAAAAACAACTCTGATTTTCAATCCGGGGGCATGAATATCGTGAAATGAAATTCTGGGGAGATACTCCCCCGTGTGTGCGCACATGCTATCTTTAAAGGGTGAATTAGCAATGAGACTTCTGATCTCAATCAATATGTATAAATAATAAAGCAGTTAAGGGAAGAAATACAGACAGATACTTGAGATGTGTGCAGCTGAAAAGCAGCTCAAAGCAGCTCCATAACTAGAAAGCTAAGCTCGGCCACAGGAAGGATGTGGACTATTACAGAAACACGTCTCCTATGTCAAAGGAAATGTTCGATAATATAGAATACACGAGGCTGTCTCCAGCACTCCACACAGAGCTACCCAGGGTTTTAGCCTCTCGTACTGGTTGTCGGGGCAGCGTGTAGTCCTAAAGATGATGCTTTTCCTTGACGTTCTGTTGGTTCGGGATGTAAAAATACAACATTATCTCAGTCTCAGTTCTGGATGAGTTCAACTGAATCATTTTATGATTTAATAACTCACGTCTGAAACCAAACCCATGCACTTGAATTGATCAAATAAGCTAAACATTTCCTAAATTCCAGCTTCTCCAATCCAATCTCTCATTTGTATTATTATAAATTGAATTTCTTCATCTTTGTTAACAGTTGGTCAGAATGCAATGACAGACGACAACATGGACACAGTGTCCTCAACCTCCTAATATGTATGCGTTGGAGTAAGTCAAGTAAGTTTTGGATAAAAGTTTGCCGTTATGTAAAGTCGACAAAGTTCCTTTATTTTCCAACATTTTACTGGAAGGTAACATTGAAGTTGATTGAATAAAATCTAATTATAGAATAAATAGGTCAAAAAAGGCCTCCGGCAGATGCAGGTTAATCACACTATGCGCTGTGTTTAAGACAGCGCGGTGGACCCACCACACGAGGGAATCTCTGCTCTGTACTTGATGGGTATCGGAATTCGGTCCAAGTTTGACGTGTCATTTTCAACTTGGCGCCTCCGCTGATGCTGCAGTCGGCAGCGATGTGCCAGCTCCGCTGAATAGCTTTAACAGGATTGGACCCTCGCCTCGACAGTGACACGCTAAGTCAGTCAAGGTCACTAACGGCATCGCATAAAAGGGAGACATCAGCTCCTGATGGAGTCATACATCACATTTAGCATATGGTTCAATTAGAGGCTTCATAGAGATTATTGAGATTATATTATCCCAGAACATTCATTAGCTAAGCTCCAATAGTCGGCCATCTGATTAAAAGCTGTGAGGGGGATTTGCTGCCATTGACTGGGAGGGATCCAAGCATCGGGGGGGGGCTGATGTAGCTCACATGTTTGGGTGCGTGTTTAATCGGGTGAATGTGTGTGTGTTGTGTACATGTGTTTACATCTGTAAACACCGGGGGGGGAAATGTGGCTCATAAATGCTTGTGTGTAAATGTGCATTCATCTGTGCCTAGTGGCCAAATAATCAACGTTAAAGTGTGTGGATACAGGCTGTGTGTGTGTGTGTGTGTGTGTGTGTGTGTGTGTGTGCATGGTAAATTCAATGTGACTGATAGAGAGGTCATGGAACCCCTGTTTGAAGGGAGAGAGCAGAGAGTTGTGTTTGCGCTGGTCGTGACTCCGGCTCTCGGCGGTCTGAAGCGATGGGGTTTGTTGCTCGGTTTTCACACAATGTGCTCTTCCATCAGAGGCTCTTTGAAATATAAATATGTTTCACCGTTGTGGGATTTATGGTGGTGTGGTCATCCTGGAAGAAAAAAATGACACAGATACGCTCTCAGCTTATACAGATGTCTGCGTCACAGCTCCGTCTCACTGGCGTCACCGGGACTTGGAGCTTCAAGTCTATTTTTCAACGATACATGTGTGAACATGAGGTCGATGCCCAATAAAAAGCCACGGAATAATTGTCTACCGACGGCCATGAAAAGTTTCGTCACAGCATCACAGGTGCCTGGAGGTCAGTTTTCATTCCAGCCAAGACTCATTGAAAGCTGGGTCATTGGTGACTGGAGCTGCTGTTAGAGACGTTTTATCCTCTAACAGTCCTGTCTTTGTGGCATCTAGTTACAGGAAAAGAAAAAGCAACCATAAAGCTAACAATCTGTAATAATTAGTTAATTGAAATTCACTTTTTCCTGTAGAGTTGCATAGCATCAAATGTGCTCTTTGGGGTATTTACAATAAATGTTTATTCATGAGAAACACTGCCTCTGTATTGGTTCACATGAACTGAACTGCTAGGGATACATTCTAATTCCTAATAATAAAGTTATCGCAGTATTTTTAATCATCTGCCTTTCCCATCAGTGATTTCTCATTAGACACACTACAGATACTACGACATGCATCACATGGATAAAGTTGTTAAACCTCAAATTACAGCATCGCCTGGAATTTTAAAGGCTCAGTTCACTAAAATAAAGAACAAATATTTATTTTTATCTCAAGCCAATCAGAGCAGATTGGGCTTTACGTGGGCGGATTATGAGACAATCCGTCATTGGACGCAAACAGCAGTCCCCGTCGCCTCAAGAACAAGACACAGAATTTCTCAGAGTAGTCGGAGAGGACGTGAGTCAGAGAAGTTTGTTCATGCCTGAAAATGAGAAAAGTGGTCAGAGAGACCAGAGTCTAACTAAGAATGGACAGACTCTTATAGGTCAATTCTTTCCATGGACAGTTTAAAACCAGAATGACTCATGTTCAGAGAATGGCAATTATTAAAAGCGGTTAACAAGTTAATTCCCTGTCCAACAATGATGTTACCAGAGAGGAATAGAGCTGAAACAAGTGTTTTAATAACCACAGATAAAGTCCATGCTCACTAATTTCTCTTATTAGAAGATAAGAATATAATATTGTGGGTTTTTGGTGACGTCACTTTACACCTGAATAAACTGAATTTAAAGCTGCAGGATAATTCAGTTAAATTAATTTTTCTAAAATTAAGTACTGTATTTTAAGAGTTACATTTCTCAAAATATGCTGATTACAGGTATATTAAGACAGACAGTCTGAGGAAAAATAATGTCTGAACATTAATTAAAGCATGTAAACATGTTTTACATGTAATAGAAACACAAAACACAAGGATGAACTTGAAAACGAGCATGATAAGTCCCCTTTAAAGACCCCCAACACCCAATGTATATATATGGCTAGCATGCATTTGGTTCATAGTTTGGTTAAGAATACAAATGCTACTACATCTTCTCTACCAAATATCAGGAATGACATGTTGGAACACAGCCCCTCGTATCCATCACATGCAAGTTATTATCAGGAATCCACCATGACTGTCATCTCCTTCCTTGGTCCCCTCAAGAGGAAGGTGAAGTGACCGAGGCCTCTAGGAGGACACGGCAGGAACGGGGGTGCTCTTCCTGGGCCAGCTGCTCCCTCTCTTGGATCTATAGACACTTTACTGTTGTGGATACTTCCAGCATTGCTCTACGTATCGGGAGGGGTGCAATCTAGAATTCCCTTAAAATGCTGTAAAATGACAACTAACTTCAGTGGGGCAGGTGTGGCTGGATGTGTTTCCCTCTGTGTGATAGCACTGTCCTGTGTGTCTCTCTCTCTCATACACACACACACACACAGACAGACACACAATGAATCACATCTGCTCACCACACGGCCCGGCCCTATCCCGGGGTCATCTCAAAATCACCATTTAATGTTTAACGGCAAAGCTGGCTTTGATATCAGCGGCAGATAAAGTGGAATTTCTTGATTGCCTCGGTCAAAGAGGCCCCCGCTCGCTGAGAAAATGATTTATTGGACACGGGGAAGTCGGTGGGGATCAAAGGAGACGGACGAGCCTCCGACTCGCAACGAGGTGCTGGGAGCAGGCCGGTGTCGTCCAATCACTCGCGCCAGCGGGGGCCCGCTGTCACCGCTGTCTCTGCTTTTTAATTGGCCACCGAGAGAGAGAGAGAGAGAGAGGCGGAAGGGAAAGGGAGGGCCGAGGGGGCCCCACAGGTCACCAGAGAGCTCAGGCTGGACCCCATTAGTCAGGCAGGAGATAGGAGGAAGGGGTCAGCTGGTGTGATTACACCACAGAGAGAGAGTAGTTCCCATTGAAGTGCCATGGACATTAGTCCCCGTCTTCACAGCCGGAAAGAGGACAACAGGATGGAGAGGAGCAGCAAGAGGTTACGACAGAGAAAGAGAATTAAAAGCGTGGCGGAAAAAAGAAGCATGGTATTGATTTTTTATGAGAGAGAAGATTTGCTCCCAAGATTGAGAGCAATATCATATTAAACTCTGTTACTGGCCCAGAATGAAAATAAAGCCTCTGAATCAAACCGTCCCCCACTCTCATGTTTTTTTTTTTTTAATAACTTCCAGCCTGAACTGCAGCACCGGAGAATTACAGTTTGTGAGATAATTGGAAAAAACATCAGTATTGCGAAGGCTCGGTCGGAGACGGGATGCGCATTATTCACGAGATGGCGTCCTGCTATTGTTACAAAGAGGAGTGAGGCTTCACAACGCACAAAATACTAATTCAATACAAGTTTGATGCACGTTTATTTAAGAGGACTCAAAGAAATCTTAATCTGCGGCGCATCAGTTTGACAGCACTTAATATGGGATAGATGTTTCTCACAGGCTACCAAGTTTAACCGTTTAAGGTATAGTGAGCTATAAGATGGGTTCATCTTCCCTTCCTGCTTATAGCACTACATTTATTTATTTTTATTTCTCAGGAATATATGGGGTTATAAAATGTTTCTACGCAACTTGTATCATATTTCATATTTTTTGCAAGTTTCCAAATATGTAAGTGTTCAGTACGTATTGTTCTCCTTCAGTAATGAAGATCTGGGCTGAGACTCCTGTCAGAGCAGATGGAAGACCAGCATGGTGGAAGAGGTTGTTGGATTTACCAACAATAAAAGGATGTCAGTGAAATCTTTATGTATTCTCCTACTTCGAGCTAAACGGGCATCTGAAACATTAGATCTATTTCAGAAGCATGGAAACCAAAATCATCTCCCTAATAGGAAATATTCATATTTCATTTTTGGCTGTGATGTGTAACCCATGCATGTCTAGGGCTTACGGGAAATGGGGTTTATTAAATGCCACAAAAAGCTAAAATATTGAATAAACAGTGATGATGAAAAAACAATACTATCCTGAGCCAAAACATATAAAGTTAGCCACACCACATACTGTAGAGATAGTCCACCGTATGGTGTCTTAGTTATTGCGTTTTACAAATGTCAATGAGAATTTGAAACGGCCAGATATGCAAACAGAATCATTCATAAGTTCATCATTATTAACCATCTTTTTTTGTCTTATCAAAGAGTGAAGAATAATGGAAACCCTGTTGTGCAGGCATTTGCAGATCACAATGGTGTGGTATATTTACTGCAGTGCAACCACACCGCCCGTAATATTGACACTAAATCAGATGTGTGCACTGAAACTAATGCAGCGAAGGATTTTGTTTGCATATCCTCTGCATGCTGGTTTTCATGCAGCACACTGACTGAGCTGTGAGTGTGTTTTACTGAGTGTAAAGAGGGACAGCAGAGGGAGGAATGGGCAAAAATGGAGATTAATGGCTTATGCTTAATTAAAATCTCCGGAAAACTAATGGTGGGAAAATTGAAATGCTCCTTATAGATTAAATGCCCCACCACTGGCCGGTTTCATAGCACAGTGAAGCAGAGTGTGACCATCTCGTGATCTCTGCTCTGTGTTATAGAGTTTCCCGCATGTAATTGGAAAGTGGGAGCCATTGTCAGCTGTGACTCGGTGAAACCCTGAGTCATTCGGTTGTGATGCGGCATTTCATTTTTCTTCACTTTAAGGTCTGCAGCACTCATTCCAGAAATAAACTGAAAAAAGTCAGAACAATAATCTGATATTATACTAACTTGTTAAACACCAACATCTAATAATTGCAGCGAGTCGTATCTTCAACTCAACAGGAGATTCAAATTGGACATGTGACCGTTATATGTGACCGTTATCCAGCGAGTAATCATTTCCTCAAACTAATTGAATCTACATTAACAGAACACAATCTATGAAAAGGGGCCACTTCAAGCTAACATTTAGATTTTCTTTCCTTTTATCAATCCAATTGTGATTACCCATATTTAAATCAATCATAATTGATAACAGCAGTTAATCGATTAAGTGTCAATGTGAGAATGTGTTTTGAGTTAAATATGGAAAACAAAAGTCGTCTTTTAAGAGTAAGTGATTCCAACTTCATTAATCTCATTGCTACATTGCAGGCTTTTATATCGGTTGCCACTAAACTGTAAACGGAATCTGCTTTACAGCACAAATGAGGAAGAGGGTCAGAAAGGTTTGACCCAATCCAATTGTTTTATACTTATTTATTTGGCATTTGGCAATTTGGCTTTTTCCCAAATTAGTGTATTCTACTAATTTGCTTTACCGCACACACATGGGAAGGGGTTCAGAAAGGTTTGACCCAATCCAATTGTTTTCCATGAAATTTGCTTTAGTAAGTAAACAGCATGAGGGTCCTAAGGTCTGGACCAGATCTGGTTGCTTGCCCTCAACAACAGAAGTACAGTATCAAATTGCTTTACAGCGCAAAACAAGTAAATGGTACAGCATTTTCAACCTGATCCCATTGTTTGTCACTAAATTGGAGGAAACGAAATCTGCTGGATTGGTTAACAACATTAAACAATAAAACACCTTTTTTTACCTAATCTGATTATTTACTACATGGAAAACAGAAATTGCTTGACAGAAATTAAGGAAATCTACTGGCTTGCTTTACAGCACAAATTGGGAAAGCCCCACAATTATGTTTTTTAAATAATCGGTTACTTATTCAGTCGCTCCTTCAAACTCGGTGCCAAATGATTTGGAACGACGTCTGATGGCAGATTGGACGGAGACGGACATAGTTTGTGGCCGAGATGACAAAGAAAGAGCCGGTGGGCATTAGCTCCTCTACCCAGGTGTCACGTTTCCATCACTGCCGATAGGAGCTGGAGCCGATGATACCGGTGACTATTACGATCATTTGGCCCTGGACTGAATGCCGATTGTACAATGCCTTTATATAGATGAAAGGAACAAGAAGACGGTTAGCTGCTTTATTTGTCACTTTCTGACAATGATGCACTGATGCATTGAAACACAATGCATGACAACATTTGACTGCAACCCTACGCTGAGAAACACTGAACGGAAAGAAAACACTCAGGGCACAGCTGGCCTTGCCGTCTGAGAAGGTAATAAGGATCGGATAGCAGCAGCTTATGAAACACACCGCACATCACAACACATCATAGAGCCCCGGTGGTTTTTCTGTCTGTTGAACTCAAAGACTGATGTTTATCATTACCTGTCCTCCCCTTGGCGTCTGGCGGGGATCCAGTGACCTTCTTTTGGGGCCGTCTCCATCAGGGATTACCTATCGATCAAACGCTCCAGCGTAGGGCAGCTTGTTGAAAACGTGAAGACGCGTGCGTCCTCTGAAGGGCGCTGCCAGCAGAGAGAGGTTTGTGCAAGCGATCAGGTGAGATTCATGCGTGCATGCGGCGGAGGGTACGTGCGCATCTCCTTGACCGAAGTAATGAGCAAATCAAATGTGCGTGCGCGTGTCTCCTTGACCGGGCCGATGGGCGAATCAACTCACAGAGGGTGTGTTAAAGTTGATGAGGTGATTTAAAGCGAGCAACGTGACCAATGGGCCAAACAATGGGACTCTTGAGGACACAAATGCACACACACACACAAAAACAAAGAGGACACTGAAGTTTGATTGATGGGAAATGTATGTCGCTGCTCAGATTCATGCACCGCGTCGGGCCGTTACTCATTACTTCATATTGAGCGGTAATTTCACCTCTCCGGGGTCAATCATAGGTTGCTCCGCGGCAGAGCTCAATATTGGACGAGTGATAAATGATGCCGTTTGTCAAGGAGTTAAGCAGCAGTGCTGAGAGTGCAGAGGAGACGGGGGCTTCCGCAATGGCTGCCGTCGACACACAAATCTGGACTCATGTATTTGCCATAAGAATTGACATTTGGCTGTCGTCAGTGTCACGCAGAGATCTTGTTTGGCCCGGCATGTGGTCAGCACTTTTACCTGCCCGAGTGATTTGAAACACTCCGTTAACACTCCGCGACACAGAAGGCGAGTTCAATACGTGAGGCAGCAGAGTGAGGGTGCGGACTCAAATAGAATAGTTGCACGTAGAAAAATAAATAAATTTGAGACACTTGATTTTCATCAACAGAAAAATCACAAAAAATAAAGGGATCGCATTGGATTTAGAGATTTGATTGACACGTAATCTTTGAGAAGCGGAGTGCACAAGCAGTACAGCGGTGTAGCCAGAAGCCAGAACTGTCACAGATAAATCAATATCAATACGTGCAGAGTGTATTTTTAAACGTTCGGGTACACCGGGACTCAAAGCAGTTTCAATACATTTCAATAGTAGCTCAGTTTTGATACGATTTTTACAACGTTTTTACATTTAGCACAATATAAGCTCACTTGAAGGAAGTGGTCATGTAGGGTTTGATTTATAGCAACACCAGACAAATGTACGTGATCAGGCTGCACTGTTTGTTTGCATTACTACATTTACCTTGTGAGATACAGTAGGTGTGCTACCTGTGCATTTATATCATTGGACTGACTATTTGGCCTTGTCTCATTGCAGAGTAGGAAAATGACTGTGTGCATTCGGCGTGTTTTCGTCCTGTGATAGAGCGGCGGTCGCGCTGCGCAGAAGATTTGCAGCGCAATTGGCTCTGCTAGATGCCTGGGACAGAAAACGGAGGAGATAGCTGAGCCTTTCTCCGCTAGAATTGAAAACACATTCTCACAAATCTGAAGTAACTCCGCATCCAAACATAACAATCCAAAACAGTTCCTTGGAAACATCTGCTGGTGGTACGCTGGGTTACTTTTTGACAAGAAACCTCTTAAGATGGACGGATGCTTCACAAAAATGCTGCAGCTGGGTTGCGGTTCACTTTCTGGCTCCCACGTAGGAAGGTTTATGGTGCCACCGGCATATTTCATAAAACCACTGAAGGCTTTGCAGGCTGCAAATGTTGACTATATGTGGTTGTGTGTAAATGAAGCTGTGTTTGTGACTATCGTGTCAGTGCCTACATATACAGACACAGAGTTCATTCAGAAAACACAAAGGATCACCACACTGGGGAAACACACTGCCTGTTAGTTGTTGATGTACAAAGGATGATGATTTGAGACAGTCTTTGCACATTTTCTACATCATAGAGAAAGAAGGGTTGTATAGTTGCATATATAAGATTAATAAACTGCATATAATAACATGTGTTGAAAGCTATTTAAGAATGATTCATTTAAAGCAATTCATGCAGCTTATACAGTTCTATACAGTCTGTTTGAGAAAATGGTTCTTTATGGCACAATAAAGGCTTCTATGAAGAAATGGAACAAGGCAGAACCTCTGGTTCTGAAAAGTTTTTTTCTAATGGCCATCAGGTGGCAACTCCTCTGGTTGCAAAAAGAAGTGTGATAGTTAAGAAGTCTATAAAAACACACAACAGGAATTCAGCTGGATACTTCAGCTGGATACTTTACAGGAGAATACAGGAAGGGGTCCAACACTTCAGACTAGATTGTTTATCGGGGAAATTGGACTCTCACTTGATTTATTACCTCAGTAAACATTGTAAACACGACTTTGTTCTTCGATACAGCATGATGTTCATGTAGTAAAGCAGGGTATGCTTTAGGGCGGGGCTACACAGTGATTGACAGGTCTCTAGTTGTCAATTTTTTCGTCTTAGAACTTTTTGCCTCTCACGGGTTGTTTTCATTTCATTAAGTGAATGGTAATATTTTTGTTTCGCCCCAAAAATATCTTACTCAGCGTTCGGTTGTATTTCGCTCCACCTTCTTGTGTCACTCCTGGTTACAAAAAAACAAGAAGGAGACGACAAATTTGCCGAGCTTTAACACTACATGTCATTCACCCATTCATACACAGAGGGCGACCATGCAAGGGGCCAGCTGCCCATCAACACTAGCTAACGCTCAGCCTAGGGGACACATCGACATGGACTGGAGGAGACGGGAATCGAAGCTGCCGATCTTCAGATTGGAGAATGACTGAGCCACAGCCTGCTCTAACGGGAGGGTTTTACTAAAATTGTCAGGTCATCCAATCAACTGCAGTATAACCTAAAAGCAGAACAAGAACTGTAATTTACTAATACGGTCATAGTGGAGCTGCTCAGATTGCCGGCCTCTCAGCTACTCCTCATCCATGTGGTCACAGTCAAATAGATTTTTGCATTGCTGAAGTCTGGCAGCACATGAGGCCCATTTCATACATCCCACTGTTGTTCCCACTGAAGGCTGGCCAAGTCAGAATGCTATCAATTTAAGAAGTCCATTTTTTTTGGAAAGTGTGATATTTTATTAAAGCAGCCGAAGAGGTTTTTCTCACACAACTTCCTCAAAATGTACATCAGGAGCAGCTCTTCGTCACCATGGGTCAGTACGGCCGGTATGTGCCCTAGATCTACCTTTGCATGTTTTGTCTTTTCTCACCAAGAATAAATGATACTCGTTGAAACATTTCATTCATGCTACTTCTTTTGGCAACTTCTATGTCTTTGTCAGGTTTGGTGGGATCGGCCAGTATTTGTCACCACTGTTTTATGGCGCTTGTCGGAGCATTGTCAGCGTTACTCGCCAAAGATTGATGAACAACGGGCTGTTGCTTCAAATGCCAGCTTTCAAAAAAACAGCAGCACAACGAGGCGTCTTTATGTCTTTATCCAGCAGACGCTTTTCCTCTCTGAGAGCTTTCATCGGATGACTTCTGCAAACCCGCAGTTTACCCTAATGTGGGCAAATTGAACGAAATGCCTGGTTCATTGTCGGGAAACTGTGAAAGATGCATTACAGGTCCATTTAAGAATTCAGTGTATGAGATAAAAAGAGATAAAAATGACCCTATGAATGAGGGCTACAGGATTAAATTAAAGGAATTGGATGAAAGCAAAGTCTGCAACCCACCTAAAGTCATGGTCTTTAAAAAAATATTATTTATGTCAAACAGGTGGATTGAATATTTCAGATTTCCAGTCAAAAAAAAAATGCTCAGAATGTAATATTGTTAACAAAAGGCAAAAAGAAAGAAAGAAAAGCCGGCTTCCAAAGACTAGATTGCAGCATGTCTCAGCATACTTCTACCCCAGAGGCATAGCACAATGTAGCATGCCACAGAATGAGGCTTTGAGACACCCGCTGCATGATGGGAGATGTCACATTATGAGCCAGGCGACGGCAACGCTCGGGTGAGATATGACACGACGCAGCTATGTGGCGACATCGGTGCGCTCTCAGACAACACATTTCAGGACAGATATCGTAGCGTGTACCCAAAAAAGTACAAAACAGCACAGGCCTGTCGGGCATGAGATACGGCCGGTGTCGTCATTAAGAAAACACTGTAGATGTTTCACTGGGCAAACATGTCACGGCTCCCGTGCTTGTTAGAAAGATGTATACATTACAGGTTCCTCAACATGATGTCTATGGTTATGAATAACCCACTGAGTGCATCCTCCTGTGTAAAGGCCTTGACACATGGATGAGATTTATGGTCGCGTAATTACTGCTAAATATTCATCCACCACTTACATCATCTGAATAAGCTGAACACAGGACTTTGGTGAACAGAATGGTTGTCTTATCAGTTTGTGCGTGAAGTTCTCAACTGTTGTAAAGCTGTACTAAGTAAAAATAAAATACATGTAAGTAAGGGTTTAATGCAAGACACTATGTGCATAAACATCAGTTTTCATGCACTGGTTCCTTTGGAGATTTTGGGCTATTTCACTTCCTTCAGAAAACATCCAAAATACAAATCCACCAAAAGTTAGCGTTAGATAATGCCTCATTTGCATATTTAAACATTATATTTCAGAAAACTTAAAAATACAAAAAATAATTGTTTTAATGTTAGTTATCGAATGGGGAACTTTCATGCTGGTGTCTTTTGGGATTTAAATATTTTTTTGTTTCACTAAACATCTCTTTAAAGGCCGTTTTCTCGAAATGAGTTTTCTCTCAGACTCTGAAACAGAAATCTCCGCTTCAGAAGCTCTTACATACACCAAACTTTTCCAGTTCCATTCCTCTCTAGATTGTGAAGGTTTTTACAGAGGGGTTAGTTAATATATCATTCATAGCCAAGATTTATACAACATTTTATTCCCTTAAAACATGGCCAAAATGTATTTTTATGGCTGTTTACACTAATTTCTTATTTATGGAGTGATACAGAGAGATATCCAAAATGCCCTGTGTAAAGACCTTTGACTCTTATATGTGAACAAAATGAAAAACAGAATTTTGAACCTGGCTTTATCCAATATTTAGAATTTTGTTCTGAAAATGTATGCAAATTAGCACACGTTTCATAAGATCATGCTGCATTTGCATATTTCAACATTTTCAGAAAAGTTGTAATACAAAAAATGATCGTCTTAGTGTAAGTAATTAACTCATGAACTGTCATGGTGATATCTGTTTGCTAGATTATTTACCCCATTCACCAGGGGTGTCTCCCCTTAAATGTCATAATGTGGTAATGCTATTTCAAATCATGTCCATTTCTTTTGGATCGTAGCTCACATTAAGTCTCTCTGACAGCACTTACTGCAGGCTATGAGCTATCAGAATCACCTGCCCCACAATGCAACAGCAGAGAGACCGATAAGGAAAGTGGATAAAAACAAAACATGCAACCCTTTCTACTGACAAATGTCAGACAAGTACAGCATCCAAAGCTTATCACTTTATAGCCAAACATACAACAGATAACTGTAGGTTACACTCTGCGATATACTGAATAGTAGTACAGTAAAGAGTCTTTTGTCTCTTCATTTTACTGCAATGAAGTTGAACGAATGGAATTATCAATTAGGTCCATTGTGCCTCATGAAATCATTAATTTCTGCAGGATTACTGGGATCAACAGATTTGACTGTGGGGTTCACCGTATCCGCACAATTCTCTCGCTGTGAGTTTCAACTTTGGTGAACTAGGACCCGTGGATTTGTGCCATTGGCCAATTAATAATTATTCTTAATAATGTAGATTTTTGATACATATCCAGAGTCCGAAACAGAGAGGTATGGTATTGTCTATTATTGTATTACATTACAGCTTTTCTTTAACCTTATTCTAATGGAGCGGAAGAGGCATCACAAAGACATGAGTTGATGGTAGACTATGTCAGCGGTTGGTTATGGTTTGCCGTTAACTCGCTGGCAAAAAGGAGTTCACTTTAGCCCTGTGAGTGGTCAACCAACTCTCAGTCCCAACTCGTCAAACACCAGGCCTTCAATTAACTCCAATGTAGGGAAGAGGGCCAGGTTTAATGGGTCATCAAATGTTCACAGGACTTTCACCCACGAGACCCTGAGTCAATGTTCAGCTTAATTTACCTTACTTATGTACTTAACTATCGCTGTATACATATTACATAACAAGTGTACTCGTCTAAAACCCTTATTTTGAAAATACACTGTATGCATATAACGAGCAGAAACTGTACGTTTCTTGTGAGCATGGACGTTTATTTTGAAAAGATACTATTTGTGTAATGACACGCCGTTACCCGACACGTCCAAAACTGGCGCTAGCAGGGTACCTAAAGCGTCACAGTTTGAAGCGTAGGCCACTGACCAAGCACTGTTTTTTTTAATGATTTGGGAGTGAGATTGTTGCAGTGGTACCTACGTCACCAATCTTTCTGGCACTTGTTTTTCAAGCACACAGAACTTTGTGGTATGATCCGACCTTTGGGTCAAATGTATGTCACGATTCACCAGAGAAATGCAGGAAACTATTGTTGAATTGATCCGTTATGAAGTAGTTTTAGCTTTAACTTGGGCTGGATTTTGGAAAAATTTAATTGTTATATGAGTCATCTGACAACCTTCATTTTACTATAACAAATTCAGAGAATGATAAATAATAAGACTTATAGCACATACCATTTTTGCGATTGCTCCATGGCACTGCATCAATTTCTTTTTTTCGTGTCTCTGTTTTGACGGCTTTGCATTTTCACCAGCCGAACGTCAACTCCAGCTCTCGTTCCCCGTCCATCACTCCCAGCCGGCGCACCTATGCATTAAATATCAATCCTCGCTTGAGGGGCCGGGACGCGAAATACGACGCTGGAGTTTGAGTTCACCTGGCAGCTCTGAAGGGAATCTCTCCCCGTCTGATGATGAAGCCCAGTTCTCAGTCTATGTAAGCCAGAACAGTTGGTGAAGCAGGGAGCAGCGGTTACGGAGGAGCTTTTAATATTCCCCTGATGTAATGGGAGCATTTGAATATTGTATTTAAGCACACTGAGCTTTGGCACACACACACACACACACACTCACACAGAACAGGCATATTCATCATTCAACCAAAGGAAGAGAACAGGCACAAACCCATACGCATTCTCACATACACACACACACACACAAGGTAATGTGATTAGCATTCAGATGTTCTTGGAAAATCACAGGGTAGAGAGAGTAGAGGAAAAAGAAGCCGGGGCAGAAAAGGGAGCTCCGAACTTATTTTGATTACTTGCTAGTTTTTTGTCTTCTACAGTGAACAAAATAGGTTGAAAAAGTGTGGCTTCCTTTTCTTGACAAATACACAAAAAACACCTTTTCATTTTCTCCTCCTCGTGCATTTCCACGCTTCAATGCTGGAAGTGAGCTCAGCTCGATAATTGAGCTCTGAGTTGTGCTCTGATGTGTTCACGTACAGGCTTATGCAACATGCGGCTGAGCTGTCGACACTTTTGTAAAGCTCTCCCTCTATCGTAATTTCACCTCGTAAATATTACATGAATAACCCGTCGATTCCTTGTATCTCCGAAAAAAAAGTCATCTTTTCAGCCAGTCACAAAAGGACTTTTATTTTGAATACATATTCAGTGGTTCGGTTTGGTCACAGGGTCACGAATTCTAGCGGACATTGTCAATTGTCAAGTAGAGTGGGGTGGCAAAACAAATTTAAATACAGGACAGTAACTCAGCTGTGGAAAGAAATTGCATGTTCAAATAATACTCCCACAGACGTAGCAATTGCTTTAGCCCCAATTTTTTATTTTAATTAAATACAATGTTGCTGTTGCCCTGTATCGCAACAAAAAAAAAAAAACACTTGTTCCTCATCTTTTGACAATCATGAAGTGCATGACAGCTGACAGAAGTGAGCAAGCATAGACCTGCTGCAGCATTAATGGACGCTGACTGGTGAATTGATGCATTGGGGGTGGGAGGGGTGGACAACTCCATGGCTACCGCCACCACCGCCCCATTAATAATCCCAACCCCTTCTCCGTCATTGTGACACAAGCCATTCAGTGCTAATTAAAAATGGAGTAGTGATGTATGTGGTTACGTGGGACTGTTAAGGCATCATAAATAACTGATGGAAGTTGATGGATTCATCGTATTAGTAACACTGGGGAAAGTACGGAGTGCTGGGTGTAGTTTCTTTCACGTGGGCCAAAATGTGCAACTAATGATTATTTTATCAATCAATCAGTGTGCCATTTGTTTTCTTTAGTGATTGTATGTGCTCAATATATTGATTAACCAATCAAAAAGTGATTAAGGCCAATCACAGCAACATTAATTACTTCAATTGTCCGAAGAACAACCCAACGACGCTGAGCCTCTTTCACAAACAGTGAACAGTGAACAAACCAGGCTAATGCGGCTTGTACGAACGTCTCTACGCACAAATCCCGGATTCATCAATACTCCCTGACCTGAATTTGTAAAACATGTTAAATGCGTCTCATATTAAAACTACTTTCATTAAAAAATGACTTTAGAAAACAATATTTAAACCATTGATTCACTGATGCATTGGCCAAATTTATTTCAAAACTGTGAAACTGACAGTTTGCTAATTGCAAATAGCGAGACACAAGCGTGTCAATTTAGAATGATTCTGATTCACGAAGAAGAAAATGGTCGGTGTGTCATGAGTCTGATGGTAATTTTAGGTGCACACTTATTTTATGTCTATGCACATATCATACACTAAGAAAACCAGAAAATATCCACATCTGTGATGTTGGATTTAGTCAATTTAGGTCATTTTTGCTTTAAAAAACGACTTAAAGCGATCATCCAAATGAAAAAGATTCATGAATAATTTCAATAATTTTCTGTTTATTAAATAATTGATTTTCAATTATGTTATTGATCAAAAGTAATGCAGCGTATAATAGGGGCCAATAGGGGCTCAACAAAAATCTTTGCCCCATTAACACAGACAAATCTATTTTTTTCTACTCATTAAAAGTCCTGATCACAATTTTTTATGTCCTAAATGTTGAAAAATGCAGATTGCTGATTCAATCAGAATGAGATTTTTTAATACAAATTCTTCAATATCAAAAATCTGTGTCTGCCACAACTAATTCAGTGTGAGTCAGGCTTTGATTGTGAGTGTTCTCAAAAGGTTCTGGCTATGAATGTTCACAACAGGAGGTCAGCCCATCCATAACTCTGGAACAAAGACAACACAAGACAAAGCTTCGGTGAACAAATGATACGGGGTGGGGGTGGGGGGCATTTCGAAGTGGCTTTGAATACGGCAGCGAAACAAGATGTTTTTGTCTCGTAAATAATCCAAGGAGAAATAACAGAGTCAACTATCTCCTAGCAGCAGATGCTGAGAATGGATGAGGTGAATGCAGCTGGTTTGTGTAAACAACAACAACAACAAAAGCAGTGTTGGTGGATGACTGACAGTGCCGATTTCTTTCAGAGTCAACTGACTCCTCTTCACAATCAGTCCATCTACCTGAGATGGACATACTGTAAACCGCCAGTTAGGCACATCACAATACCAGGAACGTAGTAGTCAACACCAGTGATCCGCCTCAGAATCTTAATTTTACAAGATTACATTTTAACACATCGTGTTAATGTTCAATACAAGTTTTTGCTGAACAAAGCTTGAACGCATCACAATGTAACTCAATGCAACCTCTGTACGTCAGCCATTAGCTCCGTCATTTAGACAAACAGGACCATGCCGCAAACGGGCTGGTAGCGGCTAACTTTAACTAGCTGTTCTGCTGATTTGTTGTTCACTCAGCAGCATTGTCATAGAAATCGTCAGCTTTGATCCCTGGTACGTGCAGTACTGTAGAAAAACAAGTATTGTCACGTTTTCTAAATTTTGGTACCCAAGTATCAGATTTTGGGAGATCCCTACCAATAATTTGATGAAAGTTAGAGGGTGGGATCTGTCTTGTGTTCTTGTATTATTTTGTTATATTTAAGATAACGAGTTTGAAAACCCCAAAAAGTGAATTGCATTGGCTTGCTGTGTAATTCAATGAGTTCATAGCTGCTTCCACATAACAGCGAGATAGATGGTAAAAGAAAAAACAAAAAGAATAAATTCTCTTTCCCTCCATTATCTTTCTACCAGGGTGTCGTGTACACTTTGGAGACCGTCTGGTGAGAGAGGTCAAGAGCACGTCAGGCGGTTGGAGGAGTTCAAATATTTGACACTTTAGTCAAACATTGTATTCAGGTCTGTCAGAGAGACGTCGCCCAGAAGACATTTGTCATTCCTCGTCCTTGTCGTCACAGCCACACTGCTGTGACTGGGGCTGCACTCACAATACGGTGGGTGGAGAAGCACTGTTGCTATGATAAAGGCAACAACCACTGAATTGTGTTTTCTATATCATTTAGCC
>NW_022280112.1:316716-360064 GCF_004355925.1 Anarrhichthys ocellatus | reverse complement strand
ACCCCAATTGTTTTTATGAAAAATTTTTTCCCCCCCCCCCCCCCCCCCCATTTGGAAAACAATCTCATTATAATTCCTGCTTATCTACGATGTTCTTGTAATTGGAAACTAAAATGTTCTCACCTAGTATGAAATTGCGTTGGGGCATAAGTGGATTTTATTATCATGACATGCTTGGCAGGGATATTAAAACGTAATGGGAAAATTAAGTTATTGCTATGGCTGTTCTTAAAGCAATTAATGTGGGCATTGTTTTCTTTGTCATCGCTCCCCATCCTCAAGTTATCTGGTGCGTTGTGTAAATTGTATTGTGCTGCTTTGTCTTCACTGCGTTCATCATTTTGGCTTTCAAAAATACAATAGCATAAAATACAAATGACACATTGTATTGTTATTATAGTGCTGCATGTCTTTGTATGGAGGTGGTCAGGTTGGATCAGCTTGTGACATTGGAAACCTCTGTGAGCAAGTTTTCTACAAACAACAGTCTGTGTTTGTTTTTAACCCTGATCGCAATAGTTGTGTTGTATTAAAGCTGCACTAAACTATGTTTGTACATGAACAATGGGTCAGATGACTATGTATATTGTTAAAGAGGTGTCACAAGTAGTGAAAACCCCACATAAAGCTATCACCTGGTTTACACTACCTGTCCAGCAACCAATGAGACAAAGTTAGGGACTAGCTGGTGAACAGTTTCCTCAGGAGTTGGTTGAATCTGTTACAAACAGGGCAGTATGGTCGTGTCAAAAGAGCGAGATGAACACAACCAATCCTGACCACAACACCAAATGGATGCCTCACTGAGCAGATAGCCAGCAAATGACCCGAACAGGTTTATTTTAAAGCAGCACTGGCTCCAGGTGTTGCCATTTTGATGATGACCCTCTGCCACGCCCACCTCCAGTACGTCAAATAGACTTTTTTTGTTTCAGAAATGACACTTAAGTATAAGTAAGAAATAGCCATGATGAGAACTGGTCGAATGCTAAGGAAAGGTGCGTCAGTGCTTCCTTTCCTTCAAACTACTCTATAAATGAATAATATACCAATATTGTGCTGTGCCATCATCCCCAAGTGGCCCTAAACCACAGTGGCCGTAGCGTGCACCTTTGCATCATTTGCTGAATAAGATATTGTGTTTTCATCTCGTAGTGCTGCTCCCAAGTGGCCAAGAAATATGTTCGTGCAGCTTTTACCTGAACGTGAATATAGTAATTATTTGCCCAAACCCAGCCAAACCGTAACCATACAACCATTGATATAGTCATTTGCATTTTAGGACAAATAATGATGTATTCACAAAAGCAGCCTTGGACCAGAAAATGGTCAGAGGTGGAATTTCTCAGGGCAGTGACAAATGGTTTGGAGGACATCCTGCAGTATTTGTATCACAATAGCAAGTAATCATGAGGACACCTGGCGAGGTTTAGGATGCCCATGGTGAGAGTGGTACAGTATATTATATGGCTTTAATAATGCCGGACACATGCCTCCAGTGGACATGTCTACAGTCCTAACTTCTCTTTATCATGTCTCCGCTTGTCTTTTTCTCTCCTTCTGTGTCCTCATCTATCAATTTTCTGCTTGCTCTCCCAGCCACTTCTCTTTTTATCTCCCTCCCTGTTCCCCCCCCCCACCCCCCCCCCCCCCCCCTCTCCCTCCCTCTTCTATTTCAGTACGGCTTTGCCGTGGCCCCCGGGCCCTTTCGTTACTTTGTCGTTGTGCAGTGGCCACTCATTTAGACCCAACGCCACTCTGGGATTAGCGCTATCTCCATCTCTGTCACTCGCTTATCTCTTGAAATAAAGCTCGGCCAGATGTGTGATGTACTTCAGATTACCGGAGGCGAGCGGGCAGGTATGGAAATCTTCCACCGATTAGATGTCCTTCCTCAGTCTGAGGGAGATGTGCCCAGACTGCTGGCAAGCACTTCAGAGATACACTGATACACTTGAAATCCCCAGTCCTGGGAAGGTGACGGGGAATTTGTATTATTGCCTTTTATGTTATTGTTTTTTTTACTTTTTTGCCGGAGTGCCTAAAAAAGTAACACAAACTATCTTCATGATTAAAATGCTTTTTGTTTGATAGTGACTTCTGTTGAATGCTAACATTTAAAACACAAATTGAATCAATTTTATCATGATGACATAGAGACATTAACAAATAAAACTGCAACATCATTAACAATTATTAAAAGTATTTCATCAACAAACAAATCAATGTCATAGACTGACAAATGAGATCTTTTTGTTTCAGCAGACACAATCCAATCATCACTGTCCCCGCCTACATGGAACCATTATACAAGATGCATATAGATATTCAGCAAAGTCAGATAACAAATATACATCCTGGAAGCTTGTAGCTTCTAGAGTCAAACAAAAGTGCTTCACATTAAAAAATATACTTTTACTTTTGGGTTTTACTGACAAATCCCAAAGACACTTCCTGTCATGGTTTGCTACCAAGACACCAAACACTTTGTTTTTAAATGTCTCTCAATGGAAAATAAAGTTTGTCCAAAGCTCTCCAGGTCAAGGGATTGGACTTTTGGCCTGATGGTGACCTGTAGAGGGACTTCTTGTCTGAATGTTGCAGCCTGGTCTCACCCCCCAGGGTGCCAAATGCCGGCGCCTGGGCAGTGGCCCTCGGCATCTTGATGTGCCGATGCACATGTCACGCTTTAGCGCAAAAGACCAGCGTTCGTTTCCTGTGTGAAACCAAAAGTTGAGTGAGTTACATTACGTCCATAGCTTTTTGGTTTTGTCGCATAAACCTAACCGCCACCATTTCACAACGTTACCTTCGCACAAACCTTCTACCTAAAGCTACTACGCAAAAGGCTCAGGCTTCTCTCCAAGCGGCAAAATATGACGATTAGCGACGATCATGTTTAATGTTGATAGCGGACAGAATTTGTACAGCAAAGCAGCACAGAGGGTTTACTGACTTCCTGTTTTCCTCTGTTGGCCACAACAACACAGTTGCATGTCTCTGCCACACAGATTAGGTTTACAATATCACAAATCTGTCGGTGCAATGCCATTAGGGCATCACAAAGGCTACTTTTAAACCATATTGTGGAGATTGGATGATGTCAATGAATGTTTAAAAAGTTCCTGACTGCGAAAAGAAATGTCTTCACACCATTCGTTTTTATGTCTTTTACTTTGTTCAACTTTAACTGTCAGGGTCCAAACAGCAGGCAAATGAAACTCTGCGCTGCAACAAAGATGAACTGGTAGAAATAGTGACGGTTGGGGGACGTTGGACCAGGTGAGCTGGAGGTGGAGTGCAGGGCTAACGATGGACAGGTGAAACTAATAGGGGCAGGGCAGCCAATCAGAACTGGAGGAGAAACACACCAAAGTAAATGGAGTGATTGGAAACGAGACGCACAACTAAACTGAATAGACAGTAATGTGGACCGACATGTTGCTGTAATTCAATTCTCCGTGTTTCCGCCTCTCTCTAACAGAACCACATAGTTTTTTTTAAGTCTAGTCGTAATCCTAGCAGGTCAAACAGTTGACATTGTTACATAAATGCTCCTTGAATTGATGCCGAGTCTGTTTTCCCGTGTAAACCTCACAGAGGACTTCATGGGAACAATCATCTGGGTGTCTTTTGCGACCCCTGAGAATAATATTTCTGCCTTTGAATTGAAAACAGCTTTGGCGAAACATACTGTATGTGTTATTACTATTGCACAGCTAATAGTGTACATTTAAAGAGGGCTTGCTTGCTGAGCACTCTCACTGGTTTAAACAGACGGCATCCTGGATTCCCTCTATTGGCTTCCTGTTTGATTTAGAATTGATTTTTGATCACTTTTAAAGCACGTCTGGATCTGGCTCCAAGCTATGTAGCAGAAATGTTTCCCCCCTTATGAGCCAGCTTGTAGCCTTAGATCCTCTAGTGGGGCCCTTCTGGCTGTTCCAAAGATGAGGCTCAAACCTAGATGAGCTTGTTTCAGTCATCAGGGCAGGTGAGCTGTGGAACGACCTGTCTGAGGAGATGCGGCTCGCAGAATCAAAATCACTTCTTAAAACCCATTTTTATAGACTTGCTTTTATGTGATGTTGTCTTTTTTACTGATTTCATTTGATTTTATTCAGTCTTTTTCTATTTTGTTTGTACTTTTTGTATTGATATGGTTTCATCTATTGTCCTGCTTTATTTGTGTTTTCATTTTACTGTAGTTTTGTCTTGCTTTTCATTTGACCTCTTACTGATATGTATTATCCTTTGCTGTGTCATATTTCCCATTGGTGATTTTTCCTATCGACTTCGAATTGTTTTCGAAATAACTTTTTTGGCCACTGCACTTAAAATCAGCCAACCTTTGTACTGCAAAACCAGATATCTTTTCTTTTCCCATAATACCTTTCACTAACCTATTGATGCAGGGATACAAGAATTAGCCCAGCTAATAACCCAATAATCGAATGTAGATTTGTACAGTTTAACGCCTCCCACACATGCGTGCTTATTCACAAAGCAGACGGCTGGTTATTATGTATTAATAACGGGAGCTTATTGACACTGACAGTGACACACCCACGCTGTTCTGTCTGCTTCACTGTATTTAACAGTAGACTCGCTGGGCACGACGGAGCCATAGTTACAGCGATCTCTTCTAGTCCATGTAGCAGTGAGCCTGCTTACTGAGGTCTCATGTCAGACATTATCATGTTACAGAAGGGAAGGACACAGTGTATAGCCTATGTATGGAGAGCAGAGCTGACACTCTGTACACTTTGTAGAGATGCATATAGATCAAATGATTAGTAGATCTTATCAGATTAGGAAATAATAATTATTTATAGCCTCAGGGCTCTATTTCTGGTACTTTCCTGACCTTGAGATATACTCCCCGGCTATATGTATTTATATGGTGCCAGTGTGGTTACCTAATCTAAGGCCCTGAGGACTAAAACATCATTGATAAAGTGCAAACATTTGATCAACAATGACGAATTTTGTAGTTTCATCACGGTCAAAAGTTTTTGATTCGAAACATGAGACGTGATAGTGAATTACCTTGATAAAAAGTATGTGAAGAGCGTGAGAATAGTTCAATTATTAACAAAAAATTGTGTGGTTGTCTGTTTTAATAAAAACTAAACGGGTAGCATTTCCAACCTACTACACTAGCAAACTTATCTACATCCAGCAGACAGAGCAGCATTCATGTGACGTCACGTTTGTTGCTATGAGAGTAACAAGCAGAGAGAGTACGTCTTAGCTGCTGAATACAGCGCTTCTATAACTAGCTAGGCGCTAACTTTGTCAGTGTGCTGAGTGAGTATTTTAATGAAAAAAGAAAGAAAGAAATTGGTTGATGAGTAAGCAATGAATCAGAATACGATTTATTTCCAAGTAGGCCAGATCTAACCAAGGGTGTAAAGTAGGGCCTTCATTTTAATCTCAACTACACACCTGTAACGTTTCACGACCGTAATCTGTCCACGGAAGAACAGAAATATCTTGAAAAACAGGACCACAGTCGATGTCGTGGCTGGTTAGAATTCCAACAAGATTGAGTCGTATTAAAAGGGAATGAACTAAAAGAATAACCTTGCCAGCTGTAGAACCAAAATAATGAGCTGGAGCTTAGGGAAACCAATAATTGTCTATGAGAGACACCTCCCACATTGATCCACTGTTAATATAACAGTATATTCATATTAACAGTAATATACTGTACTGTACATATACTGTTAATATGGTAATACTGATAAATGCTGCTTAAAAAGTGGAAATTGAATTGTATAATTGAGCAATGTCCAACCAGTTTAATGTGTTTAAATCAGCATCAAAAATATAAAGCTTAATACTGTGTGAAAGCCTTTCAGTTAATGAAATCCTGCACCACTGTAAGTAGCTCCTCCATCCGAATCCAAACGGAAAACACACAGGAGCACACACCTGTCATAAGAAACAGTTGCTCTTTTGCATTTCCACCAATTGAAACCTTCAAGACTTCCTCTCCTGTCCGTCATGCACATTTATGGCTACACGCGGTTGCCACTCTAAAAAGTCCGTAGCGCGATTTATGTTGCTGATAATAGCGAGTGAAGGGAGAGAAGACAAATAAGCCTGTGAAAATAAAGAGAGCGAGATGGTGAAAAAGAGTGTGTGAGAGAGGTGACAGAAGGGTTCAGCGTCTAAATTTAGGGCCCCCATGTCCAACACCCACCCGCGCAACCTTTGTGCCTGCGCACATATTTCACATGACAACCCACGCAAAGAGAGGAGCATTTTCTACAGGGAAATGGACTCATGCTCCTGTCACCTGATTTATATCTGCAAGACGATATATATATATATATATTTTTTTTTTTTTTTTTTTTTGCTTTCCCAGTTTTCTCTTCTGGCTGGCTATGACTCATCATCTCCCTGTCTGCTTCACCTGCAGGCACACATCTATTGGGGCTAGGATTAAGCAGAACGGAAGCGCGGTTAAATGGCTTTGGCAACTGTCGTCTCATACATCTTAATAGAATTCACAAGCCTCTTCCCTCTCTCTGTTCGGGGGCGAAAATCCGGCTCCGGTCTCGGGTGTTTTTTTTATTTTTTTCCTCTCATTTATCTGAAGTGAGGGGCCCTCTTTGAGTCGACAACTGGCTTACTGCGCTCATGGGCAGGGCAGAACAGATTAGTCAATTAAATGAAGCCATGGAGGAAAAAGGGGGCTCAGTTTATGCTCATCCTTCAGCCTCCATTCTGTTGCCCTAAAGAAGCCGCTGAGGGAAATCAAATGACCAGATTGTCGGGGAAAGTAAAGAAGACAAAATGCGGCGCGCCGACATGCTCGGACAAGCTCTGTGTAATGCCACAAATTGAAAGAAAATAACTTTTTACCATTCTTCAGACAACAGTTCACAAACACCTCCTAAACTAAAGAAAGAAGGTGGTGAAACATTTACTTTTTACTGCGCTGGTTTTATCTGACTGCTATAGTTAATAACTATTTTTCTGATTAAGATTCAAAACATATGAGAAAATTAAACCATGCTTACAAAAAAGTAGTTGGGTCCTTTGACAAAATGTCTGAGTTGTTAGGTCCCTCTAAACATCTTACATGATTTAAAATAGAACAGTGACTACAGTAGAATGCAGATGTAGATCTCCTCCAGGTGCGTCATATTATAAAACAGTCAATGAAATAAGTTTTTCAAAAAGTCTGAATCACCGCAATGAGAGGTCCTTGAGCGTACAGTCATAACTATATCAGGCTGATGGGTCCAGTGAAACGTGAGATTAACTGTGGACAGACAGACAGATACACAAACACACACAACGCATGATGTACCCACAGGCCTGGTGGAGATAATACCTGTTTGAGGTACTAAGAGACAAAATGATCCAATCTTTCACAAAAAATAAAGATTAGATAATAGTAAAAAAATATATATACAGTTTTATTTAATACCCAAATAATCATCTCAAGGCCTTCCAGATTCCTCTTTAGTATGGGACCAAACAGAACTACAAAGTAATTAAAAATAGCACGATTTCAAGTTAAATGCGAACAGCGGTCCTCAGCCGTTAGCCTAGCTTAGCATAAAAGCGGCAACTTGTCGTTTTGACAATTCAGTCTTTTTTTAATGGATTAAACAAAAGAGATATAACATGTTTATTTGTGACATTTTCAGCCACTAAAGAACAAACGTAAACTGTTGAAAAGTTGACGGGCACATCCCCCCACCCGCCTATGAGTGTCACCCTTTGATGCTGAAAGAAGGCAACGCCTCAATACAACTGATGCGTGATTCTGCAACAGCGAAGAACTCGATATAGATTATTTACAAACGGGCATGATTTTCTTTTATCACAATAAGCTGAAAA
The DNA here is from genome assembly GCF_004355925.1 of Anarrhichthys ocellatus. Lineage (NCBI taxonomy): Eukaryota > Metazoa > Chordata > Actinopteri > Perciformes > Anarhichadidae > Anarrhichthys > Anarrhichthys ocellatus. The sequence continues at coordinate 352,204 of NW_022280112.1, read as the reverse complement.
ATGAATCATTTCAATACTAACTTTTGACATGTAGAGAATGAGACGAGGAAGAGGCTGGGTCGGTAATAATGGAGGAGATAATTACAGCCCTCTTTGTTGTCGGCGTGGGGGGATAAAGCGCCATTGTCGCGGGTAAATATCCTTAACTAGCCCCGCGTCTAGGACTTGCTAAAAGGTCAGGCCATTGTGTGGAATTAGTGAAGACAGAAAGGTCATTGAGATTGTTCTTGGTTAATAGATAAGCCCTGAGGCATTAATGGGTTTGTGTTACGCTGGCCTCTTTTCTCTCATGTGGACTTCCATACACACATATGCACCTCGACGGACAAACACAGCCCCACGTAAAGCGTGTAAAACCGGGGGTTGATGAGGTTCTAAATCTGAGGTTGAGTAAGTCAATGAATAAGAGATGAAATATAAATTATTGTACAATGCTTTGTGCCTTCGTCTTAGCGCTCTGGGTGTGTCTGTTTCTCTGATTGCAATTTCAGGGCTTTAAGCGGGGAAAGATAAAGGAGGTGTGTTCGGAGTCTGGAAGCAGCCAGGGTGCGTGTCAGACTAATAAATCACGTCTTTTGTAACCTCACAAAGGAGCACAAAGCAGATGCAGATTCATTTTGAAATCAACTGGCTGATTCCATCAGAATCGCTGGTCTTGTCATCGACCTGCCGGAGAAGGACGAAGCCAGATGGGGCGAGATGGATGTTGATTTGTCTCGTCTTTAGATATTTGCAACGGGCGCTTTTAAAAAAAAAGAACTGCAACACTTGTATTGTATTCTGTCTTCGGTACACTATGTTCTCTTGCCTGCGGTTATTTAATCTAATGAATAAAACCTCTTCTCCATCATTGATTGAAAAAGAAGCGGCAAAAAATGGATCATTTTTGTTACAGCAGCTTTGGTTGTTACTTTTTTGAAGGAGTAGAAATTGAAGTGTGTATCAGGGGAGTAGTGCAGCTAGCTATCCAGGGTGTAAATATATGGAGGGCCTTCAAAAAGCCTGGAATTAGGTTTCATTTTTAATTACACATCATTATTGGTGCTGAATAAACTGTTTTAAAATGTCTAAAACAATATTACAGCTATCTCCCACAATTCTACCCTGTTAACAAAAATTGATTCCCATACTACTAAACTTTATTCTCAATTAAGATTCAAGGGGAATGTATATTCCCCCGGATTATGGTCGCAGTTACACATGGTTAAAGTTGTGAATTGAAACCAAACCAAAAAGCAAAAACACCACTTGGTAAGGTTTAGTATAACATCATGGTTTGGCACACGGATGCGTGAGAGTGCTCATGCACGTGTGCAAGCATTTGTGTGAAGTGACGCATATTTGTGATACCTACTTCTTGCTATTCCACTGATCTACAGAAGGGGGCGATAACATATGAAGTAGTGTAGCAATGCCTCTGCAAAGGCAGTGAAGAAGAAAATTGCTAGCAAGTAAACATGGATCAAAACCAGGCGGTTTACAACTTGCATTCTCTCTAATGTCCATCAGGGGGAGACTCCTCTGGTTGTATAGAAGTCTATGAGAAAATGACTCTACTTCGCACTGGTTGCAAAAAAACAAGATGGCGACAGACGTAATTCAAGATGACGACGGCCTAAATGCTGAAATCAAGGCTTCAAAAGGTTAGTCCACAAACCAATGGGTGACATCACGAGGGCAACGTCCATTTTTTATATACAGTCTATGACAGAAACCATGTCCATGTAGGATTTGAAATATCCCAAAATCGCTCAATTTCAAAAGAGGAAGGAAACGGATTTGACACTTTTCACATTAAGGATACACACAAGGCATTTAGTAGGAACTGCATGCGAACAGCAGAAAGCTTTTGTGCGTTTACAACAAAAACTAAAAAACTCCAAAGGGCAGCTGACAATGACAACAACCGCGGTGTTTTGCGATATGGGACGATTTGTGACTCGCAGCTGGAAGCTCTCTACATTGAAATACAACTCATTTGCATGTAGTGTACAAAAAGTATATTTTTGTGCATTGCTTCCAATGGGCAATAGTGATATTTTTTCCATATGTGTGGACAATTCAGAGAAGCTGTTGCGCGTCAAACACTAATAGGAGCCAATATGTGCCATTAATGATATTGAATGCTATGAATCACATATGCTGGGTATACTCTATAGGCCTTGGTTCATTATCCCACCAGTGTCCCAGCTTCATTGTCTTTAATAGGCAATAGTGAGCAGCTGAGCAGCTCCTCAGGGTGCTTTTGCCCTCTGCTTTTCACAGAAGACTCACAGCAGGATGGCTCCAGAAACTACCAGGAAAATAAAAGCAAAGTAGCTGGTCTGCAGGGAATTATGTAATGGCTGGGTTAAAATGGAGGCAAACGTGCACTCACAGGGAGACACGCACACACGCACATGCACGTCAACTTTGATTTAAGTTTAGTTCAGTAAGTAAAGACAATGACAGTTGAAAGCCTGCAGGAATCATAGGCTATTCTACCAGACGTGAACAGATAATTCCAGTTTTTTTTCAGTTTTGTCATTTGAATTCTTCTGGCCATCATTTCTACCAGTTATGATCGAACAAGAGTACACTCTCACTAAGTATTCACTAAGAACATGGCAACTTTGCTGCAGCAAAGTCTTGAGAGGCAAGCACCAAGTGGTCCCACAATCATAGACCTTGTGGACAAACATTTCAGGCAGATTATTGAAAGCACTGTCGAGGGGATCTGCAGAATCAGGTGGTGATTCTGTGTGGATTCATCACTCCAGCGACCCCTTTGTCTTAATAGAGCTCTATAGTGAGTTTTCAGCTCATTTAGCTCTCCGGCTGCAGGTTGACTGAGCAGGTTGACTCTCACTGCTCTCATGGCGTTTTGGGCTGCAGCAGGCAGCTGTTTTCTTACAGGAGGTGGTGGAGGCCAAAAACAGAGCTGAAAGAGAGTGGAAATTAGATTTGTGTTTGTTCAGGACTTTCTGCTGCACCCAGGTGGCTTAGGAAATCAGATTGAAGTACATTCATTTTGTATGTATGTATTCCTGAGAAGAATGATGCCAAAAGCTACGTAATAACACTCATGGCTTACAGCGTAATATTGCCTTGATGCCCACTTTCTCTGGCAAAGGCTCAGTAGAGAACTGTGCTGTCCTGGCGGCTCCCAAGTGGAGATATGTGACTCTGTGTGACTGTGATAAAGGCAGGCTGGAAAAAGGAGTAAAGTGCTCAGTACACACTCCCTGAATAAATGATGGTAAACACATGTAAACACACACCTAGCCACCCTTCATCAGTCAGCCCCGTCCTGCTCTCACTGCATGCACACATCAGTGCCCTGGAAGCTGCTCCTCAGCTCTTTTAGCTTACTTAATTAAACCGACCATCGCTCCTCCAATTTCGCCCCATTAAGGAGCTGTAAATCTGGGAAGCAGCTCCGACTAACAGCAATTTACCCACACAATGATGCAACCGGCTTACGTTGGCCTTGCAGCCTAATCAGCCCCCATGAATAAATCAGATGGCAGGGGAAGCAGGAGGCTGGAAGAGATGTGTAAGCATTTATGTGGTTTAGCGCGTTGGGACGTGTGTGATGTTTCCTTTTATGGTTTGTTTTCGAGGTTGCTTATTGGTCGAGGGTGTACTGTACATCCGAGGTAACGTAGAGTCAACTGAGGCCGAGCAGATGGAGGGAGACGGAGTGCAAACAGAAAGTGTCACACATTGACGGTCTTATTGTTTTGCGCATTGAATGTTTTTTTTTGTTTGGAATCTGTCAGTTTTGGCCGGGAGCAAACGGCCTGTTTATCGGAGGCCGGCCAAAATGGATGAGAATCTGCTTGTGGAGGGGAGACAGGCAGCCATGAGGAAACTCACTGTGCTCAAGATGCACTGGGCTGTTTCTCCGAAGCAGAAAGCTCATATGTTCTGAGCCCCGACTGCTTTTGGGGAACAATTTGTATAATTTTTACAGCAGTAACCAATAAACACAAAATAAACATCAGAATATATATAAATATGCAATCATATCCTGTATTACAGTTTTGTTAATATGGAGGTATCCACTTAGATTTTTTGCAAAAATCAAGATTACACAACTTTTTTTTTAATTGTTTAATCTTTTTAAAATAAAATAAAATAAATAAAAAGGTCACCTCATTTCACTGTGCCTGACGTCATTATATAGATTGTGTTAGATAACATTTAAACATGTTTAAGGAGGCATGTGTGATAATGTGTAATGCGCTTATAAATTACTTTGTCAAAATATAATTGAATCTATGCGAGGAAAACACATACAACTTTATAAAATATGTTTTTACTTTACTTAAAGCAAACAATGAGCACTTACAGAAATCCCAATATAATGCACTAAAGAAATATAATGTATTTTAACTATGGTAATGATAATACACTTTAATATATATACATTTACAACCATAGATAAATACACACAGTACCAGTCTATATGAAAACACAAGTTACATAACCTTATAGTAATGTGTAGTTACTACAACGTTGGAATAAATACTAAGATTCATCGGCAATGGCCGCTCTTTGCATTAATGGTTTATTCTACTACATCCTTGTGCTTAATCCTCTCACCACAAACATTGGAAGCATGCATACGCCTCCATATGTACTGTAAATAGTATCACATAAATATATTGTATGTCAAGTAGTATGAGCAATAGATGTTACATGACTCATTTGGCATTCACATCATGCAGTAGCATGAGCTAGATTTCGCGCAGAATCGGGTGTGTATCCCTTTAAAACAAATAACTAAATAGTCGTTCTGTGCTAAAGTTCACATGCAAAGAGAGGGTTTTCATATATTTGTTTTACTTCATGGTTATTGAGATGTAATCTGCAAAAGTAGAATGTGTTTTGCGTAGATTTGTAGTGAATTAATAGGAGCTACATTTTATGACAAAGAGGTGATGCCAGTCCATATTTGAAGACACTTCCAGTCAAAACCAAAACCCTATAATTCATACTCGCAGACCTGCACGACAAGAAGCTTGTTAGACCCTGAGAGTCCTTCAGGCCCTGCTGCAACATCGCAGACTAGGATAGAGACAGGGAGTCTTTTTGCAAGAACAGAGCATATTTAACAATAGTAATAACAATAAAGAAGGAAAATATTTTTCTTTCCTGTCCGCTGGACAGAGAGGACGCAGTGCGGTGCTTAGAGAATCCACCTCGCATTAACACGTATTAGCGCCCCATCAAGTTCCATAAAGTAAATCCATTCATCACCGCGCTTTTGGTGCCGTTCTCGGGGCGAAACCCAAAAAGGCGTGGCCGCTGTCATCGCGGTCATCCATCACCTTTCCCACGTTGTGCGCTGCGGCCGCTGCCATCCGTCACGTTTTCCCACGGTGCACTCTGAGAGTCCAGATATTCAAAATAAATGTCACGCGAGCCCTGCCTGTCAGGTATAAGGTGTGTGTATACATGCAGTGTTTTAACTTGAGATATGTGAATACATCTGAGTGCATTAAAATGAAACGGACAGATGTAAGATAACACCTGGAGGCTGAAAACCACCTTTCAGAAGTGCATTTAAGATAAGGAAAGACACGAAGTGGCTTTATAATGCACCTTAACACACACACACACACACACACACACACACACTTCTTGATATCTGGAGCAGTGTGTATTCTGCATATCGCTGCTTTTTTTTTGTGGCACAGAAATACTGCCTGGAACGTTGTGAGCCCGGATGAGAGAAGAGATAGTTTGATATCTTAACCCAACACATTCTGTAGTTGTCTAGCTGTGCTGTAAGGACCAAACACTCTTTCAGGATATTATCTTTTATTAAAACTATACTGGGCCAATTTATTGTCCTTGGCAATAGCCAGCACAAGAAATATGCGGACACTGGACTGGTAGGATTTATTGTGTTACACTGGTCACCTCACACAATATATAATGAGGAGACCGGTAATAAACTTGCCTCTGAAAACAAGCCAGCTAACATTACTCCAAGTATGAAGGTGAACCTTTTAATCTAAAGCTGGATCTATCTGCTGCCATTTAAGTCTCTACGGAGATGTAGCAGCATCATTAAAATTAAATAACCAGCCAGCTGTGGACTAGAGCTGCTGAAAAATCACTTCTATGATCAGTTGACATATTTCATGCCAAAGCATGCACAGAAGACAGAACTGCTTTATCAGTAGCATGCAGCATCCTTCTCTCCTGATTATATTGCATAAAGATGTATATGTACATTTCATGAATGGGATGCATTCACATGATATGAGCGTATGTAGTTGAAATGAAAGACCAATGTGAACCTTGTGGTTTATCTCATGTGAAACTGTTTTTCATATGTGATGAATTAACATGCAGTACATGTAGACTGGTGAAATACCCGACTTTATTTGTAAAAACATGTATTTCAAACCAGTTGTCACTTACAACTCTTCAAATACAGATAATCAATCAAATGAAACAAGTAATTGGTGTGTGGTAAATTGATGATCGTTGTTGACTTATTTTACCTTATTTATTTATGTTGCTTAGTACATAACTCACGCTGGTGTAACTTGCTGTGCAAGCATACTCATTCAATACAACAAACAGCTATTTTAACCAGAACCACAATCATTTCCTAAACCCAAGTACTCTTGTTGCCTAAACCAAACCAAGTAGTTTTGATGTCTAAACCAAACCAAATAAACCTAAAAACTAAGTAAACGCACATTGAAAGTTTATTTACACGTCTACAGTATTAAAAGTTGGATCCTGTTGTAGTTGCTATGAGCAGAATTTGTATTGCGCAGTTAACATTTTATTGATGGATTCATTTACCATTCACTAACATTTTACAATTCATCACATACATTCAATAAACATGCAACAAATTCAAAATGAACATTCCTATGGTAATGTGGAGGCAACTCCATTTTTTGTCTTCGTTAATAATTAAAAACATCAATTGTTGATTTAATTTGCAAAACAAGATTATTTTTCAATTATTACCCGAAGCCCTGATCTTCCCCAACCAGGCGCTGTGTCCCAAACAGAAATCAAGTGGAATGCAGGATACAAACCCCGGTCCAAACCTCACACTTCCTGCTATGAAATATCTCCTAAACATCTTGGGCAAAGATAATTCATAGCATAAAAACTCATTTAGCATGGGAGAGGGTTGCATAGAGGAGATTGTGTCCTAGTGCACTTCTTATTAAAGGTAACCAATGGGGAAAGTTGCACCTTAAGAATTCTGCGCATGACTTTCACAAAGAATGATTTCACAGTTTCATCTTTGCAGCCTGTAGAAGGCTGAAGCACTTGACATACTGTACTGCAGTGCACATGAAGCACTTTAGGGGTGATACATAAACCTAAGCCACAAACAGTTTATGTGTTTCTCTTCCACCATAATCAATATGTCTAATGTTACACAGCTACAACCTCGATGCTTTCCCTGCACTTTCCTCCGCAACTGTATCCTCTCATGTGGAAGCGTGATAGTAAAATAGCACAAAGATAATCAATACATTAAATTGGCATCCTGAGAGTGAGTGTCTGGAGGATATGTTGGTCTCCAGTTTCTTATACTCAATATTCCCTGTTAGGGTATGTTTTTATTGAACTTAGTGTTGCTTACAGTAAGGAAGCAATATAGCAAACTTTACTTTCTTTATATTCACCAAGGAGCTGATGTTTTCAGTTAGTTTTCTTTGTGTTTGTCTGCAGAATTACAGAAAAAACTACTTGCCTGCTTTTCATGAAACTAGGGGAAAGGGTGTGGCATGTGTCAACCCTAACCCATTACATTTTGGAGCAGATCCGAATCACGGGGTGAATACTTAAATTATTGTTCACTTTCGTTAACATTGCGAGATCGGGCATGGCCTTGGTGGAGGTCCGCACTCTTCAAGACCCCTCTTAGTTTGTAATTTGATTTGATTTGGTTGAGCTTTCAGCCGATAAAAGGCTCAGAAAATGTCAAAAGGTTAGCTGAAAGAATGGTTTCTGTCATTTACAACAGTCATTGAGAATTGTAAAGGTGGTCCGCCAAGGAGGTTATGATTTGTATTCGGTTTGTCAGCAGAATTACAGTAAAACTACGGGCCCGATTCTCAGCAGACTTGGTGGAAAGATGATGTGTGTGCCAGATAAGAACCCATTTAGGGGATTGGCCTTGGGCGAAGGTCTGCTCTCCAACAATAAGTACATCCATAAACACAAACGTTGAGTTTACTCCAGAACGACACTGTCAACATGGTTCTTCTACTAAACAGATGGTTATTTTTTAGGTGTTATTTCCAGAATAAACCAACGATGTGTTGTTCCCACCTACACATTTTAAAGGGAAAAAAAGTATTTTCACACTTGCAATGAAGTTGTCAAGCCTGACACCTCATAGCTCCAAATAAGTAAGCTCAGTGTTGGAGTCGTGTTTCCTGAAGCAAAAGAAAATCCAATACGTGAGAGTCAACTGTCACAGAGGACGTCTGGGTAGGATAGGCTACAGTGGCAGATGCTGCTGTATAATGAAGGATGGATGGATAACAGGGGACCTATTAACCCCACAGTTCTGAACACCAGGCTGAGTACATGTGACGGGCTGAACAAACACTCTCAGGATCTCTCTTTCCTGTGTTTATTTCACCCTGACCTCCCATTCGGCGACATGATGCTGCTGGAGCTTGAGCGCTGCCAAAATGGGCATGAAAAGCAAAGACAGTTGCTGGTGTTATAGACATAAAAATATCTCCCTGTTGATTCTGATGTTCTTCTGGAAACAATTTCTCCTCTGTGGGAAAACTAAATTGCAACCGTAATATCATAAAAGTGGGAAACGGCTGTAAACGCATGATTTAATATTTGATTTAAAGCATTTGCATATGTGTCATGTCAGACAGACCTGTTTGGATCAGAATATACCAAACATCTGAACTCCTATCTGCCAAAACTGGCACACACTTTTAAAAAGATGTGACAGCTCAACTTAACCCTAAACCCCATGACAAATTAACAGAGATCCTGACACAGACTGTTCAGGAGATTTTAATATAACGCTGTGAGGGAAGACAGTTGTCTGGTGCTGCCATGAACATACCAATGATGTATGCTTTACTGTTATTCTTAAAGAAGAACCTAACACTACATTAACCAAAAAAATGTTTCTTTTTTAAGTCATGAACACGGGCCTCACAGGGCTTCCATATATATCTGCCGTTTTCCGAAGAAATAATACAAAAAATGATGTCTAGTCTCCCCAATAATCTGTGCGAGATCTTTGATGTTTCCTGGTACATAATGTCCCCAAATAACAAGACAATGTCGTATTCATCCCCCGACCCCCAACATAAAGATTGAAAGCATGCAACTGAGAGCAGTAGCCGTAGAAATACAGTGGTGGTATTTCTACTAGCAGTTTTCTAGTACAAATTTGATCAGTCCTAGTTTACATTCTCCATATTCCCTGTTCTGTCGCTGCCCATTGTCTCTACAGCATCTGTTAAAGCTAAGCTAAGCTTAGCTAGCCGGTCAAGTAGAGGTCTGGCACATTGTCACACATTTGACCATCAGCGAAGGTGGAGGCCAAGTGGAAATCTCTGGCATTGCTCTCAGATTCGGCCAATAAAAAAAGATGCAGATGTTAAATCGAGGAGTAGCAACTACTTGTGTTCCTCTGTCAGTGAAGGAACCACCTTGAATACAACATGTTAACTCATCAAAATTCAAGTCCAATGTGTTTGGTCATGTCTCATCATCAGGCTGCACAGGTCCATTATCTTTTTGACATCAGAGCGAGACAGTCACATCATGTTATTCTAAAATCATCTCCGCTCTCGTCCGGTCTGAATTGCAAGTCATGAGCTATTTCTGGCGGAGGCTTTGTCAGCAGTCCTGCACTGAAACCCACCCTGATGAGCCGGGTTATATACTGCTGATGCCCATCCTCTCTGGAAACGACTATCCAATGTAATAACTACACCGCTTCGCTAAGGCCCACCGAAAATAATTAACATCTTTTTCAGAACATATTTTCCCATCAGCTTAAGTGGCATGGAAATGCAATCGGATCGCATACAGATGCAGCCCTCTGAAATGAACAGCTGGTCCACGACAGGGCCCGGGCATGGATGCATTATGGGAGCTGGATAGGGCGTTCCAGGATGAACCATAAGCAGTGGGGACTTTTTCTTTGGTTGCATAAGGCATGTTCATTGAGTCAGCGCATAATATGGTCATATGGATTCTGGCTTTTCTATACATATATCGGTTCTAATGGCTGAAATTGTGATGATTATAAGAATACGTTTTGGATTTGAGTGCTGTGGACAGCACTAACGGAATATTGATAATTACGGGGATTTCTGCATAGAGCTGATGGAGCAAATTACTGATATTAACAGACAGTCAATATTCAAAAAAAGAAAAAAATAACATGATTTATTTTTCCTGATGTTTCTATGGTAGTCATACCAAGGCTCATCATCACCTCAGGGAGGGATCAGTACATCAGTGTTTCTCTAGAGTTGTTTTTCTTTTTATTATTAGATTTTATGCAAGAATTGGAACATTTTTAGGGTCCATATGTTTTTTGTAAAACTGTAGAACATATATTATTTTTTTGATTCATACACATCACGTTCTCACTCCTAACCTGTCAAATACGTCAGCTGGTCAGTGGTCCTACACTACAACTATGACACCCTATGTTCACCTCTAGCTTCAGTTTTGCACAAGTCAAATTGAATTACATAAAACACTTTCTTTAAAAAAAAAAAAAAAATGGACTTCCGGTTCTTTGGTATGGTTTAGGCAATAAAAGTACTTGGGTTAGGTAAAGATCATGGTTTGAGTTAAAATATGTACTTCTGTTACGTAGTTAAGGAGGCTACGCTACTTACGCGATGCAGGTTTTTCACTTAAAATCAGGCAACATGGACTTTTGATTTCACACGGGGCACGGACCTCAGTCTCCAGGGTGAAAGTCCTGTTATGAGCCAACCATCCACCCAGACCTCCTCACCATATGCAAACTTAGTCGCTCTTAATACTACCTCATCTACACCCACATAGAGCATCATAGTTTGAAGCGTAGGGCCACATACCAAGCTGCCATATATGACGACTTATACATTGTATTACAGAAGATTCAAGGATAACAAGCATCAATAATCAACAACTTCAAAATGCATAAAAATTAGCGAGCGATAGAAAGTCATCTGGTCATCTGTCAGAGTCGTATGAACAGATACAGATGTGACTACAGTTCAGAAGAGACAGAGGCAGGGCACATTTATTTATACATCACATTTAACATCAAGAGAATTCAAAGAGCTTTACAAATTCAAAACATTTAAAAGTCATTAAAATCTTTTTACAAAAAAAACTATATATATGTTTAAAATACAAGTTACAGTCTTGACCCTAGCGGACAGAAAGCAGACCTGTCCCATTCAGCACTTCATAAATCACCAGAGTAAAGACATCAGTAAATATCCTCAGCTCCTAATATCGGCAGCTCTGTGCCGTTCCTGTTGTTCCATTTTGTTCGCGTGCACACCTGTAACAAAGCCAGGGACTCTCGTACTGGGATTGTAAATCGGTTTTCGGGTTAACTGGTTCTCCCCCTAGAGCTCGTCCATCAAATATTTGCACCTGCAGCCAGATGGCCCAGATTTACTGTTTGGTAAATAGGGTAAAATAAGGCCAATAAACAGTCTGTTAACTCATTTCTACTTATTTATGGCACTTAAAGTATTTCCCCATAATCTTAAGGTTAATGTCTCCTGACATGTCTTTATCCTCACTATGGCCTTCAGCACAATTTCACTTTCATGTAATGACTTCCCAGTTTTTATGAAAATCATGTTCCATTTTCCTCTGCATTTGCACCATCATTTCACATCCAAATTAAACACAACACTGAACTAATTGATTCATCGTACTAAAATATGTAATTGGAAAATCAGCGGCCTCCGGACAGAAAACAGTGTCTGTCAGCTTACGTTCTGTAGGTAGGCCAGACATTGCACGTTAAAATAATGCTTCCACTCTAATGTCACAGCCCTTATAAACGATGTATACTATTATTTAATCTGTAATTATGATCTTTAGTTCAAACATTTTAACTGCCGGCATTCAACTTGTGGTGACTGGAGCAGTTTGGTGGTTATGGAGGTCAGTTTCTTTGGATGGTCACATTCCCACCTGCTGTAGAGAACGGTCAGACGGAGGGATGTTGCTCTTGGCCTCTGAAAGATGGTGTCAATAGTTGTCTTTGTCACTACGTCAGGGCAAATACAGAACGCGTGTGAACACTTTCCCGAGACCTTGTGGCACACAGCGGCAAGGCATCTTATTGAGCCCAAGGACCTTGGACAAGAAGAGAAAAAATGTATTACAGCGGGGAAAAAGAAATCAATAATTCCAGTGAGCATCTTGTTTTAGGCTTGTTCTCCTAAACTGTGTTGGCTTTATTTATAGATTCATTGAAGGTGCTATAAATGTAAGGTTAAGGTTGTTAGGTTTTTAAGAACAAAGGATGAAGGAGCCTGCAGGCCGCAGGTACTCTTCTGCTGCGAGCTTCTTACTGCGCACGCGCATCAGAAGAATGAGCTAGATCCGGTTCAAATTAAAAACAATATTTAATGTACTACACAAAGTTCACTTACAAACTGAATTAACTATCAATAGTAATGTTCTCGAGAGCAGAGACCACATGCACGCATCTCCTCACAGTCCGGCGCGGCCAGTTAGCTGAAAATGAGAGCTGCAGTGATCTGAGGTAAACTCCCTAAAACATTGCCTTTTGTATCCCCTGAGAGTCGGAAAGTCTCCGATACTGTCATAAAACGTGTGAATGACCCTCCGTGGCGATTAGTGATTGGCTTCATTTGAATTCTGTCCCCTCCCATTATCGATCTATTAGCAAAACATCTTGGCTCCTCGCAAAACATCGTGGACTCCTCCTCTCTGTCCTGCTGGTCAGCTTGGCATTTGACCGTCCCACTGGCCCCATCCTCCATCGATGAGGTCGCCTCCATTTGCTGCTGCATGTCTGACACCTCACTCAGAATCCCTATCTGACCCTCAAAACTATTCTTAGTGTTTTAATACCTACAGTGACTATACTTCTATGATTTAATACATTCAATGAGTTAATATACTGTAACATATAATATCCTCTGTAAGCAAGAATATTGTAAACCTATAATACATTCCATATGGAAACATATTGTGACGAACATATTTATTATTGTAACACTTCTACTCACCACCAGGGGTGTTATTAAATCCTACTAATAATGCGTTTAATACTGAAATTCTCCACAAGGTGAACGAGCAAAGAAAATGTTGCTTTTATAATTGTGTCTGATTTGAAAAAAAAAGGTCAAATGGGTCGAAATCAACTTGGAACAATGAACTCTGATCATATATAACATGTCAATGACAAAGGTTGTTGATTTGGAAAAGGACAATCTTTGTACAGACTTTATATTTGTACCACAAGAGATACACAATTGTGGTGATTGTTGTTTGGATTAAAATAACTACCTTTACTTACAATGAGTATGGAAGTAATGCAACTAGAGTTAAGTGATGAAGTTACACAACAAAAGTAAAGTCAAATAAGTCAATCTTTGGTTGTTTCCAACCGGGACACGAACAGCGGTCTCCTGGGTGAAGATCCTGTGTGTCTTTGACTATGCTCATTCTATTACATCAGTGTCTCTGACTTTCTAATAATGTATCGGTGGGTTCACAATGGAGTTAGTTGAAAGCTGTGCGTCGCATACCAACTCAGGGGAGCACTGACCCACCAAGTCGGGCATGAGAACAGTTTGTCGGTTCAATGTCTTTTTACATACGTTCTATGAGGAGTGAACATGAATTCATACACATTGACTGGACAGTTTTGGTGACTGTCACTCGGCATCATCAGCACTCATGAGGGGAAATCAAAACGTCCTGTTAACACTTCTTTATAAGCTGTGGTGTCACAAAGCACAAAGGGTAGCAATATGAAAATGATTAGTCAGAACCGTGACTCCTCCTCCTTTTATGAATAATAACAACCATGTAGCAACAGTATAAAAAGGAAACATTTTACATCCTATAAAAGTGGCTATGATACATGCTTAGTTTGGCTCATCTTATCTGTCAGTAAGAAACATTTCTGTCAGACACCGACTACAATGATAGACGAAATGGTCTTTGCCTTTTAGCGGTACTGAATCGGATAACCCTTTTAACCCCTCACAGGTTCCCACGGAGCCTTCAGGCTTGTTCTCAACCTATAACACAAGTTCGCTCACTGCAGCTGATCTGAAACTGCAGTTTTAACCTCTTGTACTTTCTACTAGCAAAGCTAGCATAAACATATTCCTATCAGCAAGGCGGGAAGGTTAAGACATAGTTATTACATTAAGCTGCATAAAGAGTCGCTCACTTGTGTTCAGCCCATTTAACATGAAGGCGGCATATTAAATGTCCTCGGTTGAGTTTTTTTTTCCTTCCTCTCCCTGTTTTTTTTTCATGGCGATAGAGAAGCAGGCAGATGAAGCCAGGAGGCTGAACAGGATCCTGAAAATGATGTTGCTCCTCTATTTGCTGTGAAGCTCAAAAGAAGATACCGAGAATGCCCGTGGATATAGATTCGGAGGGCGAGAGGGAAGCGAGTTTTGTGAAAGAGAGAGAGAAGGAGAGAGATGTCCAGAGCCCGACAGAACAAAGAGAGGAAGAGGAATACAAAGAGAGGAAGCGCGAGCGAGGCGACTGACAGATACAGCAAAGATGGGATGCGGCCGTTGCCACCATTATCTTCTGATACACTTTTTAAACAAACTTTTTTCTAAATTTGGGAAATTAATTTCAAACTTCTACCCCTCGGGAGCCACATTAAACAGTGCCTCGGCCACAGAAGAAGGAGCGAGGCCGTTTCCGTGTCTAATCAGGGCCTGGAGAGTAACAGCTTTCATTAAAGGCCAGTTCAGTAATCACTGCGGCCATTAATGCTCAGTTATACAGCCATTGTGGAGTAAACTTTTCTACTGTTTAAGTTGGCTAGTCTCTCTGACACAATCACTTTCATCAGATTATTATTAATTCCTATGAAATATAGATTTTTAACACAGGTAAAAATAAAGCTTTTTGTACAGTAATACTTTTTAAAAATCATTGATCACTACACACTGTTATTGGATTCATTTGATCATCTTTGAAGACTTAAGCTTAGCACTGATTGCTGTGGTATTTCTGCAAAGCACTCATGTACGTAACCTCACGGAAATACAAGATCAGACCACGACTCCCTAACACTGCGTTTCGTAGTGGCGGCACATGATGTTTTTAAATGATGTGCTGCAAAGTCACTTCATCAGTGAGTAATGCAGCTTTAAGCAATAGCATCACAAATAAATTATTTATTTTAATTGGATTTCAAGACTTTCAATCACTATGGACTAAGCAGTAGCTTCCTAAATGTGTTCTTTCACATTTAAAGAGAGACTGTGGAGAAGTAACAAGCAAAAGGCAAGATAATAAGATACACAGAAAGTACAGCTGCATCAGGCTGGTTGTATCCCCGGCCTTTTGCTTCACAGAGGCAGCAGCCAGCAAATTAAGCTCTTTTTCGGTTTGCTCTCTCGTTACACCCCCCCCCCCCCCCCTCTGCCTTTATCTCAGTCATCTCTCTCTCTCATTGTGACCCTCTCTCTCTCTCTCTGTGGCCAACCCTCACTGAGCATCAAGAACAGAGAGGTGTTTGTTTCTCGTTAGCTGCTGGCTTCATCCTCCCGGGGGACTCAGCTGTTTTGTAGCGAAGCGGGACACATGATTGGAGTTGGCATGGCGGTGTTGCCAGGGGCGCTGCGCTCCCAGCATCACAGAGCGTTCCTACACTGAGAGAAGTGACATTGGCCAAAAAAAAAAAGCTCAACATTTTCACCTCAAAGCCCCTCCTGGCAGTAATTAATATAATCACCTCTTCTCAGGGCTGTCCAACATGCTTTTTTGCATCTTTATATTTTGTGTAAACATCATACAAGACACCACTAGGTGACTCTTTGCCTGTGTCCTCTCTGCAGTGCCTCCTCTCTCGTCTCTTGCCCTGGGGGCCAGTAGTTGGCATGACAGCGCTGCTCTGCACTGCACTCCAAGGTTCAGCACCCAACCCACCTGCTCATAATTATTTAACACCAGAGTTTGACAAAGCTGGAAATAGTGCACACCCAAGCCCTAGAAGACATCTAAAATGCATTTGTGCTTGTATGAATCCGAAATAACTTATGAATGTGCTGCGCTTTATGCAACGTTGGTAAACAGCACGGACTTCTTTCCTTTTTCTTTTCCTGTGTTTATTTGATCTAACCAGGTAAAAGTCTCATAGATATTAAATGCTTTCTCAAGAGAGAAGGCCACATTAACACACAACAATAACTAGAATACGGACGACATAAAGAGAGTAGGAATATACTGATGCCTCAATATGACCTACATAAATAAACAAGACCATCAGCGAGAAGATGTGTTATTTCTATCAAGCTATTCTTAAAGCTTGTCATCATCACCAGCGGGTTTGATTCCGTGCACAAGCAGATAAAATCATGCAGGTTCTCCAGCCCACCGCGGACAGACCCACAGAATGAAAGTTCTTTATACTAACTTTAACTAGAATGAGAAACAAAAACTAACCAAGATTCAAACAATTCATCAAATTGTTTCAAATTGACTTAACCTCTCATTCCAGCTGGAAGAGGCAATATGGGAACACAGGCCATTTAGGTTTTGGTTTTTGGGCGAATGCTTACATCACACACGTAAGGATGGACCAGCCCAAGGAGAGATTCATATACTAAAGTCAGTCAGTCAGCACTTCTGCCAACATACAGTGATGGAAACTAATTACTATCATACAAAGTACATTAGTTTGTAAGACAAACTAGCTCGTGGCCTTTTTATGTTTGTCGTCCCAGTGATGAAGTGAAGATATCTTTTAGGTATTTGGCCGATGCATCCAGGTCACTTTAGTCTAATGAATGCATATTGCCAATGGGAAGTGTTTCCTTATTTATTCATGGGGGTAGTAACAATATGTATTTCTTAAAGAGGACATTTCAGGAAAAGTTAACTTTTTGAACTTGTCTGTATTTGACCGAGCAACATATAAAACAGACTGCAGGAAGTCAGCTGTTTGTAAAAACAATGAGGAAGAGCAATACATAATCGCATCATCAGCATATTGTTTTGTTCACATTCCTAGATTCAAGACATTTAAAATGTAAAAATACACTGATTGGTTAAGAGAGAAGACTATTGATCCATCATGCATGCTAATGTTTTCCCATGTTTGCCTTTAAATTGTCGTGCAGGAATGAGCACTGAAGGGAATTAACTAACCCACAAAGTGAGCTCTCTATCCAGAGAATTCCCACCAGACACTAAAATAGTCAAAACATATAGATTGCACCAAGTTCACTGGGATAGTTTTTTTTCTACAAACAAAAAGGTATGTCAACAGAATAACTCTAAAGATGCTATAATGACGTCGTAAAGATTTCTACACACAGGACTTTATTTCCCCCCAATAGTAATGAAATATTCCACCAAATGTGTTACTTAAAAAATGTAGATGACCCGCTGTGCAGGGAGACACGGAAGGGACATTGCAGAACAACAATTAAGAGAACGGTTAAGGGAATTTCCGGTCCCATGACACCACTACACACATAAATAGGAATCACCGTTTTGTAGATGAAAGGCCACTGCTGCTTGACTGAGAAAGGAAATGTTGATTTTAAAGGTTTCAAGAGCGTGCAACCTGTCTGCAGAGCAGATTACTGTGAGCAGTGGTCAACTGAAGAGATTCTGATCATTTCCTTGCAATGCATTTCAGTGCAGCCCTATTTAAATCAACTATGTTGCATTTTGCCGTCATTAAGTGCTTTCTTTGAGAAACGATACTAATGAATAACATTGCAAGAAAACATTTGCGTTTTGAAATATGAAGAAAATGAATGCTGCTCTTGAAGTGTCATCTTCCACATCCTCCTCCGATCACATCACTATTTACTTTGAACTCGGCTCTCATGAGGTCAAGCACTGTATGAGCTGAACAAGTTTAATTTCCCTGGAGCGTATGATGATAGATACCAATCTAAAAGCTAAATTTGGAGGCAACTTCTCCCATCAAATCTCTATACACTTTGTGTTGAAAGTCTCTTTTATCCAGGAGAAGCCTCTCTCAACCTCCCCTACCTTTGTCACACACCATATGCTTCCTCTCTCTTTCGGGGCAAAATACCATAAAAGCTCTCTGGCTCTGTATTGATCCGTCTAACCTAAGAAGTTTTAATGGTCTCTTCAGCCTCTTCCCCCAGAGTTGAATTGAAGTAAGAGGGGAGGGTAGAGGGTAGTGTACCGTCTGAATTCAGCTGCCCCATGTGTTGTTAGCAGAGTTGGCGAAAACAGAGAGTGGGAGGGGGTGATGGGAGAAAGAGAGGAAAAAGAGGAAGACATGTTTGAATAAGGGGGGAAATGGGCAGGAGAGATGGACCAAGTTTGAGAGGGATTTTCACTTTAGTAAAAGAAAAGAAAACTGAGATGGTGAGAAAAATAGGAAATCTTTGGAAGCACTGCAGTCCCGAGCTCCTATGTGTGAAAGCAATTCAACATAAAAGGTTTCGGAGCAGTTAAAGGCATTTTGTGCGCGTATGTGAAGATGCTCTTCTAGTCTCTTGTTTCTGACAGAGGATGTCTTCGTACTTGTTCTGATTCCTTGAAGGCAAAAAGTGACACACAAATACAGCTTATCTATTCACAAAAGGTCCTTACATGGTAAGTAGGTTCTCACAGTAACTCATAGCACTCATACAAACAGGGCTGTTCCTAATTGCACAAGTGATTTAAGGGAAACATTCACATTTAAATATCGGATTTTCTCAGACAACTCAAGAGTGGTCCAAACCTGTTGGACAAGCAATGAAGTCTACCAAATCCCCCAAAAACGAAAGTTTGCACTCACAATAAGGCAGAACAAAAAAAAAACAGAACAGGATTGTCCTCTCTGTTACAGAGAGACAGCCAACTACACCGCTAAAGCAAGAGAGCTGTATCAAGTTCAATCAGGCAGCAGCTAACTCCTGTCACGATGGCGGATAACACTCATCTTAGCCACCGACAAAACAGACCTCGTGACGACGATCTCCCACATGGAAGCAGAACTGGTAGCCTCGTGTTTGAGGCTGTCTAATGATCAAATCTCACGAATGAACACCTACTCACGACCGCGTATTCATCGAGTTGAAACAAAGAGTTCACAACATGTCAAAAAGACATCACAGAAAAAAAGAGGTCCAGGATAAAAATATGCTGGTTTTGTAAATCCCCAAAATGTGCTTTTGGCAAATCAGCATGTTGATTTAATATCTGTATTTCATGTGCATGATCTGAGGTATTAGACAAATGAAACGTGTGCAGTAGATATAGTTTAACAGCTCCAGAACTAAACTGGAACATTCTCTGTCTATTCTAGTCCGACTGACCTGACTTTACTCAGCAATGCCCCCCCCTCCTTAACATCGCATCCATGTTATCTGTGAGGCCATCACCAGGCTCGATGGCTCCCAATCTGTTTTTCTCATCTCATCTCATCTCTGCTCAGTTCAGCTCAGTTCTGTGTTATTAGGGCTGGAATGAAAGCCCATGTACACAGCCACTTTACAGCCGTATCACTTTGGGGAAAATTAATCGTCAAATAGCTCCGGCAATTCTAAAGAGCTCGGGGAGAAGTTACGATGTTTGCATAGTGGCAAGTAAGCAGCTATGACAAAAAAATATAAAAATAAAACCTCTTAGAGCTGCTTAAATCTGGGGCCTGGGAATAGTTTAGGTGATCAATTTCTCTCTCCCTCTTGTCTGCGATGCAGAAAAGCAGCCTCTCACCGATTTCAGATAAGGCCCCCATGAGCAGCCACACAATAGTTTTCCTCCTCAAAAGGTGAAGAGTGGAAACGGCATTGTGTACTCAGCACACACATGCACACACTGCAGAGGTGCCGACGGTCCTGCCAGGCGGAACCGAGTAACTTTTACAGACCACGGAAATAAATGACGTCCCTAAAGAAGCATGTTCAGCCTTGCATTACACTCATGCAGCCAGCCCGTGTGTTATTAATCCAGAGCACCATGCAGAAGTATTGTTATATCAATCAACAAAGTGCAACCCCAAAGAAGAAAAAGGCCATACATGTGTTATTGATTATAGCATCAGCACGTGCCACCAACGATGTGGCCACACCAGTTCATCAGGGAGCCCAGGACCCCAGATGTGAGCATCTGTTCATCATTTAGGAGTAGATACATTTACGGGCCAATGTTTTTTCAGTTTCGTTGGTTTAAATTGTTGCAATGCAACAACTTCCTGCTGACTCTAACTTGTTCACCGTCTTTCTATGTAGCTTTTTTTTTTGTTCAGCTTTTGAAGAACTTTTCAGTATCCGCTGCCTTTTCATCTTTTTGCTGATCTTCCCTGAAAATTGCGGCGTATTAGAATTAATTCGAGACTTTACTGTCAGAGTCTATCTTTGACAAGGTACGGTACAAAGAAAATTACCTTATTAATATTAATTTTGGACCTTGGATGAAAGTCTGTTGCATTTAAAATTGGATTCTTTGAATTAAACATTATTTCAATCGGTTTGCCCAATGCAGATCTCCGTGCAGCTGATACTGTGATCAGAGGAGCATGCATTGAGTTCATTTTTGTGGGTTCACCAATATGCTGATTGGTTAAAATATCATGAAACATAATACATTTCTGATTAGGCTTTGAGCTAAGTTACCCCTTTCCAATGCCTGACTCCAAAAAAACTGTTGAGGCCCACTCTTGAATTTCTCCTTTGCAAACATCAACATATGCTAAGCTAAGCTATCGGCAGCCAATAGGGGCCAGCAAACATTTTAGCCATGCTAGCAGCTAGGGATGGCAGTATGTTGGTAAGTCCACCACTATAATCCAGACTCAACAAATATTGGATGAATTGCCGTGACACTTTGCATGAACAGTCATGATTAATTCTAATGACGATTGCTATCATAGAGGATGAACCTTCATTCTTGACCTTGGAAACAGTTGGTTTTTTTTTCATGCTAAACAGCAAAATAGTGCAAAAAATAATTTGTAACTCAAGGTTGCCTTTCTGAGTTTTTCTCAAGCTTTTAACCACGTCATGTTCTTGCTCAGCATAGTTTGAGCAAACAAAGGAATGGAGTTGAGAAAAACAAATAAAAAATGTCTAAGCTAGTAAGTGGACATTGAGTCCATTTTTACTGCCAATTTCCTACCATTAGTTACCATTGCACAAAGGTGCATTCGTCTGTCTAAATAAAACATATTCTAGAAAGAAAATAGTAGGAAACTATGGTGGCAAATGAAACTTCAATGAGGGACAGTTTGACTCTATATGCCACATCGTGTGTCTTACTAAAACCTCTAAACCCTTTGAGTTAAAAGGCCAGACTAGTTAGTTGCCAGTAATTGATCATGCCCACAGCACATATACCATATACACACAGTATATCAGCATTAACAGTGAAAGAAGACCACCAAGATCCACTAAAACACTGCAGTGGGACACACAGTGATAGCTTTAACGTCACCTCCAATATGAAAACCTTAGTTTCCTTCTCGCCCACAGAGACACTCTGCAATCTTCCTCCAAGCTATACGTGGACTGAGGATAAATTAGAGCAATTAGCATTTAATTCAAACCATTAACAACATTTCAATATTTCCAAGTCAGGCTCTTTCTCTTTGTACAGAGCAGTAATGTGTTTAAATAATGTGTTTCACTATCAATGCTAACACATAGAGATACAAAAGCCTGTTGGTATTAATGTGCTCGTTACAAAGTTGTCTGACCGATAATGTTCTTCTGCTCTCAAAAGGTGTTGAGGTTAAAAAGATAAGATAAGAGTGCTGCAGGAATGAGTCTTTTAAAAGCCGGGATGAGTCAGCGTTTTTTTGCACTTCCACATCCCTCCTCTCAAATTCAATGTTTTTTTTGAATGTTTTTTTAAGGTTAGATGCCTGAAAGGTCTGTGGTTAACACAAGCTTTTGATTTTAATCTCCTGTTCTAATACATACAGTAAGTCAGTATACACCCCACTTGTTAGAAACCTCCGAATTAAATATTCACAGGTGGCTAAATGAGACTACAGAGGTGTTCAGGGACAATAAACATCATCATGGTGAACACATCAAGCTTAGTGGTGGTGAAGTGAAGCCAGGCGACGGTGGTTGTTTATAGCCTTACATTAGCTTTTTTCTTGTGGCCATAATACCAAGACAAATATCCATGTGCTCATGTGAAACAGAATGACTATTTGGGCTTAACGTGGACGGGAAGGGGACAGGAAGAGAGCTCCACAAAAGAAAGAGAAAGCACCAGTGTGAGAGCGACAGTAAACAGCAGTCAAAGAGCAGATGATAACTTGGCCCCAACATTTCAGAGACATTTACAGTCCAGATTCAATCGTGACCACAACAATCGATTCCGGCACGGTCCTGAGAATATCAAACATGTGGGATGTTTACGGACATCTACGGGGTCTTGAACTGTCCTTTGGTGTGTGGAGGATCACAGAGACGGCAGATAAAGCCCGGCACGCTGACATGTGCTGTTGTTCTGATTGGAATCACACATACCAGGAGGCCTAACAAGATTAGAAGCCCTAATGTCAGCAGATATGTCGAATGTCAAAAAATCCTCCCAGAATTTTGAAAGGTTGTCGACTGATAAGTAGCTTGAAGGCAAACTCACTTTGTTGGTGTCACAGTTTTGGTTGGATTTCTCAATAACAGCCTGTGAAAGCAACGCGAAGGGATTCGCAGGAAATGTTGCATGCATGCACTGGTCTTGGTCTGAATGCACGCATTTCTCATAATGTAACATTCTATTATGAATTCAGTATTACTGTAGCAGATGACATTGTTGACTCTTCTCTTTCCGTCTTTTTTGTCAAAACAACAAGACATGATGAATCCTGTTAATCATCTTTCCTTGTTGTGCTGTAAACAGATACACTAGTCGCTATTTTTCTGTTGCTTTTCGGACACGGTACTCCACATGTTTGTTTCCGCAAGTGTTTAAAAACGTGTCACTTTGTGGGAAATAGAGTAGCCTATTGTATTTCTAAAACTCACTCCCACCTGAAAGCACAGTGTTGCCAAGTACACACAAATTTAAAACCTACATTTATTTATTTCTTTGGCCACTTGGAGGCAGCATAACAAGCAGTAACCATGACACTGACAGACTATCACCTTATAAAGTTGCTATAACAGTTGCTAATTTAAACATCCAGCAGACACAAAGTAAATGAAATTCCATTATTCTCTTTTTTCTCCACCACTCCTCTCCCTCTTCAGATGCTAAATCTACACCATGTTCAACATGTAGATGCTAAACTTGTTGGTCTGATGTTTGGTGCTGGGCAGGTTTTGCACAGCGGGATTATCAGAGCTGAAAACAGCTGTGTGCTCTTGCTGTAAACATGTTTGAAGAGAGTGAACAAAGACAGTAACGGTGCAGGCCATAAGACAAAGAGCTGAAAGACTTTAGATTGATCCTTTCTTCTGTTGACCTGAGTGGAACTGCAGAGTTGGGTGATAGTTCTATGTGGGTTCATCATGATTTTTTGTATCAAATTGTCTGAAATATCTATTGAATCAGTCTTTAGGTATTACAATGCATCTTCAAAATCAGTTTGGTTTCACATCTTTAAGGGTGTTTTCGCACCTGCGCTTTTTAGTTTGGTTAAATCAGACTCTGATGCGTTGTCCCCCTTCCCTTGGTGCAATTCGTTTGGGCAGGTGTGAAGACAGTAATCGCATTCTTGTGTGGACAGAAACAACTGTACAGAGACCCTTGAGTGGAGGGAAGTGAACTCATTATAGTGGAAGCTCAGGAGAAGTGAACAAAAAACTGTGGTTTGATGACCTGGACTAAACAAAGTGTGAAAACTCCCCAAACTGAAGTGAGGGAGTTCAAGTACTTCAGGGTCTTATTTAGGAGGGAGGAGGGTAAAATGGAGGGTGAAATAGACAGGAAGTTGGGTGGTGAAGGTGTTGCACCAGACCATTATGTTAAAACAGGAGCTGAGCCAGAAGGCAAAGCTCTCGATTTACCAATTCCTCTACATTGAGACCCTCACCTGTGGTCATGAGCTTTAGGGTGTGATAGAAAGAATGAGATTGCAGATACAAGTGGCCTAAATGAGCCTCCTCCGTAGGGTTGCTGGGCTCAGCCTTAGAGATAGGGTGAGGAGCTCAATCATCCGGAGGGAGCTCGGAGTAGAGCTGCTGCTCCTTTGCGTCGAAATGGGCTAGCTTAGGTGGTTCGGGCAATCTGATCAGGATGCCTCCTGGACTCCTCCCTTTAGTGCTTTCCCGGGCACATCCATGTGGGAAGAGGCTTCAGGATAGATGCAGAACAAACTGGAGAGATTTTATACCTCGTCTGGTCAGGGTTAAATGCAGGATTTATTGGATGGATCCAGAAGATAATGGATGGTTGGGCACTCCAAATATACTTTGCTTATGACCTAAATTATCCCTCTTGTGTGTCTCGTATGTGTTTTAGACAGTTGTGTAAGAATACAAACCTTTAACAGACCTCAGAAACATCTGCAGCAGCAGGACTGAGTGGATGCACATTGTAACCTGAGGGGCCGAGAGGAACAAGACCATGACAAAAGCTTGCACACACATCACATCCTGTGAACCCGCACCCCAGACATCAGAGGCGAAGAAGCGAGGCAGTCAAGCTGAATGGGTAAACAAACTTGCTTGCATGTCAGTTTTATAAAGCACTTGTAGGAATAAGAGCACAAATGTGAGTGGCAAGATTAAAGGAAATCTAAATGTAGGTTTTTTTCCCCTCTCTTTTTAGCCTTAGCTTCGAAATCGGGGCACGAACGTCCAAACTCTGTCCGCATTGCTTTTAGAGATGTGATGTGAATACTGCGGCGCACACTTTCAGTAAACTATCATTTCCAGTGTCAGAAAGAAAAGGGGTGAGATAAGGTGCATCTCCACAGATGTCTCCTGTTGACAGTATCTCAGGTTGCTTCGGGGTAATCTCTTCTGAACTGGAAAAGTGCTGAGCATTCAGATGAAGAAATATTTGCCAAGGGCACTTTTGAGCAAAATATCTTTGATGTTTTACATCTTTTCTGTAGCAATAAGAAAAGTAAGAACAGGTCATTCAATTTAACATAGATTATTATATTGTATTTACGGTTCACCCTGCTTTTATAGCTGAAATTGCTTGAAAAGATTCAGTCTTCGC
Source organism: Anarrhichthys ocellatus (assembly GCF_004355925.1). Classification (NCBI taxonomy): domain Eukaryota; kingdom Metazoa; phylum Chordata; class Actinopteri; order Perciformes; family Anarhichadidae; genus Anarrhichthys; species Anarrhichthys ocellatus. Next base: position 326,884 of record NW_022280112.1, on the reverse strand, counting down.
TTCATTTATATAAGATATATAAGCTCCTATAAAAACATATCCTTGTCTTTTTGACTTTGTGTTTGTATTATGTTCTCTTCAAGACCTTTGAATTGTGCAGAATCTTTTCTGTCTTTTGTCCCTCGCTTTCAGCTGCACCTGCCTCTCAAGGTTTGTACGCAAGATAGAAGGAGTGTGCTGTTGATATATTGGGTTATTGCTCTTCTGAATTATCGGGCCATTTTGTTGCATTTACACTCAATGCCACTACTTAAGGAGGCTGATCTCATTTGAATTAAAGTATCTGGTGTTGTCGGACAGTTGGGGTTTAGCATTGCGATTGTCAACCCTGTGAGAATTCAGTCTGGTAATGGATTCTGTTTTGCTAATTAAACTGATTTTGATTCATTTGAACAGCATGTCTAATAGTGAATAGATAGCCCAAATATGTCCAAAGTTATGGACTATAAAAATAGTATTTACATAATGGAATCTGACTGGCCAAGTTTTGCCTTTTGTGTACTGATTGTCGAATCATGTTTTTCCTTTTTTTTTGCTCATTGATCCTCCTCTGTTTGAGCTTTATGTATCAATCAAACAATAGTACATACATGAGATATGTGACTATGGCTTAGCTGTTGTTTCAAAATAATGGTCCGTGCTGTGTGTCGTGTATAGTGTGTGTGTGTGTGTAGGTGTAGGTTCTGATGCTATTACCACGATGCTGCTCCAATGGTCCCGCAAATTTGGATAGTGGAACATGAAGGATCCGTAGTCTGTCCATGACGGAAAACGTTGTTACTTCTTTCAACCTTGACCACGGCACGTACAGTACACCACACCCACTCCTATTGTTTTTACATTTCACAATAAAAGCCGTAGACATACAGTATACACTGTGTAACTGTTCACACAGGCAATATTCGCCGGCAGGTAATTAGCATTTTTGTGTTGTTTATTTGTCCCACCCCTGATGACTAAAGGCCTTTAGTCTACATGGTGATTCATTCACACACACTGAAGAGCTTGATGGAAATGTTCTGATATTTTAAACTAAATAAGCTATAGGTCATGATTTATTGGGAGGAACAAGCATTCAGCACCCTCATATAGCCAGAATGGAATGACCCATCGTTTCACCCATAAATAATTCCATTGCAATTTAATATAAGATTGTTTTTCCCTGAATGAAGTAAAGAAAGAAAACTGGTTGTAAGCTCACTGTGATGAACATACATATGGGTGGATATATATATATACAATCAGTATAAGGCAGCAGTAGTATCACGTCTTTGGATCACTTGCATGTGTTGCGTCTTCTGCTTTGGAGAGTCTGGTTTGTCTCCAACACTCGTAAATCTTTCTCCCCAATGTGCCAGCTCCGCTCCGAGGCAGCACCCAGCTGTAATAGTGGATTTCTTGTGTCGCAGAGTTTCTATGGCGATATGAGTGGCTGCACTGACGCTTTATGTCCGCGGGACGTCGATGTATTGACTCTTTCAACCCAGAAACTAGAGCAACGCTACATTAAACTAATTGTTGGAGAAGTGGTAGGGAACTCTCGCAGGACGGGAATTAAAAATGCACATGCCTGTACACACTCACCTACATACAAGTAGAAAGTCAATGAGCGCTGGCCCTTTGAGTGTGTTGCGAGTGATTTTTTTTAAATAGCGGTCGGAGGTGTTTGGCTGATGCATTGCCATTGATCCCCTCTGTTAACCCTTCACCTCTCACCCACACATCCTCCCACCTCGCTCCATCTAAATCTCACACACCAGAGTGTTAAAGCGAGGGGTGAAAGAGTGCACTCTTGCATTATGGCTGCGTGAGTGGAAACAAGTTACAAGTTTGTGAAGTCATTTTAAAGTCCATAATGCGACTTGTAGCTGCAGTCTGATATCCAGCTCTGAAAATACTGAAAAGATCTCTGATGACACTGTTTCGTGTCTGACCTTGTCCCCGTCTTGCCTGTAATCACGGTAAAGAACACCTCGGGTATCATTATGTCTCCTGGGTGCCATCACATTAAAAGATCCACAAGACGTTCCGAAGCAATAACAAAGTCTGGCGCACATGGAATTATGGAAAAGAAATGACACAGACAGGCAAGGTTGTTTAGAAATATGACTTTTTTTTTTATTCAAGCAGCCCAGTGGTATGGAATGTTTAGCTCAACCTTGAGTCTTACTCTCGCTCTAAGCGAAGGCTTCAGTGCATCTTAACATGTCACAAATGAAGGACACAATCTGTTGCTTTTTTACTAAATATGATTTCTTCTAAAATGAAATGTCTTGCGTGTTAATTCCATCATTTTTTTTCTGTTTAATTGAGCAAGGGGAGGAGCGTAGAAACGGCCGTTTGCGGCTTGTGTGTTCAGTCCGTCTGTCTGTGGATCTCTTCTGCTCGGTTTCAGTTCTACGGGCAGCGATGTTAGCGGCGAGTCAGTGTGCTGTCCGTGGTGCTGAAACGTCAACTAAGCGATAGTCACGTGTATCTCGGTCAACAAAGCTTAAACGGAGGGGGCGAAAATGCCACTGACTGCCTCTTAAGACGCCTCCTGGTGCCGGGCCCGAGTAGAACCAGAATAGTTTTGTGCAGTACAACTAGAATAGCTATGTGCATGTTGCCATGATTCATGCGTAGGCCCTGTCAGGGTGCTTTCACGCCCAACCTGTTAGGCTTGGTTCCTTTAGGCCGGTGTAAAAAGCTGTGAATTGGAGTTTGGAGCAGACTGAACAACCAGAACAAGAAAACTTGGTCCAATCGGCTTCCCCCTTTATTTATTACAGTACAAGTCCTTTTTGTCCAGATTCGCCCTTATTGTCACTAATTAGGATAGATGAGGTCCAGTACTCTCGACCAAAAATGCTCAAAATCACTAATGTCTTTCTGAAACACAAAAGGTTCAGCAACGTGCTGCAGGAGTTGCTGGAATTAGATTTTAGTAACCAGACCTCTGGCTAGCGGCCCACATTTCAGATCTGTGTAGTGATTGAAAGAGGAATGGTGTCATTTCCACTGATGGCTGTTTCCTCCCAGATGTTTCTGTCATAATATCAACCACAGTTTAGTGGTCATCTTCTGGATGAGATTGATGCAGCTGTGCAGGCTAATCTCATTATAATGATTATAATTCTTGGATCAATGTGATAAACATTAAGTTCCTGCCGGCTCAGCTCCTGTGTTGACTGAAAATGGTGGATACATCACTCGCCGCTCATTGTTTAGGGCAGAGGGAACTAAATAACCCCTCACTAACAAGAAAATTGGCTGACATGAACACAACGGTGAGGCTGAATGGATGATGTCTATTATTATTTCCTCTTGGTTTGGACCATCTGTCTTAGAGGTGTGAAAGAGACCAAGATTTCCCTTCCCATTCGTTTCTCTGTGGAACGAGGCGAGACACATTCGCTTCCCGGAGCCGAGTGATCCGCCTCCTTTTGTTTCGCTCCACAGTTCAGTCTGATTGACAAGGAAAATCTAAGTATGCTCCAATATCATATCATATTTAAGGGAGGGTTGTGATCATATTTTAATTATATTTGAAAATTCTTTGATGTTTGCAATCTGCCGTTTTACTTTAAGTCGGTCGTCTCGTTTATGTGAAATTGTTTTTATGTTTTTGAAACTTTTCACTGTTATCTGTGTTTTTATGGGGTGCTTGTGTGGAACTCCATGCTGTCAGCCATCTTGGCCAGAACCCTCTTGTAAATATCTTGGGATCCCCATTACCACCAGCATAGGCATTGGCTTTTCTTCCTGGGGTCCACACACACTTGTAGCCACATAAACATGTAAACGAAAAAGCACATTTTACTAAATTAACAGTCAAGTAGTGAATAGAGACTAAATTGCATTTAGATAAAATTATATATCAATTATAATTATAAATCAATCACAATTCTTCATGAATTCTTAGCTCTTCTGTGTGCTATGATTCTGGGCTGAACAGAGCCTCAAATGCAGGGACGGACACAGGACACAAGGTAAAGGTCTAAGAGGCAAAGTCTTGACTGAAGAGACGGCCACAGGTGGCAAACAAATCCAGGCAGGGAGTAGACAAAAAATCCAATAACCAGGAGACAAGGCCAAGTCAGAAACCAACAGTAGGGAATGCAGGAAGCGATGAACTCACGAGGACAAAGACAATCTGGCAGGGGAATGGGGAGAACAAGGGGAGTGTATACGGGGTTGCCTAATGACAAAATCAGGGGCAGGTGAGGAAATGGGGGCAGGTGTGGGTAATGGAGGAGGCGGGGAACCCTCGAGGGCAGGAATTAATATGACAGTAAAAGTTGGTCTTTCAAAATAAAGCAGGAAATATGCACAAATAAACTTTCCTGTCAGCCATGCTTTTGACCACACGTCATGCAGTACATTTTGTCCAGCATGATTTCGCTTGATTTCTCCACAAATCTTGCTCATCACATAGATTTCTATTTTTTTTGCAGCTGACACCGCCTCAAAGCGAAAGTTCCTCGATGTGTTAATTATGAACTCATACAAGAAATTACTTTGCCGCTGTTAATTAGCTCTCTAAACTTTCTGCTGGGACGGCGGCAGAGGTTTACGACCGTTTCCGTTTTCCGTTTTCTCCTCATTACACTAATTGTGTTTTGGCAGGGTCACGTAGGTAACTGCTTGCTTCAAGAGTTGCTCATGAGGCATCATAAGCACTTAAGCTTTTTATTGAGTGCATTATAGTCCAATTGGGGCACTGGTTATTCTCAAAAAACGTTGCAACTTGCCTTAATTTGGTCATTTTCTATCTCTTGCAGAAAACGGGGGGTGGGGGGGGGGTATCAAGTGATGCAATCTGTTAGTTGCTCTTACACTTCACTCGTTGACGGCAGGCATTTTGCTTTGCAGCCTCCTTACACACGAGGAGCCGATGTGTAAATGACTTTATACCCTTGAGGATGTTCTGCACGTCATTACGAGTACTTTGTTCATTTCTGCTTCCTGTGGTTAAAACAGATGCAGCACCAGACGTTTCTCCTGGGTATTACCACTCTAATAATGCACAAAGTGTGCAATGGAAATACAACACACAAAAAAGCCCCACCTCATTAGAAATTCCAATTAGATTAATCTTTCTTGTAACGCATATGGATATGGATGATTATTTTATGAGGTAGGAGTAGTGTATGGATGTTTAGCATAATGCAGTGGTGGAGGAAGTATTCAGATAATTTATTTGGGTAAAACTACTACTACCACACTGTGAATATACTCCACTACAAGTAAAAGTCCAGCATTCAAACCCCTAATTATGTAAAATGATGGAAGTATAAGTGTACTTTAAGTATAGAAAATGTAAATATTACTGCGGCATTAATGTGTATGTTGCATTGATGTAGATTGTTTCAGTCCACTATATACTGTTGGGTAGTTTAATCTACAGCAATGCATCGTGCTCATACGTATATGTTTGTAGCATCGCTGTCCTGCGAGAACCAAAAAATCTCGAAAAACTCAACTTTTCATGAGCTCAGAAAAACAGCCATATTTTCAGCTTTGTGACTATGCATTTTCCAGCTGATCCAAGAGGCTTGTTAAAGAGTCTATTTAGCTTAAGAAGTTAATAATCAACACATGAAGGAACACTTCATCCTCAGTTCATCCCAAGAGGAAAAGTAGTGAAGTAGAAGTATAAAGTAGCATAACATGGAAATACAGTTGTGAAGGTTCAAGTACCTCAAATTGCTACTCGAATACAGTACTTCAGTAAATCTTCTCAAGAGTTTACAGTTCGGATAAATCTGCAAAGCTCAGGAGGCCTTAAATTCCTTATGGATTTCACTGAAATGGAACAGGCCACAAACACCATCCATGTAGTCTCCAAAATGTCGAAATGACTGAAACGCAAGCTCATTACAAATGTTCCCGAACAGGGACCTCTAGCTCTTTTCACTTGAGACAGGAGTGCTGTAATGCTTTATTAAAGGAGCTAAACGCGAAATGTATTGCTTCTCAACATGGCGACGGCTAAGCAGGCAGCTAGCAGTTAACGGTGCTAACGGTGCTAACAGTGGTAACAGCGCTGACAGAGTGAGCAGTGTTTATCTTCGGGGGAACCGAAGGGTCGGTACATTCAACAGATTATTTGTGCATTTTCCTACAAAAGCCACCAACAAGTGTCAATTTCCTCTCATTATATGCACACAGTCTTTTCAAAATAAACTTCCATCGTCACAGGAAATTCAGTAAGGTTAAGGCAACAAAACTACTTGGTTAGGTTTAGGAACAGATAGTGGTTTGGGTTAAAATAACTACGGAAGAGGTGAACAGCGGTCTCCTGGCTAAAGGTTGCTTGTTGTTGAACTCATCCACCTCTACTCCCGCCTCGCCCTGTGTGGCTTTTTGCGGTCTTTATACTTCCTTGTTCAGGATTACATGAATAATATACCATATGATTTTGTGTCATATCTATGGTTTACGGGGCGTTATTTTTGGTAGGTAGAGCTGTGAATGCTGGACACAGCCTGCGGCGCTATCAGCTATTACCTTAAAGTGTCAACATAGAAACCCCTGGATTTATATCACCTCTGCATTAGCTTTAGGAGATGTTTGGTCATTATTACAAATCTTGGCTGAACAGGCTGATATCAGGCTTTTCAATCATGCATTTTGCCATAAACAATGACTCTCAGCTTTGAGCTCATTCTTAGCCCTGCGTGTTGCTCTTCCCCTGATAATTGGATGCTCCTTGGGGCTCCGATGTCACTTGGGCTCCCCAGCGTTAATCCAACCATGCTTGAAGAACAGAACAGTGCTGCTAAATGGTTTACAGTAGATTCTCCTCAAGGTGAAGATTGCGGAAAGATAACACTCCATATTCACAAGGGCCAAGCTGAATGATGTCTGTTAGGAGTGATAATGAACTGTGTGGCAAATCAAGCTTGGAGAGGATCACAAGTGTAAAAAATGACACAGGGCTGTGGAATTACATATGTCTATCATGGCTGACATTGTTAATAGCGGCCTTACACGTGTATTTATCATTTTTTCAGCAGTTACTGATGATCAGGGAAACACTCGACTCACACTTTTGTGTTTCATTTGACCCGATTAGAACGGTGTGATGCGATGCGGGAAAGGTTAAAAACGACCACCGTTGTTCCAGTGGAGTTTATATACAGCGCAGATGCACGATGGACCATTTTTAAACATGCTACTGCTGCAGTTTACTGCTCAGCCAAATGAAGCGTCACCGCTGTGGCCTGGTGAAGCAATTACAAGACCTCTTCTGGCTTTATTGAGGAGCACCGCTGCTAACTAAATGGTTTTCTATAAGAATCCTGCGGGAAGGGATCATTAAGAAATAGCTCTCAATCTATCTGTGATGCAGTGGGAGATACACTCCCTGTGTGTGTGAGTGAGTTATCCATACCCACTGAGACCCAGGAGACTACAGGACATCTGTTACAGATGAGGAGACTTCTTAAACACATTTCAATGGACTGACGCTAAGCTGCTAATGCGTTCCAGTAAATGGAGGCAGGTTGCTGCTGATGATGTTGGAAGGGGGAATACGCCTTCAATCAAGCCTTCTCTTTCACCGTGGGCCAAGAGCATCGCTCTCTTTTTTTCTCCTTCTTTTTTTTGTATGCGTGTGGGGGGGGTGGGGAGGTACTTCTTTCTCAAAGGGTAACTCTGATGCATCTTGAACAAATTGAACCACCCTGTAAAAAGGCCTTGAATTGCTTATTCTATTGATTCACCAAAATGCTAGTTTAAGGAATTCTAATTCCACTGCTTGTGGCTCACCAGATTCAATTTGCGCAGTTTTAATAAGGTCCAAATAGAAACACATGCTCCCCTGAGAAATTTTCGTGGATGATTTTCTTTGAAAAACGGTCCACGGTTGTGATTTTATTCATTTCTTTTTTTCATCTCGGCCCACTAGCAAACACTAGCTGATTGCATTGCAGCTGAAGTGCTCGGCTTAAAGCGCAAGTGACACATGTGTCAACATGCGCTGCCCTGCTGGAGAGATGAGACGATGTCCTCAGAATTGGCCTTGATTACCCGTCACCACCGGAAGCGATGCGGTTACGATGAGGAACTTGTTTCTGTGATGACAGGGTCATAAGGTTTCCTGGCCCTGTCACGCTCATCCCCCATGGTGACGGAGCAGCAAGCACAATGCCTGCCCCTGCTGACTGGCACGGCCCACACAGAATTAAAACAACACTGCTCACACATGCACTGGATACTACTGCCCCATTCTCTCTTAAACCATGTGCTGGGACATACAATATTTCACGGCCCTGCGCTCTGCTGGGGTTCCAACATGACACCTGGTGGCAATGAATAATGAGGCTGCATCGGCCCCACGGGATGGGAATACATTTTTCATTTTGGTCCAGAGAGGAAGTTTTAGGACCTCTGAATTATGCAAGAGATGCTCCACTGTTTATCAAAAGCACTTGGATGTACAGGCTATTTGAGAGGATGGAGTGTTCTGAACAAAAAGATGCATCGAGGTCCCACATCAAACCTTTTTTTCTCTCCTAATAATAAAATAACTAGAAGGAGTACTAGAGTGAATACTATGTGGCTCTTAAGAGTACAATGAAAGGATCAGATATTTGTCTGGCCGCCTGAAAATAGAGAAAACAAATAAGAAATGTCTTCAGAAAATATCAACGTAATTAAAACAGAATGTGATGTTTACCAATGGTGACTGGTCTGGCCCCGCACGCTTAGTAAGGAGAACACCACACACTGTCTGGGCCCAGAAACTATTTGATATAGAAGACAATGATCACACCAAAGCTAGGATTTATCACTGTGTTATTGGGAGGATGGATAAAGACATCAATGAAGATGCCATCTGTAGACCCATGCAGGCTGAGCCATGGTAATATTGGTATGAAGCAGTTGACACTTGACAGGGGTTGGACACTGCAAGGTGTCCTAGCTTGTGGTTATAGTGCAAGAGACCGATCACTCAAATGTGAGCATTGCATGTTTCTTCAACATACGTTGAATGTTGATATTTCTGAACCAAAGATCCTTCTCATAAATTTGTTTTGTATCAGCCTTCTATCCTGCTTGCAGAAACGCACAATGCCAAGTGGTTAATGTTGTGAAACCATTGGTTAGGTTTAGGCAACCAAGCAATTAGTTCAGGGTAGAAAAAAGATCATTGTTTGTGTTAAAATAATAATAAGAAGGTACAGTGTTTGTTTGACCGATCCTCCAGCCTTTATGCAGAGATGGTGATGCTGGTGCAGTGTCAAAGCAGCTGGATGAGATGACGGTATATAAACCAGTGAATTCCTTTTACAAAAGCACACAGCTGGTGGTTTAGTGATTGAGGACAGCACTGGTATTCATTTCGGTTCTTCAGCACTTTGATGTTGATGTCAGCTCTGGGACACCTATTTTTGTCGATTCAGACCATAATCCACGTGTACTTTTGCACTCCTCAGAAAGCTGTAAACAGTGTTTAATGAGACAGGCATTGTTCTTGCAGCCTCATCAGTGAGCGAGCAATCAGATACTGTCAATGTCGACACTCTACTTTGTGTGACGCAGTCTGAACAGAACCTCACTGCCCGTTTTGTTTGCTGTTCATGCCTTGTTCTCTCTCCTGGTTTTTCTGTTCTTTGGCCTAGTCTCATGGAATCCCTTTGGAAAATATGCACAATTAACTGGTTTGCTGCCTTACTATGAGGCAATCCTTGAGATGTCAGTCCTGCTTGATTTAGAGTTCCTATTTGAGAGAAAACAAAGGAATTGTCTTTGGCTGTGTTCAAAATATCATATAAACTTTTTCAGAATTGGGTGAACAGTTCCATTTTTGGTGTGTATAGAATGAAGCACAACTCTAATACAGCATTTTATTCAGGGAATGTCACCACAGGCACTCACTTCATTATACTGCAAATATATAAATATTGCAATACTTTCCTCAGATGGCCATAGGCTCAAACTATGATATGGTATAAATCAGTGGTTCTCAACTGGTCTGGCTGTGGGACCCACCATCACCCCTTAATGACAAGCTGCGACCCACGACCCAAATTATATATATATATATATATATATATATATATATATATATATACATATATACATACATATATACATATATATACATACATATATACATACATATATACATATATATATATACATACATATATACATATATATACATATATATATACAT
>NW_022280112.1:280219-316316 GCF_004355925.1 Anarrhichthys ocellatus | reverse complement strand
AAATATATTATATATATATATATTATATATATATATTATATATATATTACACATCAATTATATTTTAACAATTATTATTCTCAGTTTTCAAATTGAACTGGATGGATTATAAATAATACATAGAAATACATGAATAAATGTTCTCATTTCAAGTAAAATAATGGCTGGATTAAAAAATTAATTAAGTAACGAAATTCATTTTAGAAAAATTATTTTCACTGAATTGCCCTGCAGCTTTAAATTCAGGTCATTCAGGGTGAAGTGATAAATCCACAATATAATATTTTTTCTCGTCTTCTAAAAAGAGAAATGAGTGTGGGAAGAATTCAGCTATATGAGTCTGTCCAGTCAGAGTCTATGACTCTTCTCTCTCTGGTCATTTTCTCTTTTGGAGATCGTCCTATGATTTGACTTACTCAACTCACACCTCAACAGTCCTGCTCTGCTCTCTATCCTCGTCTCTCCTCCGTGTGTCACGGTGTGTGTACATCTCACTCAAATCAGGGAACATGTCAGAATACCCATATTTGATTGGCTGAGCTGCATCACGTGATGTGATTCACAATGGTGTGTTTCCTGCACCGCTGAACAAGTGCCGTAAATGCTGGAATAATTCCGCTGCATAAAAAATGCCCTTCAAAATAAAATCACATTTTTTATTTTTTTTATGTCAGGCAAAGGCCCGCGACCCACTGAAAACGGGTCCGCGACCCACCAGTTGAGAATCACTGGTATAAATGACCACCTTTGCTGATAGATAATGACTAACAGACATTTAGTTTTTACGAAAATCTTCAAGATTCACACTTTAAGTAAGAAGATCATGACTCGTTGTCAGTGCATTTAATACAGTGGTAGTTAGGTGACCTGTACAGCCTAGTTTAGTGAATGTCAGAATACTCCTTTGGTTCTTTTAAGGCTCCGAGAGAGTAGTGTTGTGAGAACATGTTAACTATTCTCATGTCTGTACAGTGAATATGGATCACTAGCCACCAGCTCTTTAGTTTAGCTTAGACTTATAACTTTTATCCTAATGTTTGTGGAAAGACCAAAGTGTAAAAATGATATATTGCCGGGCGCAGTAACTTCCAGGATTTCTGTCCTCAAGTCCCGTCCAACTGTTTCATTAACTAATTGGTCTTTACTGTGACACTAACCATGCTGTCATTGCCATGATCAGATATTGTCGGTGGAAAAACAAAAAAAGTAAAGTTTTGAAGAATCATCCAACATCAATGGACAAAGTTATAATGAGGCTCAGTTTTTGTCTGTGCCTCTGAGTTTCGGAAAGGATACCAAACACTGACTCTAGCGAGAGCTTTTCATCTTTTTACAGCAGCTGATGGTCATCATGTATTTTTATTACACTTGTTAAACTGCAGTAACTTTAGCCGCAGAGTGAAAAACTACCCACCTCCCTAATTCCCACACATTGTCCCTTTAATAGGGACACTTTTAAACACTAAATGTCCTGCATCCGCTGTAATATAACACCAAAATGTCATTTGGGCAGCCAGGGTGAATCTCATCATGATTGGACTCAGGCCCATTATGTTATTGTGGCTGAAATTCAACATAGCAAGTACAGCATTAAATATGTGTTCAGCAGTACTTTCGTACTTTTAATAACTTGATATGGGAATGAAGTTTTGATGTAAATCTCCCACGCTTGCTCTGCAGGGCTTTTTAACTCCTTGCCATAAGTAAGAAGACAATTAAGCTTATATAATTGAATTAAAAGACACGGCACAGCTAAACGTGGCTATTATACTGTATGTTATTAACCTTCTCCGTGATTGAGATGTCATTTCATAGGTCAAGCAAAGAAGCAAAGAAACTGTAAGATTAAATTCTGGCTTAGCAGCTGTGTGGGCGAGCGCTGAATGAGCATAAAAACATGACAGTTTTAGAACAAGTTCGCTTGCCTGTATAGGCTGCCAGGCGGCCCGTGGCTCTCCACCTGCCTGCTCCCCACTTATTGAAGATGAATGAGTTCCGGGTTTGGCCATTACTTACCTTGTGAAACGGCCTTAAAAGGGATGGCTTAGCCCCTGTCAGCGCAAGTGTGACCAAAACACCATAAAGTCAAGCTCATTTAGAAACAGATCCATTATGCAAAGAAATGTCAGCTCATAATGCACTTGAGATCCAGCAGTAAATAATAAACAGGTTCCCATCATGCAGCAGACCGTTAAAAAGGTCGGTCAGAATAAATACGCAAAATTTTTTTGCTGAATCATCTTAGTCGAGCATGTTGGTATTGTAACATTTTAACATGAACTGCAACTGAGGATGATGTGAATTTCATTCGGTTGGCTGGTGTTTGGTTCTTTATCAAAGTATTGGACTAATTCAAATGTCGACCTGATAATGGCACTACAGGGGAAAGTAAATCTAATGACAATAGCTATCTAGAATTTTTTTTTTACATTCAACCTCATGGTATCGCTAGAGCCAGTCAGTAGGATACATTGTTGGGGATCAAATCTTCATCCAAATGAATCTAACGGCTGTTGAGATATTTCAGTCTTGACCAAAGTAAAGGACCGACCTACTAGCTGTCAGACCAACGTCATCCTTAGAACCACGCCTAAAATGTACAATCATTTCTACTCAAATGTATTGCATTAGAAGTACAGAGTACCAGAAAATCAACATACTTAAGTACCTCAAATTTCTATTTATAGGTAAAGTACTTGAGTTAATGTACTTCCACCACTAGTTGTGGCTTCCTGTAGGATGGGTCTTCTTAAATCCCAGCATTTTCTTTTAAAACACATTAATCCCAATTTACTGGTGGAAAGTCACATTCCCCTGAATCATGCAAATCTCTCCCTCTTTATCAGCTCCTTATTCTTATTCACATCAAATATTGGCTGCGTGTGTCCAGTGTCTGGGCACAGCAGCCAAAAATGACTACTTTCCAAAGAAATTGAGATAAGGTTATGCAGAGCTGATACAGAATGTGCTGTTGGAATTAGAATTAGTCCACCTCCATTTCCAGGTTTGCCTGTGTGGATCAGAGTGATTTGGCAAGTGGGAACATTGACCACCTTTATCACTGGACTCATTGTAACACCATGGTTGGCCCATTAGCCCACATATGGCCTGCCTGGCAAATGCTCTGATAGGCCATAAGAGCTTAAGCCAGCTCATTTAACAGCCAACTGTTCCTTTTAGAGTATTCTTTTGACATGAACCAAGATACCCAGTCAGTAGTGCTAACTGTTCCATCAGTCCCATTAATTGTAACACTAGTACTGATTGTATAAAAAGCATCATGGATTTGTTGATGACAGTGCTTTGGCAGCCTTTGGTTGTGGCTGGCCTACAAAATACTTCCACAAAAAGCACAGGGATCACATGTGAGAGTCATCATTTGTTGAGGAAACAACTGCCGGAGGAGCTTTATTCTATTTTCATAGTTTGGAATGATGAAGCATGAGGCGTGGATTTGTTTAAGTAGCTAAACATCCAGCACACTGACCTGTGGTTGTGGGTCTGGCTTGTACTTTATGTTTGTCAGACTATCAAGAAGCTTCCGATGGCTGTAAGTGACCACCAAGCGGTAAATATTCAGCTGTTTGGTTGGTGATGGATTTCCTTTAAAATGCGATGGGCTCTCGGCTGTGGCTTAATTCTACCCAATAATGGTTTCTATTGTCAGCTTAGCAGTATCGGCAGATGGCAGAAGTGACTACACAGCTGATTAATGGATGCTGCCGGTCAACGCTGGGGCTGCTGCCACTTGTCACGAATTGCAGTATCAGAGGCAGATGAAAATGTTATTAGATCGACACCATCACTGCGGCTTTTAAACAACGCAAGGGGATCAATATTAATGGGAATTTGAAGCACCTCCAAAATCAAACCACCTTCAAACTGACATGAAATGTGCCAGCAATCATCAGTGCAATAACAAAAGCATATGATTGCACAAAATCAATCAGCAAATTCATCTACGGATTGAAAACTAACCCCTTGACTCCAATATCATCCTAATTTCATACGGCAATGGCTGCCTAGTTAGAAGGTATTTATCTCTCTACGTAGCTCCTCTGCAGCCTACAACTACAATCTGTAGGCAATGCACACTCACTCAAACAGCTGTGTGTCCACAAAAGCTACCATAAGCATTAATAGACGTGTACGGTTGAAGATGTGGTTTCTATTTGTGTCACTGAATATGTTCGGAATCAGCTTGTCCAGCATAACGTGCGTTTATCGCAACGACATTGTGGTTCGTTAGTGTTTTCGGTCAAAGCCCTTTTGTCTGTGTAATAGTGGGATTAATCACTACAGTTACATTTAGACCAGTGCTAATTACATGGCTGCCCTATTTGCCTACATGGCCAGACTGGTAAGCATAATGGTCCCACAAGGGACCCCGTTACTTGCTCAACCATGCATGCGCCAACTGGTTGGAAAGATTTTACTCAGCTGTTGACGGTTCCGCTAAGAGCTTGTTAACATTGTTTGTGAGCTCACTGTCTGTTGTGTGGATGCAGCCAGCACTGATTGAATTTAGCATGAGTAATTAGCAGCTATGATAGTGCTATGTATGTCATGACATTTTAATTTAGCTTCATTATATTTCTCTTCTGTGAGCCTGTGCACTGGGAAAGTAGTTTAGAAGACAGTTAGCATACTGAGGGTATCTCTTTCAGCCAACTTCAAGGTAGCTAGCAAACCATGTTAGTTTACATTGAGATTAAATGATAAACAAAACAAACAACGGTAATAGGCTAACTTCATATTGTAAAGTTATTATGGCTATTTAAACATAAGCAGACACATAGCAACATAGCATCCATGTCAAGACGTGTCTGGCCAGCTCACAAATATTCACTCTTCTTTTAGTTCTGTTTTGGTCTCCACCAACCCCGGAGAAAAATATCTGCACTTTTAGCTGCTAAATGCTACACTGTGGTTAGCTCACGGCAAACTTTGTCTCTCTACAGCACAGGGCAGACGCTTTTGTTCAAGTCTTTATAAGCACATTCAAGCTCAAATGAGATCAATAAGAGTAAAGTTTGCGGACTTAAAAACCAAATCAAAGTGCTGAAAGTTGCTAAAGCTAGGGTAACTTCAAAGTAAAGTGATAATTCTGTGGGTTTGTTTCTACAAGTTTCACATGAATACAAACAAATGGATTAGTGCAGCTTTAGGTTTGAATTCAAACTAAGCAATGTATTTTTGAGTACTTGCCATACAGTATTTGTCAGCTCTCATTCCCATTTTGCATCTTTAGGGGATTCATTTGCTTTTGCTTTTCTCCAGGCAATTTCCCTTAGCACCCCGACTTAAGTGGTTTCTAAAATGTGTCATGAGTGACCACTCTGGATCATTGCCATGACTTCAGGAAAGCAGATTGTTCATGCAAACAGATAGATTGGCTTAAGTGAATCTCATGTATATTCCAAACAGAGCCTCAGGTGAGCCTATATAGCTGTATGGTACGGTGTAATTTGAGTTACCCCCCATCCCCTACGGTCCTTTCTGCTGCCGCCTGCAGAATATCAACTGAGGCCCAGCGGATTCTGTGTGGGCCTATTTGTAAGGGATTAAACTAGCAACTAATAAAGGAGATGTTGAAGTGTGCATATAGGGACTGCATGCATGCTGCTTGACTTAGTGAGCAGCTCGTGTAATTATCGGACTCAAAGATGGAGAAAAATGAGCAGAAAGGCAGGGACAAGGGGTAGAAAAGTTGGGAGATGGGAGAATAGTGCCGTGATGGAAGGAGGAGGGAGGTAATAAAGGAAGAATCAAAAATATGTAAAGAGAGGAGTAGTTGAATAGAAACGTGATGCTTTACGGAAAAGAATGTTATCGAGTGAAGAGGACTAACTGATTTATTTTTAGAAGTTGGTAGTTAGGCCCACATACAATATGTTTCAGTGCTTACCTTTGACTGAAATTTGAAGAAAAATATAATTGGAGCCCAGATGTAAAATATGTTGTTCTTTTTTAAAAACAGAAAAGTGATTTCCAAAAGAACACATCTGCAGGACTCTAACCACTCAAACATCTGTAGCTGGCATCGGCAATTACATTGTAGAAAGGAAACCCTGGTTACATAAAGACACAATGCCTCGAGATGCAAGAAGTGCTTTACAGAAGCCCTTCTACACTGTCATCCAGACAGTTAGAGGCCAGTTCTCCTGGACATAACTGATCGATATTCAATTGTTCCCCTGATTCTTGATGCCGGTTTGAGGCAGGTAATCAGCAACTTGCAACTGATTGCGTTTTTAAGCCCCCGGCCGACTAGTTTTTCATTAATTATTAAAGCTTTACTCCAGTACCTGTCAACAACTTTCCAGAGGATTTAATGAATGAGGCTGTAACACGCCAGTCATTGGGGAACGCTTGTCTGTGATTGGGCCTCTGCTTCTGTCTCACTCCGGCTCATAACCTACATGTGCAACATGGGGACGTCATACGTAACAGTCTTATTATGAAATATGGATTGTGACCAGTGCCTTGTTTTATACTGTTGCAGTAACAGCATTGCTGCCAGTGACAGGAGCAGGATTAATATGCTTATCAAAAAGTCTCGAGCTTTTAGTCCGGATTTATAACTAAAAGTTTTGGAGGAAAAACCAAGACTGGAACTCAAGCCATACTTTGTTTCGAAGGTCATGCATTGTGTGGCACATTTAAAGTGCGTTCAGTGACTGGTTACAGATTCCCAGATAGTCCTTTTTTAATGTCTGTGTCTCCTGTGATTAGCAGTTTATTAATGGATCTATTTGTACTAATAATACCTTAGTTTTTACACGTATGGGCTAGGCTGGGTCCTAACCCATGTATGAATGGGGGGGGGCCTCCAGCAGGAACCGGCTCAACGCAGATCTACCCAGATCCGGCTTTGCTGCTGCATTCAACCTTTCTGGCGGGATGGGGGGGGGGCTTGTTGCCCGGCAGCAGCGTCTCCTCCTCCTCCAGGAGCAGAGCTTCACCTTGGTGATTCGTCGGTCCCCGCTTGGAGCCAACACTGACACCATGCTGCTGGAGGCCCAGGCCGTATTTCACCAGAACCGGGCAGACTGACAGACCCTGCTGCAGTGAAATGACTGTGCTCTGAACTACTACAGCCAAAATACACACAAAATGAATGTTCCTCATAGTAGTTTTAGATAACAAAATTGCATTTTTTACAAGTGATTACACAACTTTTAGATACATTAAACATTTTTTTCCGCAGCAGTAGCATGAGGTTTGTAGTCAAAACCATTTAAGTCTGTCTTAAGACCAAAACCCAAACTACAAAACAGTGCCTACTTCACATTATGAATTATTGTTTTTGTGTCATGATTTCTCCTGGTGAACTTATGAAAAATCTTTCTTTTTTTTATTAGCCTGCTAATTTGAGACAGTAAAGACATAATTGTAATACAGCTAATGATGCCCAAACAATGACTTATACTGTGTAATAAGTCAAGCAAGGTCTTAAAAAAAGAAAAGAAAAATGAGTGTGTGGGGTACGTGAGGTGTGATAATATGATTCTCAGCAGAGCGAGCTGCTGACAGGCTGTGCTTTTCTTAATTATCAGCCGGTAAAGATGTTAGCAGAGGTATTGATGGGCCTTAATTGACCATATGGCTGCTTGTTTGTCTAGCTGGAGGATGACCAGAGTGCACACTGATGAGACAGTAACACACATGGATGAAGCATGTGCTGCACAGGGACGTGAACACACACTCACACACACACACTCACAGAGCCAGCACAGCATATAAATTAGTGGGGTTCCAGCTCCCAACCAAAAACATGCCTCCCGATATTATCGCCAGTACGCTGCCGCTCTGCTGCTTCGCAATCGCTCATGCTTGTATGTGTGTGTGTTTTTGAGATGGGTGAGTTTTCCACCACCTGCTTGTTTAAAAAACGGTTCAAGCTGTAGGCGTTCAGAGGCTGACAAAAAGGCAATGTTTCTCTTTTTCCTTTTTTCTTTTAATCAGATGCCCTCTCATGCCCCTTTCTATTGTCCACAGCTGATTAATCCAGTCACACTTTTTAATTGCAATACTCTTTTATTTTTCATCTTTAACAATGTAGCGGAAGGGGAAAGCTGAACACTTTTTTTGTTTTTGTTGTTTCCTGGAGGAAAAAGTCATGGAGGAAAGTCATCCTTTCCCTGCTTTAATGATGGACTTTTTCCTTTTTTTATGGGGGGGGATTCGTCAACAAGTAGCTTTGAAAAGTCTCCGCCAGCCAGAACAAAAAAAAAACACTCTGCAAGCAATTAAAGACGGAGATGAGTTGAAGTGGCTTAATTTAATCAGAGGTCAGTAAAGAGACGCCGGGTGGTGTTACATCGGGCCTAGTGCGTCCCTGTGTGTGGCAAAGACTCTCCATCCCTAAATGTATTTCAGAATAGTTACAGTTCAATTATTAGAGATAATGTTACCGGCGTCACTATTTATAATTATGAGACTTGTTTGAACAAAAACACATTCTATTCATTCTGCCGATGACTTCTTGAAACGGCGTATCGGTATTTCTTAAAACCTCGGCACGTATCACTTTCTGCCAAGATGATTACATTGCTTATGAAAGCTGGTGTACACGGCAGCTAAGAGCGAGGATGTTCCAGGGTTTTAAGATGTTAGGATCCAGGAAATAAATCCACATGTAGATCAACGCCCATCAGCCGTCCTCCCTTCTGGTTTGCTCAAAGAAAGAATGCTGCCAACATTAGGAGATCATTCCGGCCTTTCTATCGGGGATGGAAATAAATTGATTTTTACACTTAAAGGATCTTGACAATGTGTCTTTACCTGCTGCGACAGCGTGTGGTTGGTATTCTTCTCACCTAGTGACTGTGTGTGTGTGTGTAGTCATGGCAACATGTGGTTCTGGAGACACCTGCTGTAGCAGGAACTAACGCAGACGAGGTTTTTAGTACTTTGCCAGGTGCGTACATGTATTTTGAACCCAACGAAAAGGACACAAAACTTTACAGGTGTGTAGCTGAGGTCACAATGAAGGAAGAGTTCAAAGGTGGGTGTGGTTCCATCAAGGGCGTCAGATGTGGGGAACTTTACGGCTGATTTGGCATTGCTGTTGGATTTGAAGTTATTTTTTTCTGGTACAGTAAAATGATAGAGATTGATCTTAAATACGGCTGCAAGTTAAAGTTAATCGATTGGTCTCCAGATTATTAATTGATTCATCGGTTTAATCTATAAAACGTTATAAAAAGTGAAATGGTGCCTTCAGTCATCTTGTTTTGTCCGACCATCAGTCCAAAGCCTGAAGATATTACTGCAGTGATGAATCAGTCAATCGACCTATCAATGCATTGACTAGTTGTTGCTCTAATCACAGGTTTACTAGTTACAGTATAGAGAGAAGGATGGTTTGATTGAATGGGATCGACAGAGAGATTACTTAAAGGGTTGTGATGACTTTACTGGTTATACCTGCTAATGCAGTATGAGGTCACCACTGTAGTAACAGGACAGACTGAAGGTGTTCTGTAGAGTTTTGACTACTAGGAGTGGAGACGCTTTGGCTCTCTCATGGCAATGACTGACATATATGAAGTAAATCAATTAAATAAACCTTACAACTGAATGTTAAGCGAGACGCGACATGCAGAAACATTTTTTAGCACTGAGCAACGTTTTCGATTTTTGGGTGTTATGCTTACATAATACAGATTGTCATCTTTCAGATTAGTGGAATCAATCGTAATGTCATGTCAATGTACGTATTAATATACACATTTATATTATCGTTTCATGGTGGTATCTATTAAAGTTGTTACCCTATTCACCTGTAGTATCTGAGCTACAGGTCCTTTCCACCAACTGTCCGAGCAGAGAATTCTTGCTTCCACTTCATGCACTCCAGCCAGCGTTTGCTCTTCTCCCCCCAGCTGAAGCCCACATCATGTGTGGATGTAGCCGTTCTATCCCTGTCTCCTTTGTCTCTGCCTTTGGTTTCATCCGTCTCTCCTTGTGTCTCTCCCTCTTAACCTCCCTGTTTGTCTCTCCTCGAGTGTCATCCTGTCCCGTTAGCATCAATCCCCCTCCGCTTGCTTTTGTCCAGCTCTCTGACCCCCCCCTCCGCCCCAGTGTGATCCTGAACTACAGGGCAAGAGCAGGTGTTCAGCTGGTCGGCTATTGCTGCATGCTGACTCGCATAATCGCCGAGAGGTGAGCAAGTGAGCATGCTGGGGTTGAGGAATACAGCTGGCCGCTAATGCTGATGGACCCCCCCCCCGTCTGATGTTTGCCAAGGGCCGACCAGGTGCCTCTGCAGCATATGTGCAGATACACACGCGTGTCAGATCTAATAAAGGATTCCCAGCTGCTGTAATTGCAGTACTCGATAGTGAGCTGATGGATTCTGCTGTAGGTGTCATGTTCTCTGCGGCAGGGCATTTTTGACTCGGAGAAGATAAAAAAAAACAAAAAAAAGGTAAAGGTAGGACACCAGCGTCCCCAAGGAGGTGGAACCGACGTCACCTCGGTCTCTTTTGGTCACCCAGCGGCTGGATGGGAAGTTCGAGTGACGGGAAAGACTGAGCTGCATTCTAACAAGAGGCCCGTTTTTTGTCCAGCTCAACATGCTGTCAATCCCTTTGCTCCTTTTGCCCCTCCCCTTCCCGCCACCCTTCTCCCTCTTTGTGCAAACAGAGTACAACAACTCGCTCTTTGCTCGCTAAGCCCGGTGAAGATGACGGAAGAAAAGAAAAAAAATCCAATAAAACATGAGCCCGCTCCCCCTTGACTCTCCGAGATGCTGTTTAAACGCGACAAGTGGTCGATTTTTCCATTCCACCTGGACAACCCCCCCCCCCACACACACACACACTCTCCCTCTACCAATATGGATTTGAGATGTTAGTGCATTTTTTTTATCTCACATCCGTGCTTCCCACAACTTGGGAGAGAGATCGGGAGAAGGGTAAATACGCAAAGGGTGTGTGAATAATGCAAGGCGAACATTAAATGTCAGGTCTAAGAATTCACAATACCCCCCCATTGTCTCGCTGGCATTCACCGCATGTTTTATGCATTTTATAATTAGCGGGGGAGACTCAGGGGACAGGGATGCTTGGCAGTTATGGGGGATCACTTATTTCTGAGAGGGGTGGTGTTTTTTAAAGGAATTGGAGAGCTCCATTTGAAAGGCAAATCTCACAGCTCCGCGGAGTGGAAAAACCAGGGCAGGAATTCTCCTCAGAATCAATACCACTTCCAACGTGTTTAAACTGCCTCACATATACAAATATACTGCTCCTGACCATGAAGGAAGGAATCTTACTGTCTGTGAGTATGCGTATGTCCTTTGACTATCTTGAGAATCATCCATCTGATTGACTTAGTGGCTGTATTGCTCTGGACCCAGATGGTCATTTTGCCAGATGGTGGCGCTATAGCAATGAACTTTAAGCTTTGGCCTGTAACTTTTGAATTGTATGTCTCGGAAACAACATTTTTATCCTGTTTTTTTGTGGGTCCAAACCAGACGGCTACCTGGCGTTCTGCCGAGTGAAGCCAATGCGAAAGTGTCTTAAAACCTAAATCTTATATTCTCTCTACTGGCCATCAGGGGGCGACTCCTCTGGTTGAAGTCTATGAGAAAATGACTCTACTTCTCTCTTGATTTATTACCTCAGTAAACATTGTAAACATGAGTTTATGGTCTCAATCTCTAGTTTCAAGTCTTCTTCAATACAACATGATTGAAGCATACTTTCCAAATTGTCTAAATGCAGTGCTTGTGAATTTGTTCATTTTTACAAATCCAAATGTAAGTTTATATGTTACTTATATGTAGTTTTACCTGTAAACACTCTTCAGTATCATAGGACACATTTTTAGGGATTTTATAATATTCAAAAAAAGAAAATAGACAACATTCAACATTTTCTTTTTTTTATAGTAACCAGGCACTTATAGGCGTGGAATGGGTGGCTGTTTTATTTCATATTATATGATTTTAGCCCCTCCTCGAAGGGCAAAACAGACAGAGAAACTAGATATCCAGCACGCAGCACATTTTGAATTTGCACCAGCTTTACCTTTGGGCCTGTACAGTACACGGAAACTGCATCAGCATACCGTCCCATTCATCAAGTTCTCATCCGGCTTTTAGCTGCATAAATACATTCGTTTGACAGATGACTTCGCTAATTGCCTTTTGAAACTGCAGTAATCTCTCGGTGCAGTGAGCGCAAATTAAAAATGCAGTGCCCTGAGTATTGTTTTTTTCATGTCTGAGCCTGCATTTATCCACCTGAAATTAATTCTCTAATTCGTTTGTACGATAAACAGGGAATACTCGGGATCCCAATCCACTTAAAGCATCCTGTGCGCTGCTTTACATATCTGTTCTGATATGCTGACTTGTCCCTGAAGACTCCACCCAGCAATCCTGCAAAATGAGGGGCAAGCCTCAACTTTTCTAAAGGGCACTGTAAAGTCTTCAGAAGTGTCACCTCAGGGAAAGTGTGAATAGAGTGTGTGTGTATGTCTGCATCGACTAAATACAAGCAGCTGGAAGTTTGGGTGTTGGACGCGGAGGATTCACACTTGAGCCGCGGTGTGATTTGTGCCGATGTGTTTGGTGTGGAATGGAGACGGGTGATGACATCCCTGTCCAAACACACAAAGCATCAAGAAACTGAAAGCAGTCAGTCTTGTCACTTTAGTGCACGTCTTACACTGGTGGGCGAATTCACCAACAAAGGATTGTGCAGATTTTGCGTCCGTTAAATCTGCGACTGTGGCTCAGTGGTAGAGCAGGGTCGTCCTTCAATCAGAGTATCGGCGGTCGATCCCCGGCTCCGCTAGTCCATGTCAATGTGTCCTTGGGCAATTAACTTAACCCCAAATTGCTCCCGTAGCTGTGCCAACGGTGTGTGAATGCTGTATGAATGTTAGATAGTCCTGATGGGCAGGTGGCACCTTGCATGGTAGGCCCTGTCATCAGTGTGTGAATGGGTGTGAATGGTTGAATGATGACATGTAGTGTTAAAGCGCTTTGAGTGGTCGGAAGACTAGAAAAGAGATATATAAGTACAGTCCATTTACCTTTACCAAAAATAAGACAAGGTTGAAATGCACCCCCAATTGCCCCGCCAAGCAAATAGCGCCTCGGTGCTCCTGTGATATTTACACATATTTAAAGGAGGTAATATGCAGACATTTGGTGCAAAACAGATGAGTGAGACTCATTGCAAATTGCAACAGACCAATACACAAAGATCAGAGCGAATAGCCACACATAGTTGCAGTGAAATTATTAGCGTCTTCAGAGTGTTGCTGGTACCTGAAGCACATTTTTAACGGGTGTCATGCCTTTCCAGTGATCATGGCAGCTTTGAATGAAGTCTTTCCTTTTGTCCTCCGCTTCAAATCATGACATCTTATTTTACAGTCTGAAGGTAATCCCAAATACATTTTCTCTTGGTCATGTTTAAATTCCTTGCCTGAAATTAAGAGGAAAGTCTCTGCACCTTGTCAGTCAAGACCTGCAGCTCACAGTCTGAACATTTATTTTTTTCTCTCTCAATTGTTCTGCCTACTGTGTTCTCAGCTAGAAGTGAACATTTATATTGTGCCACATTGATAATTGCAATCAGATGTAAAAAAAGGGCAATTTGAACTCAGCTGCAAAACTTCATGCGCTGTAATATCATTCGCGCAATATCTTTTGTGAATGGAACCTTGAGACGGAGCAGATAGCGGTCGCAAGTGATGAGCAACGTACGGTGCTATGAGCTGCCCCAATCCATTCTGCGCAAATTCGAACTTCAGTGGGTTACTATTTCTCTTCCTACTCCAATCGTTCGGATGCTTTTAATGACAAATACAATATAAAATAATATTAGAGTATATTGGACTAGATTCGCTGGAGATGGGCGGATAGTCCTGTTACACTTACTCATTTCTTATGAGAATGTCCCAAAGTAGAGACTTTATGGTGTGTTATTCTTGAAAATAAAAGGCTGATCATAATCCAAGATATTCCTTGCACACCTAGTTTATGTACTTGGAGTCCATTGCCGCTAAACAACCTCCCTAAACCTAAGCGGACTGGATCCACACGGCACTTATGTCGGGTATGAAGATCATTGTTAAAGAGAGGACATCTGCTGATTTTCCTCTTGCACATATATGGTTCTCCCAGTTTAGAATGGTAGCAACCCATTTGAGATTGTATTTTAGGATTAACTAGCAGGTAGTCTGAAGTGGAACAGAAACCTGTCACATTAAAAGCACTCACAATCAACGTCTCCTTTAATATGCAAGAATGTGTTATAATGACTCGTACACCGGACCACATCTAATAGATAAATGTAGTGCAAATAAAAGTGAGTGAAAGCTACTCTGGATTTATCCAGATATGAAACACTAAATGGTAAGCGCAACAGGGGCCTAAGATTACACTTTAACGAGAGGCAGTGCCCTCATCAGTAAAATCATATTTCTTTGGAGGAATGAAAGCAACGCCCGTCTGACTTGTGCATTTAGTTAATGCTCAAACGTTGATAACAATAATTATGTTTGCTCTGACATGCAGATAGAATACCCTTCATATGCACATTTAGAGCAGACATAAAGACGCTATGATTGATGTTATTTTTTATGAGCACCACTTTGGTGAACATTGTGCTGCCTTCATTAATCTGGATTGTAATCACAATATGTGGACAGAAGTTTCCATCAATGTCTGAGACTCAATTTAAATGTTTCATCATGTAAGTAAAGCCAAATGTGTTTGTCTTGTTGTTCAGGCCAGTGGGAGGTGACTGTCAGAAGAAATGCCGGTCCTAGGTGCCCTAGTACATCACCACCTGGACCATGGCGACTCCTTGGCCAATGAGAAAAGAGAGGTGCTCCCATGGCTCTGCCTGCCTTGCTAGATGGCCAGCGTCCTCCTTGATGCTTCTATGGTTGCCATGGGTGTTGCTATGGCTGCCGTGGACCGCCCGAGCTGAACAAGTGGGCGGCGGGGTGAGCGGTGGGAAGGTGCTCCACGGTTCCCTGTCATCCTCCTCGTCCTCCTCATCTTCTTCCTCGTCCTCCTCGTCCAGCACTTCAGCATGGGGCTTCAACACGAGGCAGAGCGGGGGGCAGCTGGACTGGCTGCTGTCGGAGAAGGGACCTTTCCACAGATGTCCGGAGTACACAGAGTTCAGAGAGAGGTTCCAGCAGGGATTTTCTACCAGATACAAGATTTACAGGTCAGTGTGTGTGTGTGTGTGTGCGTGTGTGTGCGTGCATGAAAAGACCTAAAAAGTAAATGTTTTATTCAATTTTATTTCTTCGAAATGACCAGAAACAGCAGGTCCACACTTGGTTGACGTAGCCTGGTGGTCCACTGTTGGTAATATAGGAATGTATGTGTGTTTTCAGAGAGAAGAAGAAAGAAAGAGACTTTGTGTAGCAGGATTTAAAATCTCAGCCAGTGTGAGGAAAAGGGTGTGTTCTTACTTATGTCTCTGGCTACCTGCCCATACTCGTAAGTGCTTCTGAAAAACTACACTGAATCCTAGATTTAAGAAAGTGAAATTTGTTAGATCTTCCATGCCCAAAAAATGCCCACGTCTTTCAAACTCCATGCCTCCATTTTTTTTGGTTAAAAAAAATGTTAAAGCTCAAACAGATAATGCCGATGTGATTATAGAAGTTTTTTTTTCCTCCAACTTGACACACACAGAAAACATTGTACAGCCTTTCTTAACAGGCTGAGTAGTACTCCTAGTGACTGACCTTCATGTGTAAAATTGAGTATCTACTTGCAACCTTTTGTCGCATATTGAACATGAATGCGCTGTGAGAGCTGGATTTTCTCTTCACTTGTTCAGTTTCAATGGTTCTTACAGGCCTGGAGAGTTTTAATTGTAGTAGCAGTATTCAACAAGTAAAAAAGAAAAAGAAGGGTAGATTAGAGAGAAGAAGAGTGAAAATGGCCACTTTTGCGGTGGTGTACTTCCCACATAGATATAGTCAAAGATTCGTAACAGTGTCCATCTCGTCAGCTGCAGTCCAGAGTTAATGCTGGTCTCTGTCACCATTATTATTAATCCAAATGTAATATCCAATGTGATAGATATACGCTACGTCCCCTGTGACTGCAATTTGGAATTTTCATTTCCTCTGCTTGGATTATATGTATTTAGAGTTTTAACTTCCCCTCCCCTCCCCTACATGAGGTCTTCAAAATAGATTATCTTAAAAGTCACGGACGTATTCACTGTCAGATATGTAGAAAATGATATGCTCTTCCTACCTGGAAAAGCAGTATCCGCAGCTTGGTCCGTGGCCCTTGGCGTCTGATACCGAGGTAACCCTTTACTGTCTGTATGCGACGCACTGGGCTTTCAACTAACTCCAATGTAAACCCATCCGCGTCATTATGAGATGGCCAGAGCAACGGGCCTAGTTGAATTAGCGAGAAAGTCAAAGTAGATCTGATGGGAGGTTAGAATGGATGGCCAAGCAGACAGGGACTTTCAACCATGAGTCCGCTATTCATTTCGTAGCTTAACGAACAGACTTTACAAACACTGCTAATCTAAAAGGCATAGTTATTTTACACAACAAACATACTCATTTTAACCCAAAACCACAATCTTTTCTTAAACCATGTAGTTTTGTTGCTTAAGTAAGTCTTAAAACTAAGTAAACTTATGTTTGAAGTTCATTGTGAAAAAGGGATTGTATGCATGTAAGGAATGCAGATCTCCGCCAGGTGTGTCTGCAACGAACACACGAACATAAACCCCTCGTCTAGACTGCATCTGTATCATCTGTTTTTTCACTTGCACGTCTCACATAGCAGATATTTTAATCTTTGCAGATGTCTGCATCGGCTCCACTGAGGTTCACATCTCAGCTCCGTTTTATGGGTGTAATCGCCACTTGAAGCGTTTATTACGGCTTCAAGTACATCCACAATACGCATGTATACACGACGTTGATGCCCAATGAAAAGGCAGCAAATAACTGTCCTGGCAGCAGAGCCACGTTTAGGCAGTGGCGATGCCGTCAGCTGGGTAGTTCCATTAGCTGTCAGCTGTTAGCCAAAGCCCTGGACAGAGACAGAGATGCACACACACACACACACACACACACACACACACACACACACACGTCCTATCTCACTCTCTCCTGGCAGAGATAAAAGTTAACACTCTAAGCATACATAGGGGCACAGATCATTTTAATATTCATATTTGATGTTGAGCAGTATTATTGAAGCAAACATCACTGAGTAAAAAATATGGCCACATCATAACAAGATGATTAACATGCACAGAAACAAATGGCGGAGGTCAATATAATGATATGTATCTATTCAGCTGTGCCTTTGTAAATACATAGAGATCTGGCTTTTTATGTGTTTTTCATTTTTTTCAATAATGCAGCACTACAATTTGAATTCCATCCAGCTCCGTTTGTGTATGAGAGCGTTTAATGAAAAGATGTATCACTTTCTTTCCAAACATGCAATATTGTGAAATACAGCTCGTCTGGATTAAAATTAGCTGGATGGCTTGAAATTCAATTAAAGCTGCTGTAACATATTTCAGCTGCTTGAATTGGAATTGGAGTGGAGGAAGGACTTGTGGGAGAGCAATATCCCATCTACTTTTATTCTAATATGGTCCTTTGTTTCCAGTGCTTAAGGAGAATGGAAGGCAAGACGTGAAACTTTGGTTTGGAGATTCCATTAGCTAATTAATTGGATTGCTTGTGGTGGATTTAGTCTTAATTTGGTGTGAAAGTGTGTTTTACTTTACTTCTTTTTTTTCATTAAGCAGAGTAAGGCAAACTATTATGATGACATATTCTATAGTCTCTTTTTTCTGTTACTGTTTCACAATCAGCTTACATCTACCTTTTAATTTGAATTGCAGAATTATTTCATATTTATTTCCCTTACTTTGATTATGATTAGTATTTTAATAAATATTTTTTAACATACTGACTATTATTATTATTATCATAGATAAAATTATATTGTTCATATTAATAATAGTTTTTATTTGTTCTCCCCCTCACTAAAAATACTGGTATTGTTTTATTTATATTGTTTTGTATCATGTGGTAATATATGAACAAATAAAACAAGTCAATAAATAAAAAGTAATTTTACGGGAAAGAGATGATTTTAGAGTGAGCTCATACTGCGATTCACAATATCCTTCCTAATTGAACAAGATTAAATGCATTGAGAGTAGAGAGCCTTTAAGTAAAGAGCGACCAAACAGGGATCAGAGGAAATGCTGAATGTATTTTGTCTGGGAGATTAAAGTCAGAGCTTAAATACTTTAAATCTGTGAATAGATAAAAGAGGAGCACTTGTTCATTTGGAGCAGCGGGCGCATAGTAGAGCTGTGAAACTAGTCTAGGTTGTGATATTCTTTACTCCAGGCTCTCAGACTTTTTGCTGAGTCTGACTGTTCTGAGCTCAGCGGGATCAGTGTGTGTGCGTGTGTCTGTGTGTGTGTGTGTGTGGGGAGGGGGGGGGGGGGGGGGGCTGAACCAGTTGAAAGAGCATTTTATGAGCAAGAATTACAACTTGTGATGTAAAATATGCCTTAAATAATCATGACTGTCCATACATTCAGCTTTCATTAATCTCAGGTGACTTCATTCAAAGATGTCTGACTGCTCAGAACTCCAAAATCCTTTTATTTTTTTTCCAATTACACTAAAAACGATCTGTCTCTACTGTGAAACTCACATTTGTTGAAAACTGATCAAGTGGACTTTGTGTTGGAAACCATTTCACCTGTCGTTTATATTTTTAATTTAAACAGGATGTAATTCCAAAAGTTCTAATAAAGAAGAAGATGAATATATATATATATGGATGATTTGTGATAATACACTAATAAGGAGGATTTATGGTATTTCCTCCTTGTAAGTCTCTGTGTGTTATCGTGGCAAAATGAGCTCCGGGAGACACCTTCTGAAACGGGAACTACCCGGGAAACGGTTTTGATTTCGTCACCACGACAGCATCCCAGCCCTGCAGGTTGCAGTCACCAAACTTGATGAACCACAGGTGTGAAGTTGAGATCAAGATGAAGATGGAGTTCGGCCATGGGTGTGGTCCGAGGAAGAAGACGGGCAGGAAGTGAAGAAGGGGCCAGTGTATCAATGTGCTGGCCTTGATATAGAACAGGACTGTATCAATACAGTCCATCCACACTGAGCTGGCTGTTTTTTAGTTTTGTTTTTAAATAGCACACAAACATTTTCAGGCTGTTATCATAATGATCTCCAGACGCTCACACCGACGTGTCTGAACAAAAGGAAGGCAGCTAAATGTGGGTTTTGTCTTGTTTTGGTCGACAAACAACAAAAGCTGTGCATCACAGCAAACATCTGGTCAGTATTAATAGGTGTTAGATAGTATTTCAATGCATTTCAATATATTTGTATTTACTCACTAGTATTAATATTAATTTATTAATTTATTTCATTCGTTTTTCCCCTCACAAAAACACTGGTATTGGATTTATATATATGATGCTTATTTCATGGCATGTTCTTTGTCTTGTTTTATTTATAATTATGTGAAGAAATGAGTTTGGATCACGGAGAAAAAAGTACATGTATGGATAAAAAGAGTTGATTAATAAAACATATTTTAAGACTAGATTTATAGACAACATGGTCAAAAAAACACAACATCTTGAGACGGATATTGCGGTTGGTTGGTTTAACATCCACTCTGTCCGCTCCACATCACCTCTACAGCTCAACTTACCATTTACATGTTTCTGATAACGGAGTAACAGTCAGTTTGAAATTAGGTTTTTGTGACAAACAGCCCTTGAACAGGATAAAACATCCGCTCTGCAGAGCGCTTTTTAAAAGCTCAATTTTCAGCTCAGTGCGGACAGAAGACCAAAAACAAAGTACACAATGTATTTTCAAATGTATCCGTGTGAGTCTAGAATCACTATGTGAAAAATAGAAGAAAGCAAAACCAGGAATAGTCTGAAAATAATCAGAATTTATTCATTTACTGACATCTTTTCCGATCTTGTTGCAGAGGAAATGAAAACAGCTGATATAACCTTTAAGTTATTAATAATAATAATGATAATAATATTGCAAATCTTGGGTTGGAACCTACTGCAGGGCCTCCATTTCTCTGGGCCAAACACTTTCCCTGCTGGAAAGACAACGGTGTGTGAAGTGTATAAATAATGCAGCCAGGTCCAGAGTTCATGCCGGCCCCTGTCACCATTATCATTTCCCAAATTGAATACCAAAACTGTAATAGATATACACCGCTGAGGCTGCAATCTGAAATTTCCATTTCCTCTACTTGGAAATACATATATAATCGGTTTTACCTCCCCCTGCCGCTCCTCCGTGAGCTCTTTAAAAATAGATTCTCTTGACAGTTTGTTTTGTCAGAAATGTAGAGAGCTATACGCTCTAATTATTTGGGACATTTTTTCTCTGCCTTTTCTAACTTAACTTATATTCAGAAAAAAAAGACAGCTGATGGTCTGTTTGGAAATTGTGCTTTCAGCTGGTGTCTGCCTCGCTGCTCCTCTGGTCACTCAGGTTACACAACGGTTACTTATGGGCATAAATGAGCGACTCCTATACTTAGTCTAGTCTTGTTCACTCTCTAACTTGAGGTGTTTCTGTCACTTAAAAAACAAACTGCCCCTTCTTTCTTTCCACCTCAACTTGAGTGGAATGGAAATGACAGCATCACGTACGGATGATGGGGTGGCGTAGTGTGAAATGACAGGTGAAGGTTCCGTGACAAAAGTGGGACAGATTGTCATAGCAGTCTGCTTTTGGCTGCGGGACACTTCCTGTGATCACGGCAAACTGAGGAAACGTGACAAACTCTTCCTCTTTGCTTTCTACTCATACATTTCACTTTTTTTTTTTTCCTTTCTTTTTTTGGGCAAAATAACAAACAAATAAACTATTTTATTCTTACAGCCAGAGAACAAAAATGCAATTTACTCGCTAGGACATTGTAAGGTAGCACTGACATGGACCATTTGTGTTTGTGTCATAGAGCTGTGGCTGGATTAACTCTGCTTCAGCATTATAATGCTTCCTCTCTGTGTGTGAGTCGTCGGGTTCAACTTTCTTTTGTTTTTTTAATCTAACGCTTTAATTTAATGCAACCGCCACTTGATCAATGCGGTATATGAATGTCTGCACGCAGCCAGACAGCAAAAGTTCAGAATGTATTGAATTATGATCATATGAGGGTTTATTTGTAGTCCTGAATCTTAACTTTTTGAAGACTGAAGTTAAATCTCACATTTATACTATTTTGTACTGTTTCTCAGATTAAATACAATGAACTTTATTAATCCAATTCAAGCATCACAACTACACAAGGAAGTGAGAGAACAGCTGTATAGTACAGAAAAGTAACCCAATAGATTTAGCATTGCAGCATTACTGGAAGTAATTCTACATAAATGAACGGATGGACTATAGTGAGGTTGTCTGGTGCTGGATGGGAGTAGAGACAAAGATGTTGAGTCATTTTTACGAATACACACAACGAAACCGAGGAGAAGAACAAAAGCACTGAGAATATTAACAAAGAGCAAATAAACTGGAAAATGAACCGCAGCCTCACAGCCAGCTGGAACTACAACCACTCAATGTTCAGGTGGCTTTATGTTCCCCACCTGGCCCCTCCCTAACCGGACTGAACCCCTACAATACATCAAGATGCACAATCCTAAATACGTAGGGGACAGTTTGAGATGATATGGATTTATTAATTGTATCTCAGAAATGACTTCAGGAGGCATCATTGTGTCGGCACATTCTTGCTACAACGATGACTGAGACTGTGTGAAAATGATTGTGTTTGGGAAAGGGGGTGTCTAACCTTGTGTTTCAGTTCATGAAAAATGTTTCTTGGACCCATCCCTCTATGTTGACTTATATTACTGGAAACTAACATGAACAAAATACGTTTGCCAGAAACATAATTGCTCATGCAGTTTAGTTGTACGGCAGGTGGAAGCTGTTACTGTCAGAGGTGTTTGTGCACTAAGCCCCTTTCTCTCTAATGACATGTTGATGCAGACTTCCTTTAGCAGCTGGTTTGTCTTGGAAATAAAATTGCTCTCAGTTACTAAGTAACCAGTACAACAGGGATGCTGAATGAGGTCACTCGTCACTAAATGAAGTCCTAAAAGCAGAAAGGAAGTGCCTCCATTTGAGATACGCTCGGGTCACGGCTAAGCCGTCTGTAACAGTTTCCTGTTATGTCAGAAATGACTGCTGCCTATCATCTCTTCCTCCCTCGCCACCTAATATGCTGGGATTGCTTTTTTTTTGCTTCTGATTTGATTGCTGCATCCCTCCGCTACCCACAGCAACAAAGCACCCGTACATTTCAGCCAACGTGTCCCACTCAAAGTATTCCTCGAGAAATCTGGCACACTTCCTCCCAATTTCTATGAAAACAATGACAGTGGCAGGGAAACAAGGCCAGCGGGGGCCTGACAACATGGGCTTCAAGGACACAGTGCCAGGCCAGAAGGAAATGACTACAACAAAAATCTGGTTTCAATCTTTGGATCCAGATCGTCACACTTTATATTAAGTTATTATAAGTCCATTTTTAAAAGCCTATTAATTCAGTTTATCTTTTAATCATTTTGAAAGTCTTCTTTTTTTTACAAAAAAACCCTTGGTTGTGACTTACAATATGACATAATAAACATTTTCCGTGCTGTAACGGAAATGCTCATCTGTGTAATTCTGAGTGGACTAACGATGAAACATAATTGCATGAACATTTTCCAATATCTGATCAGTGATGGTGGCGATAGCGTACACGATAGAACAATGGATGCTTGAATGAAGGGACTGGCGGTCTGGATCATACCCATAATGTTGCAATTAGACCGTAATTATAAATCATACTTATTTTGCGCCTCGTGCAAATCTTAGGCAAGACATCGACGACGTCGCATATTCACTGTGAAGAAAACAACACATTGTCTCCTTCACGTGTGAAAAGCACCTCCCTTGTGTTTCTAATTACACTCCTGTGACTTTATTGATATGTGATGATGATTAGGGGGAAATAAGTGCCCGCAGTCTTTTCTCTGCATTAGTTTTCGACAGAGCGAGAGCAGCAAATGGCTGCTCTCATTAGCTTTTTAATAAGGGGTAATGGAGATGGGAGTGCATGTTAGCCACATTTCCCTGTGCTAACCCTGATCCGTTCAATTCTTTAATCTCGTAGTTGACGTCAGCCTCAAACCAGCTGGAGAAGTACCAACGGATGGGTCGTGACCTCTGCCCTTTTCCACCTTCTCTCTCATGGCTATAGGCTGTGGAGAAGTCAAGGTTAGAGGGCAGTCCATTTGTATGGCATGGACATAAATGAAAGCTACGTTATGAGAAAAAGTGTGCAGCAAATGCATTCCTCACATTTCTAATAAATACAGGGGCGTTTCTAGGATTCAAAGAAAGGGGGGCTTAGCCCCAAGGGGAGTGGCATGTTTGCTCGCTGGCAATTCTTTTTGGGGCCCATTTGGGGCCGTGGATATCCATTGTTTCAAACAGTTCATAGATTGGTTCAATCAGAAAGAGTGTGATTTTGCTCTGTAGTTTTGCTTGAATTCAGTATATGATAACACAAGAGACAGAATTTCAGGGTCATAGTGAAATTTGACAACACAAATATGAACTTTTCTCAAATAAAGAGAGAAATAATTTTCCTGCTTGTAAAGGACAGACGGATAAACTAGCTTTCATGTCCGCGTCACTCCCAAATCCTAATTCTTAAAGGGACCGCACACAATGGATGGAGAATGGACCTGACAGTGTCAACTTTTGAGTTGTCTACTTGTTTTATTATGAGCAGGATTGTAATTTGAAGGGGGAGGAAACATACAAACCAGAACGCACGCACATATGTAGCATGTTAGTTATAAATAACTTGTCCATGTGAGAAACAAAATAAAAATAAAAAAGGACTTTTTTTTTTTAAAGCCAATAATGCCAAATTATTTGGGGGGGGGGCTGAAGAACATTTTAGGGGGGCTTCAGCCCTAACGACGCCCCTGCTATATATATACTAACATGAGACAGGAGCCAATCACGTTGCGTAAGCAGGATGGGGGAGGTGTGTTTGGTAGTGCAGACCAGCACTCAGACGGCGTATTATCACATCTGGATATAAAAGCTGTGCTGCGGTCAACAGAAAAAAAGAAACCAGATGGAAACACGTAAAACATTTGGCTCAGAAATGACAAATTTGTTGTTGTTTCACAAGAATAACTTTTATGACCAGACTTATTAGGCATGATTTAAGACTCCTCAGTCCAATTACCCCATCATCATCATCATCATCACCATCATCATCAAATAGCGCGATGAAGCTTCTTAGTTAGTTGCAAATTCTTCACAGATTTGTGAGAATACAACAGCATCCGTTCCTCAAATGAAGCACCGACTTTGCTCATGTAAATGTATCCAACAGGAATAAGTAACTTAGCTCAGTAGTTTCCAAACTGGAGTCCTTGTGCTTCAAACATCCAACCAAACAATCTGTTTACGAATTCAATAGGATTTCAGTTCCCGCAGTTATTAATTGGTTCCCAAAAAAAAATTATGAAAACACTTCACTTATTTTCTATTGTGTCTTTGCTTGTATATAAAGCGTGCTAATTTATTGTATGAATTTTTATTGTGATGTTAGACACTGCATACCATCTTGAGAAATGCAATCCCATCTACCCAAACGAATCCCTCAGACTTCTACCAAAGCAGTTGTTGTTTACCCAATCAAACATTACATAACCTGTGAAGAGCCTTCTCTGGGTGGATTTGGATGTGGAAGAACACCGCACAGCACGGAACAATCACACTATTTTCAATTTCCATCTTTCTGAAGCGACAAAGACAACCCGTCAAGCAGTTCTTATCGAGACAGAGATGGGGGGCTCTGCCTAATTTCCTACTTATCTCTACTTATGGGGGACTTGAGGAAGATTGGCTGCTGATGAGACACACAGGATGGGGGGGGTGGGAGGGCGCCTGGCCTTATCCTGCATGCTTCTTCTGTGGCCCACAACATAAGAGACAGAGAACGCTTAGCGGGAACAGAGCAGCGGGTTAGAAACAAGCCTGTGGCTCTGTGATGGAAACAGTCAGGAGGAAAGAGCCTGTGTAGCGGGGAACACTTGGCTGTCGGGCACACTGGGTTTGTGTGTGTGTGTGTGTGTGGCTGACCAACATAACTCTCACAAAAGGACATAGCACAAATGTGGGTCAGATACTGCCCTGCCACACACACACACACACACACACACACACACACACACACACACACACACACACACACAGTGTCTTTGCAGTTGCTGTTTGATATGTTAATCTCTCTATTGCATAAAGGTGTGCAACAAAAGAAGCACCAACTGCTGCATGTATTATCATTGGTCTTAGGGCAATTTTTTTGCCGAGGTAAAAGGTCAAGGTAACTGTGACCTGACGTCCGTCCCGTTCTCAGCTCATTCTGTTTTGAAGCTTTGTTTTAAAATTCAAACCATCCCCACAAAAATGTCACTCATCACACGAACTGATACTGATAACACCGTCTCGTGACGCCCCCCCCCCCCCCCTCCCCAGGTTAACATAGCTCTGTCAGCACTGTTACCGTTGTTAGCAGTTATATACATAGCTTCTTTAATTAAACACCAACAGAGGGAGAGATAAAAAGATCACAGAGAAACATCCCATACTGTAGCCTAAACAAAGACAAAGAGAGAGAGAGAGAGAGAGAGACATATCCATACATGTAACTGAAAGAACAAGACAAGAGGGCAGAATGCTACTAGTTTCTGCTTGGTCTTATGCCAGTGAATGATTCCACTGTGCACGGCTCTGATTGTATATTAAAAAAAAGATGACAAGATTATCAACAGCTGCTCATCCCCAGAAGTAGCAGTTCAGAAAAAGGAAAGCAGTGCTACATCAGGGACTCGTGTCATGTATTAACCTGTTGCGCTCAGGGAGATGGCCACAATGAGTGATGTGTTACAGCGATTGTGTGAAATAAAGTGTCTGTAAAGCAGCAGGTGAATATAAAAGAGACCTTGTCCTGTCCTTAGAAAAGTGAATAACTACAAATTGATTTAAGGCTCTCCGAGAGCGAGATTTCGCATTAACCTTTAATATAAGGCATCAAGAAGAGGCTTGGCTTTTAAAAATGGAATGCAAAGCCAAATCTGTCAAAACAAAATCTTTCTGGAAGACTGAGTGAGAGATGAGTGTGTGCGGGTGTGTGTGTGTCTGTATGCATGCATCTTTGTGCCTTTCCATTTGGCCTCTATCCAATTCAAAATCAAGAAATAACTCGCAGTAAATGTCTTAACTGATGAAATGCCTCGAGTTCCTCTGCTTACAAAGTACACAAAGAGCTGCAAATTTAAAAAGGAACATTCCACTGAAAACCTGTCGAGCATCAGAACTCAAAAGGTGCCTCTGAAAAGTTTGTAGCTCGCTTTTTTTTGCTTTTTTTTACAGCATAGTCCACTTCTCTCCTGCTGATCCGTATGTTCATGCACACTCAACTACCGCTGCAGGCTTCTTATGGGGCATCCTCCTAAGTCTTAAATAAACTTCAGTATGTCCAGAACTTGCCTCTGTACTGGCTCCT
Source organism: Anarrhichthys ocellatus (assembly GCF_004355925.1). NCBI lineage: Eukaryota > Metazoa > Chordata > Actinopteri > Perciformes > Anarhichadidae > Anarrhichthys > Anarrhichthys ocellatus. The sequence goes on along the minus strand of NW_022280112.1, from coordinate 289,651 downwards.
GTTACCGTGATAGCATCACTCCAGTCCTAAAACATCTCCACCGACTCCCCGTCTCTCCATAGACCAAGGGTCTGTCCTAATACCCACACTTGCAATCTCGAGGACTTAAGTGTGAGTTCACAGGACATCAGGTATTAAGCAAATGTGACCTTGCCAACACACAGGACACTTCTAATACCTCAGAGCTAAGTATGTCTTCTGCACTGCATCAGTCCCGGTGTCAGTACCTGGTCTCACATTGTGAGACGTGGTGCTACGCCACTGAATCACATGACACCACCTCCGAGGTTACCTTTCTCTTTACAAGCCTACTTATTTTAAGCCAAACCCTGATTTGTTTTCGAGCCGTAACCAAGTGGTTTTGTTGCCTGTACCTAACCGCCAGAACGTGAACCACGTATTACAATGTTAACCACCATCGTTTCACAACGTTAGCCATGTGTGAACCTGCAGCCTCGAGTTACTGATCATCAGGCGGCTTGGGGCGACTGTGGCTCAGTGGTAGGGCAGGGTCGTCCTTCAATCAGAGGATATGCGGTTCGATCCCCGGCTCTGCTGGTCCATGTCCATGTGTCCTTTGGCGAGACACTTGACCCCAAATTGCTCCCTGTGAATGGGCATGAATGATTGGTTAGAGTCCTGATGGGCAGGTGGCACCTGGCATGGTAGCCCCTGCCATCAGTGTGTGAATAGGTGTGAATGATGACATGTAGTGTTAAAGAGCTTTGAGTGGTCAGAAGACTAGAAAAGCGCTGTACAAGTACAAGTCCTTTTACCATCAGAAATATTTATCTTCGGGCCAATATCAATCCCTGTCCTACAAAACCATCTCGGCTTACCTTTCTACAAATGTTAAACCCGCAGCCAGGAACCTGGGTGTGACCTTTCCTATTCAGGTCCCTTCTCTGTCAACTTGATCTTGAGAAGGTCATCAATGCTTTCATTTCATCTCGGTTAGGTTATTGCAATGCACTGTATTCAGGCTTAACCAAAAGGCAGTCTCTCACCTTAAGCTGGTACAAAACGCTGCAGTCCAGCTCTGAACAAACACTAGAAGAGAAGGTCACTTCTCAGATGGAAACATATACGTGTTACTTCATAATATTTAACAGTCAGTACTAGAATGGCAATGTGGTAAAATACAGAGTTCAAATTCAAATAGTTGTTATGAGTTCAGGCTTCCTCAAAATACAGCAACTGTATTTAAATGTGCAGTAATCTTTCGTGCTTTGCAAACACGTCTCACGGCCGGCATTTAGCCGCACACTGACTAATCAGAAGGTGCACAGAACGTACGAGTGAGCGAGAGCGAGTCGAAAGAGAGGAGTGGAAACTGCATTTCCTAGTTTTGATGCACTGATTCCCAGTAGTGCCTACACATTTACACCCTCAGCTTCCTGCTGTGTATGCGAGTGTGTGCGCGCGCCTTAGAGAGAGTGAGAGTGAGTGAGTGAGTGAAGGAAAAGAACTCGGAGCTACACAGACAATAAAACATCAAAAAGAGCTTTCCGTCAAAGAAGATTACGTTAGATACAACACTGATGGGATGGAAATCCAGGCAATATTTTCCTCTTTTTCCATCATCAAAAGATTAGGTTTTCTGAATAAAACACCTAACCACCACCACCCTCACACACACACCTACACACACCTACACACACACACTAACACAGATAAGCACAGAAGCACACAATCAACTTTTTCCCCGTGCCCTCTCTCTGTGCATCTTTCTCCAACAAACACTTCGGAGGAGAGCGGACATGTTTCAAAGATTCAGCCAATCTGATCAGCCGAGTTTGGAGAAATTTTGATTAGCGAGCTGCTCACATTGATTTTCAGAGAAGGAAATCAGCCCTAACTGGCCAAAAACTCTGAGATTGACACATTTTTTGTCCTCGTTTTAGGACTAGGAGTAAACCTATTTAATCAACTTTCTTAATTCAGATATAATATTAAAATCACTTCTATCTCTGCTGTTATCAAGACAGGTGAACACATGCTGTTCCTGCGGAAACCGACGTCCTCACAAACAGGACACGTGCAGCTGTGCGGCAGGCATGAATCAAAGTTTGACCGAGCTCACGAACAACATGCAGATAATAGGTTTTCTCATACACTCTTTCTTATAATAGCAGGGCTACAAGTGTACTGTAGAAATATGTTCACATCCACATCTTTGTGGATTTCTTAAGACTGTGTGAAGTCCCATGAATGTCTCCCTTCATGTAGGACACATTGTGTAGGTTGACAAGGGATGTTGTTAAAAGGTGAATTGGACAGTGAAAGAACATGTTCCATGTCCCACATAGAGTGGTCATTTGTGCAATGCCGCACTATAATTGGAATTGTAAAACAATGAGGTTGGATAGGGCTGATTTCAAACACTTGAGACAAATTACCTAGTGTTGTAATGGCTACATTTCTTTTTTGTAAAAGCCATGTGAGAGGCTTTGTTTGCAGTCTACTATGTAGATAGCACATTTGTGTATCATTTTATAACTATATATATATTTTTGGGTGTCCGTGTCGGCATACAGGGAGATTTGAACACATTTGGCTGCATGTATAGTCTGTGTCTGCATGTTTGCTCGTCACATTCACGAAATTAGCTTCACACAGACCACGTAAACCATGTAAGTGTGATTTAGGTTACACACCTTTATCTGCTCTACACTTACCCTGCATCCTGCTGGTCTATCTACAAGAAACTAGGTTGGACTGGGTTTGACTTTAGACACATGAGTGACCATGGATAACAATCAATTTAAAGAAACCTTGTATAAATAGTAACCTTTTACTTTAATTAAAAAGAAAATGACAAGGGTATTTGTTAAAGGCAAATAACCAAAATTGTCATCCATCAAACTCACATGATCTTTTGTTAGTTTTGTTAGTCATTTTGTCTTCAGGATTGATTTCAGTTCAGGGAAACCACTAACGGGGATTGTTCTTGTGTCATGTGTTTACGCCCTAAAATCCATTCACACAAGAGCAACGCAATCACGGTGCGCAAGCCTTCCCATGGCTCTATTTTTGACAGTTCACCCCAAAATTCAAAAATACAACTTTTTCCTCTTACCTGTACTGCTATTTATCTATTCATCTCGATTGTTTTGGTGTGAGTTGCCGAGTGTTGGAGACATCGGCCGTAGAGATGTCTCCCTTTTCCTGAATGTAATGGGACTATGAAGAGTCAAACACTTGAACTATTACAGGTTTAAATCCTCCTTGGAAAATTGTTGGTGGTGAAAATTTGGCAGCATTGAAGCAGCAGGCAGGGGAGGGTAGCAGCAGCTAACTGGCTTAATAAACGGCCTGCTGATTAGTGATTGGCACCGTGCAGTGGGTGTAAGAGTTTGAGAAGGTGGTTTGAACCAGAGGGGAGTTCCCTCATGAATTTCAAATCGAGGGAAGCGAGAGAACATGTAGATTGGAGGAAAGCCAAGAGGCAGAGCTGTAATGACTCTTCCTGATTTCACTTTTGCTGAGATCCATTTATCTGATTTATAAATTCAAATCTCTATGCCAGTGGACAAACAGCATTTTGGAGTCGGACAGGAATGTTGCTTTCCCTCAGTAATGTATGGGACTAATACAGTATGTTGCAAATCAACCAAGAAGAGAGCCGGCTATCGACTAAAAGCCCACCACATCTTCATTTCTGACATTGGAGTTGGCGGGGTCGGACAATTTTGGGGTTTGGGTTGAAATAAGTATGTTTGCTACGTAACTAACATTGATGATATTAGTTAAGTACGTTACAGACTTAACAAAAATATGATACAATAAGTCGCTGTTGACTGTTGGTTTCATGCGGGACATTAACAGTGGCCTCCTGGGTGAAACTCGTGTTTGATGGACCCGACCTCCACCCTACGTGGACTTTGTTGCTCTTTATTCTACGTTGCATTACTTCCTTAGAGGCAGCTCTGCACATCATGGCTCATGATTAGGATGGTTATATGCAAATTACAGTGCATTACTTTTCCTATATAATCCAAACAGTGAATGGGGAGAGCCTGCTCAGCTCAGCGTTTGTATTAGTTTGATTTGGGTTAACACATGAATGCAGACAGAAACTAAACTAAAGTACCTCAGGTATCAGGTTTATCATTCATTGTCCATCACACTTGAATGAGACCACTACGCATGACTGAACTGAAAGCCAGGAAAAACTAAATGCCAATGTTCTGTTCTGTGTGCTATTGAAAAGTTGGAGGTGGAGGATCAGTACATGTCAGTCTGTGCGCATCATTAACCACTAACGTTATCTTTTTACATGTTCAGTCGCCAGTTTTGATTTGGCTGCCTCTCGCCCGTCTCCATTTCTGTCTCTCATCCAGCAACATTTTCCTCGTTTTCTTCTCTCACACTTTCTGAAAACCCTACAGACATCATGTTTCAGCATAACGCCTTTGCCTTGGCCTTTAACAAATGTACCGCGGCTCTGTGAAGTTGAGCAGAATTATGCTCTTTTTTTCTGCTTTTCCCCCGAAGAAACCCAAGTAAAACGTTGCATTCTTTAGTTTAGCAACACGGCTGCATGCTCAATGCAACCATTGGCAACCGCACTCTGAAAAACTCATGACGAACCCCAGTTGGGTATTTCACATTGGTGCCATGTACGTTGGCATCTGATGTTATTTTAGCAGTGTTATACAAGCAGGTTGATGTTGTGGCAAAATGACACATTTTGGTTTCTGCTCCCTGCTGTGTCTTGCTGTGTCTTGAGGCAGGATGACTCATGAGCTGGCTAACAGAAAAAAATACATAAAGGCACGATTCCACTGACTTCAGTTTTTGCACAAATTTGGATGTAATCGTCATGATTATGATTTATATAACTGCAGAATAAATTGTAATTGTCCTTTTTTTTTAAGTTACCCTCAAAAAACAACCAAGGTGTCTGCTTTCACTGTCCAGAAAACTAAAACCCTGACTCTTCTCCCCATTTCATGTATGGCCTTAAGTTATTGCTGAGATCACGCTTTTTGCAGCAGTTGGTTTTCTTTGTTCAAGCATATCCCTCTTTCCCATGATCCACGGACAAATCTCTGGGCGGAATAAACTCCCCGGTGGAGATAGCGGAAGCCAAACGGCTTACTTAGCAATTGACTGCAGCAAAAGAGTTTCTCCAAACAACGAGACATGGAGGCAACCGAAGGGCTGAACACGCTTCCAAATATTACCTGGACAGAGAGAGAGAGAGAGAGAGAGAGAGAGAAAAGGGAGATAAAAGACAGTGAGGAGGTGATTTAACAAGAAAAATAATGATGGTGAGAATAAAAAAAAAAGAGGTAGAAGGGCAGTGTCATTTCTGGAAAGGGTTAGAAAGTGATGGAAGTGTGTGTGAGTGTGTGTGTGTGTGTGTGCTCATTTGTTTTCCCTTCAGTGCGAAGGAAGAAGACAAATCGACCATATGGATAAGAGCAGACGGTGGCCAGGTTGTGCTAAGAACCAGTTAGTTCTACCACATTGTGTTGTTTGGCAGTAAGCCTAATGTTTAGCACACTGGGAACTGGCAAACTAATGGAAACAAGCAAACTGCCACGGCACAGACTTTTTAAGGCTTCTAGGACACTGCAAGGTGCACTTCCTGGCACGGATTTGGTCCGCCAGAGCTGCAGAGCAACGGCTGCATGCAAATGCAGTATGATAATGTAATTAGGTAAAAATGCTACGCGGCGATGCCAAAACAAATATAGATACTGTTGAAGTGTGGTCAGTGTTGATTTGTGGTGATCTGATGTGGCTCCGTTAGAGTTTCATACACTCAAATGTAGCCTAAAATGAAATGGATTGCATTCTGCAACTAACGTTATGTTTTATACACCATTTGGTCACAATACATGATATCCAAGTATTAAACTATACACAGAAAACTACAATTAAAAACACTAGAAAGTCGACAATGTCTATTAATATCCCTAGCTTAACGTTAACTGAAAATACAGATTACTTTTTTTTTTTTTTTTCTTCTTTCTTTTAAGCAGTACTTTCTCAACCCGTAAGTCACATTTCCAACCATTAGATAAGGCAGGGAAAAGCCAGATCCACTCCCTCTATTCTGAGCTTTCACAATAAAAGCCCTAGCCATATACACTGCATAACCTTCTACCAGAGGGGACTCGAATTCACTTAGCGCATTGTGCTAAAAGGAAACTCAATGAAATAGCATAGTTGACGTTCTGAACAATTTTGATGCAAAATATTCGCAGGCAAGTATTTCGCATTTTTGTGTTGTTTAGTTGTTAAGTTAATCAAATATTTCTTTCTCAGGAGTTGGTGAAGCCCAAAACAGCTAGAAAGAGAGTGATTATTGGATGTAAGGCAGCAAGAAACACACCCCTGACTCCAAAAGGAATGCTAATGTTCCTTTTTGTCTGCTGGCTGTGTTAATGGAAAACTGATTGTTAACATACTGACAACTTTACAAAGTAGTTGCGTTTCTCTGCTGTTTTCACAGTTGGCCTGGCTGCCCCCAGGTTTTCTTCAAAAAGGCTTCTTTGCCCGTTTTCCATCTATTGGCTAACATGCTAGCGACAAGAATGATGTTATTTGTGAAGAGACATGTTGCAATTTTTGTGTTTCAGGTTACCCGTAAGTCCAATATTGACTGTATCCTTTGTTTTGGTACACCAATGTTTGAATAAAAACATCTGGCTCTTTATTTGAAAGACAACTTTCTTTCTAAGTAGCTGCTAACTGTGTCTGCTCTTTGGTGCTGCAGGCAGGTTTTGTGTACTTGGGTTATCGAGCTTTTTTTGTTGAAAACATCTGCCCTCCGCTGCTGGAAACAAGGTGTTTGAGGGCTCTGAGATTGAACCAAAAACAGCAGTTGTGCTTCAAACCAAAACCACACGTTTAAGAGCTTTGATAAGGTCTGTATAGTTGGATGATAGTTAATTTTCATTTGTCCTTTTATTCATTGTTAAAATAAAAATAATAGTGAGTACTGTAGCTTTAAATAAGTAATTTCTTGCTTTTCCTTCACTAAAGCACAACCAAAGATCAACTGAACTCACTCTAAACCTGGTTGGCTGCTTTACACAATATATTGCAGCGAGCAATGTGTCAAATTGGAAGTAATATAAGAGCAGTTGCCTCCTGTTAGAAGGGCGCTGTATTCATCAGGACTGCCATCAACTCCTTCTAATAACCATTATATTCGAGAAGTCCTTTTGGGACTATGGCAGCAGTCAATCTTCTGCTCATGCACCGGGATTGGATTGTAATTGGTCTTCATGCCCACATGTGCGCACAAGACATGTGTGCACTATGTGAATGTGCAGGCAAAGTGGCATCACACCAGGACACATTCAACAGCTCACAGCCATAATAAGTGCCACCGGATCTGTGTTTTAACACGTACTGAGTCAATTATTTCATCCCAGCTGGAAAAGAAAAGAAAAAAAACACACAAACAAAGCCGTTCCTCTTGATTGTGCAGATTGTCTGTGGGGAAAAGCCTCCTGGGCAATACAGTAGGAAATGGAAAAACACACATTTGTATGCTTGCTACCAGTGCACTCTCTTTTTTCATTCAGTCAATTTGAATTATAATTCTGAGGTTCAGTCTCTAGTCACTACGTGCTGGGTGGGAATTGGTGGTGGTGGAGGTCACATTGGTGGTGGGGGCCAGGTGTCTCTCACAATGCCAGATCTTATTTGGTTGAAATTGTCCCAATTACAAAATAAGAGAAATGGACGTCTCTCTGTTTTGCTTTTGTTGGCAGGCTGAATTATTACATTTCCTGATGAAGCAATTTAGCTTTTCTGACAGGATATGTTTATGTGGCACAGAGGCAGAAGAGAGAAGAAGAAGTGAGGGCACAAGAAGTGGACTAGAGTGAAAATTGAAGGGGTGTAAACTAATACATTACCATACATTACTCAAGATATGAACAGAAAAATGTCCTCTTAATAGATATGTTTTGACCACGTTTTTGTTTTGATGCAATAACAATTCTGCAATATGAGCCTATTAATTATAATGGCCCATTTTTGTTGATGTCCTTTCATTTTTTAATCATAGACATTTCAGACCCACTTTACATTCATCTGACTCAAGGCATTGAAACGTCTCTAGGGCTTGTGCGAAATGGGGTTTGTTAAAGGGGAACACCACCTAAAATAAGCATTCCACTATAGGACTGTCATGGCCCAGGAAAGCTGAATCGATATATGTGAACATGAGCTTCTCTCTTTCAAAGCCAGAAACCAGAGAAGTCTCCAACTTAAAGCTGCTCCATAGACAACGAGTGAGATGCTGATTTTCTTTTCTTTTTATAACTTTGCTATATTCTGTTGTAGTGTTCTCAACTCTGAAACAGAAACAGTAGCCATGTACTCAGAACATTCCCCTGGGTGTCGTCTATAACAACTCTCCCAAGTCATTGTATATGGAGCAGTTCCACACTTACTTGATGACATCAGTCATTTGAGTTTTAGCACTCTTGTGTTTGGATTTGGAAGGGAGGTCATGTTTCATAATATTCTTTATCCTGTCTTAGACCATAGCAATAGCAATAACATGTATGAATTTCACAGAATGGATCATTCCACTTTTAAAGCCACTCAAATACTGAAAGATTAAATAAACAATGATTTCTGATGGTTTGTTTGATATAAGTATATTTGTAAGCAGGGTCATACTGGCACTGAAGTTCAGCCCGAGACTTTTCGAGGCTTTTATGAACCGAACCGTCAGTCATTTTAAAACTCTTCCAGTTTTTATGGCCTAAACAGAATCTGATGTTAAATTCCTTCAGGACACTTGAGGAAGTCTTGCTGACAACTGGCTGTTGAGATTGTGTATGCACGTCAACACTGCACTGTATTAAAAAGCAGACCGGCAGGACAAGTCTCTGTGATTTTTCAGCAAAAACGAGAATCAGTCAAATTGGGAAGGGCTGCTCGCATCCCCCCTCAATATTATGATTATTAGCTTGGCCCAGTCTGACAGGCAGCGTTCAGCCCTGTGCTCTGAGGGCCAGGCTGGCCACGCCACGCCACGGCTGAGGAACATATAGACACTACTGGCATCACAAAATGAAAAAAACAACCTCCATGATCACCCACCGGTTCGGCCTGGAATCGATCGACCGCTCAGGACTCTTTCCGAACTCCCAATGGCCAGTCCGCCAGTTCTTGTTACGCAATGAAAACATTCTTAAAATTTCAGTTTCACACGGGACATGAACACTCATCCTCGAAGTAAAAGTCTTGTGTCCAGTGCGTCTCATACAGACCCTAAATGGTGCCTTGTGCGTCGGTATCAAGGCGCCATGGGCCATTTCCCAAGCATCTTTGACGTCCTTGGAGTGAGACCAGGCTGAAATGGCAGTAGAAAACAATTAAATACAGACAATAAAGCAAATCTAGATGACTTCCAACAACTTCCAACATAAGGCCCTGTCCACTTCAGATATA
>NW_022280112.1:266691-279819 GCF_004355925.1 Anarrhichthys ocellatus | reverse complement strand
TCTCCCAACATCCCCCCACATAACGCCCTGTCCACTGGTAATCTACTCATATATATGTATATATATATATATATATATATATATATTAGTACAGAAAGTAGCTTTGTGTTACACCCCTACTGCAGACAGTGAAATAAAGCACCCAGTGAGGCACAAAGACAGTGATGAAGAGCGGCCTGACGAAGGAGCTGCTTCTCAAATGTATCCCAGTGAGTAGTTTACCAGTTCATTCTTAAAGCTATTAAGCACATGGGAAAAGGAATCTGGTGCTAATTGGTCATGTATTTTCTCCAAATATTTCATTAATGTGCATGTGCCTGCAAACTATGTAACCACACTGAAGTACATTCATTCCATTACTTTCAGAACTTTAAAAACTTTCTCACCTTCTGATTTGGGGATACCTACGCACATCAATAAGTAATCTCCCCTTGCAGTAGTAGTTATGAATAATGCAACTACCCATATACGTAGCTGTGCCTTTTTAGAAATGTGCTACTGGAAAGCCGCAGAATGTACCACACGGTGACAGACAGAGGGTATCTCAACAAATGAACAGTGGCAGGGCACTTTTTATGTCAAAGACATGCAAGATATTTAATCTCAGTTTCTTTCAGAGCAATTATTCATCCTGAGAAACAATCAAATTGAAGCCTTCTCATTTGAAATGAATCCATTTCAATGTAGACAAGGGTATCTAATGCTGAAGTAATAGACCTCATCTCTCTTTTGGCGACTGGAGGAGTGGTTACAAATATTAATAAACTCAGAACCTATTTTTTTTGGTGTGTTTTTTTGTTTTGAAGGGAAATAGGACACATCAGCCTCCTGTCACACGCACGCACACAGGCGGGGAGATTGGCTGCGGCACTCGAAATAGCTACGAGAAATTTAACAGGGAAAGTGAGGCGTTCAGCTCCTTGATTTCTCCAGTATGATACTAATACAGGAAGGCAGGTAGGCTGGTGAGCAGAGTCAGAGCACGTCACGCATCCTCTGGGTTCACTTTCTGTTTTTTAGGTCCTCCTCTGCAGAATGTGTTAAGAAAGCTTCTCTGAAAGCAACGCTGGAATAAACTCGGCACGATTGAATCAACACCATGTCACGCCTTTATGGTTTCAGAATAAAATAAAAAAATGAAGCCAGTGCACAAGACCACACCGCTGCAGTCTATGATGTTATTTTCAAAGAATCTGCCTTTTCAGCCAATATAAGAAACTTGCTACTAGTTTATAATGTTAGTGTACTTCGGATAAAACTGTTATTTTTGTACACAACATATACATTTTTACAAGGAGAAAGGATACACACATGCATGTTCTGGGCTTACTTCCCTAACACATCCATCTAACTTATACTGTATCTGTTCTTTATACATGAACTCAACCTCAACATATTCCAGTCTTTATTATACTGTAAGTTTTCTGAAAATGCCCCATTTTTACTGTTATGTCACATCCACCTATACAACTGACCGGTTAGATTAGTGTACATACTTAGGTCCTTTACTGAAAGAGCACTTAATAATACAGCCTTTCCACAAATTCAAAGAACAGCATGTGAGCTCATCTGTGGTACATCACTTATTTTTACAGATTTGTTTCTGTTGTAAGCCTTTGTGCGTTTCCAGCCTTGGTGATTATCTGGCCCGCCCTGATTTGCGTTTGTTTTTTTGCTACCAGCTTTTTGTTATTAAAGCGTCTTGTTTGTTTAATTCTACCCGTCTACTTAATCTTCTACATCTTCCTCTTTTTGAACTGAATAAATACTTGGAAATAATGAATTAGAAGAATGTTGATTACCCACAATAAGTGCCAAATTATGACTCTTTCCAAGAAACGAATTAGCAAGTGATTCGGAATTTACAGACCTGCAAAGAAACCCAATAGAAAATTGAAGTAATTAAGTACTCTCAATGTAGGAAGAGTCGCCCTGTTAGTATTGTATTATTGCTAGTGCCTGGTCAGGGCGTGGCTGTTCAGAACGTTTATTCAAAGTTTATTAATATTGAATGTGTCGAAACTGCAACAACTTTCACACTGCATGTCCTCGGGTTCCCAGCAATACACCCGCTGAGTGTGAAGATCGGATGGATGGTTCTCGACATATGCAAAAGACAAACTAATTAAGCACAGCTGAGGAAAGAAACAGGCGGTAGAAAGACAAAGGCAGGAAGTAAATCCAACCACAGGAAGCTGGGATCTTAAAAATAAAACAGGAAACAAACTAAACCAAACCTAAGACCATGACTCTCATATCATTTTGGATGGTTGGTTTTACTGTGCAACATTGCACCATACTTTATATGCTAATATAATATATACTTTATAAAAGAAACTCATAACTGTATCTGTCAGTTAATTTTACGATACATTTCCCTCTGAAACCATTTTCGGTATATTTGATCAATGTTATCAAATGCTTATAATTACAACTTCATTACTTCTCAACCTTCAAATTAAAATTCAACTAAAAAGCCACATAAAGTTATATACATCGCACTTACTGGAGCCCGCAAGTAAAAATGGCTCCTCCAATTTCCTGCAATCATGTCCAATCCCAGCGGCCTCATTGACATCATATCTTGTATGAAGCGTGGCGTCTTAAGCCAACAAGAGTCAGCTGAAGCGTGACAAATTTAGAAAATAGCTGACAGAGACACTCAACCTAGATCCGCCAGCCTGGTAAGTAGGCAGGTGATGCCTCGTACAGATTTAGGACACACCGTGCAAATTTAACATCACCACATTCAAATTGGATTGACTTCCCCTGCGTGATATAAAACTCCTACTTAAATCTCACTCGACAAACTTTACTGCGCTCACCTAAAAATACTACTGAATCTAGAATAAAATGATTAAATAATCTGTAGCTTTCCCTTCATGTCACAGCTGCCATTAGCTGTCATAACGGAATCCCCGTTTGGGGTCCCGAGTAGTCAGCCTCCAATTGAATCCCTTTCAGGAGACGTATAATGACTGTGGTGGGAGCAGCTCAGACATCATTAAAAACTCATGCGCTGGCTTCCACCCTCCGGGCTGGGTGGAGGGTCTATTTCTAGTGGGCTCCCAAAGGACAGGAGGAGTTTTAATGAACTCAGGTCCCAGGATAAGAGAATGAACTCCTTCTCTCGGGGCTGCAGAAGTAAAGCAGCTCTGGTTGCGGAGCACCAGAACTTCATTTATTTAGACCACCGGGGAGTGATGAACTTTGATTGAGTGTTTGACATAACAGTTTGACAAATGTTACGTGGCAGTTTTGAGGTTCAGAAGCAATGCACATGAACATGGACTCCTAAAAGTGGGCACGTCATTCCGACTGTTTAGAAGGATTTTATCTTAAGAGCAGTTCACATTTTAGCGCTTCAACCGGCTCCTACATCCGTGAAGAAAATGGGGATTCAGACAGTGACATCCCATCAGGCTTCTTCCAGATGTTCCGGTTGTAGCTGCGTGATGTGACAGATGTGAATTAAACATCCAGATAGGTCATGTTCTGTAGCCTCCAAGAAGTGTCGAAGAGCTTTTCATCAACAAGGAAAAGATTATGAAAGCATCAACCCACAAAGGAGTTGTGATGGCAGCAATGATAATGAAGTGAATATACTGTAACATTCAACCTTTGACATTTGACAAAAGGGTAAAGTTTTTACTCCAGTGTTTTACTTTAAACCTACATTTAATTTGAGGAGATTTAACTTTTAAAATGTCTGCCTGTTTTGAGATGGACTGAGCAAAAATAATCAAGTTCCTCAAAGAAAGTGAAGGGACAGACTCAACCCAGTTGAGCTTAATGATGCTGCTGGTTTTTCACCTTATGGATCTGAACAGGAAGATTAGACCACCAGGCGGTCTCTTTTTTCCTTTCTGTGAATTTTTTTCCCCATTTACTGTCTGTTGTCCTTACTGTCGTCTTCATTTTTAAATCCGGATATACTCATTTGAAACCAAATTTTGCTAACCTCTGATTAGAACTAATCTTAGATTAAATGAATCCTTTTCGGTGCTCAGCCTTATTTTAAATGACGATCCCGATTGTGTTTACATCTCTTAGCTCCTCAACTACAAATTATGTGTAACTCCACCATTTTCGAATGCGCTATGCAGTTTTACATTTCCCAGGCAGCCGTTGATTTCCATTCTTTTTCACACAGTTAATTATAAGACTGTATAATTCTCCATAAATAAATAAGTGCTAGCTTGCTTGGTCGCTTGGTAAAAAAAAAAAAACTCAATGTAGACTTTCTGTGCCTCTGCAAATGAACATTTCATAAACCTGTCAACACAAATCGATAACAATGGCTGACTTAATTGGTGGAAAAATGGATTAAGTGTTCTAAAATATACATGCAGTGGCGTGGTTTGCATTGAATGCAAAACCAAACTCTTAGGTAGGCCGACATGTACAGTATACATTCAAATTTGTTGGTAAGATAAAACACCAAACTCAAGGCATGAAAATTCAACGATTTGATCTAAAGGGCCTGATTTCACTGCCAATCTCACATTCAAATCCTTGCAGTGGCGAAAAATGTTCTGAAAATGGGTTATAGCCTAAAGAAGGCTAAATAACAACAACAAATATTGTTTCAAGAGTATATTTATTAATCACAGCACTCACGTAAGAATGTAGAGCTATCAGATTGCTAGATATATTTTGAATTTATAAATTTATTCATAATTCTAGTGAACACTATTGCAATCTCAGTGACAGACACTGCGTGAATAGAGTCATATCCGGACAAGGAGACAGCAGCAAACATCCCAGATCACTGTGGGTTTAGGTTGACGAAAAAGCTGCTGATGTTTTTTCGTATCAGTATGTTGTAATCACTTGCAACAGTGTCCTTGTCACTTCCTACTTCTTGTGTTTTTTTTGGTATCCTCTGTGCTGCAGTAACCGCGGTTCCCCTGAGCACAACACAAAAAAAGACTTTGAATGAATCGGTTAGAGAATATCACCCCTCCTCCTCGCGAAACAAGGCTCATTCCCACCGAGGATTAGGGTTGAGAGCACCGGAGTACGATTTCCACGGAGAATGTTGAAGGGTTGTGCGCTCCACCAACCCCGCCAGCCCGTCGGAAAAAGTATGTGGGCCACTTGTCATTAACAGGTGAGACTGTACCGGATTCAGGTGAAACTGCTCATTATTAAGTCGCAGCTCTCTGCTCGCTTTCATCACCACGAACCTCTCATCATGACTCCGAGCTCAGAACTTGTGGTGTGCTGCGGGGAAGATTGCAGGAGTGCAACTCAACTTCCAGTTTCTCTCACCTTCTCTTTGTCTCCTATTTTGTTACGGACCGCTCAACCTCATTTAACTCTTCTCCCTTCCCTGAAAACCGGTTATATTTTTCTCTTCATTTTAACAATTATAAAAATGCGAATGGTGATGATGGAAAAGAAACTCCGGGATTCACGAATAAGGAGAGACAGTTGCTGAGAAAAGGATTGTGCGTGGATGTTTGGATGGATGGATGATTGAGCAGCAGTGTGACTGGCTTATGGAGACGCTGTGCCCGCAGCCTGCCAGGTAGGCATTGGTGCACCACAGGCCTTTCTGCTGCTGAATCCACACCTACATCACATGTATGGAAGCTGAAATAGAGTTATCAAAGTTATCTACAATGAACAATGTGAATCATCGACTGAATCTGCAGCTGTAGGAGCTTTATACGGGTGAAGGGAGCATTTAGCATCTCAAGAGACGGGTCATTTTCTTGGTCGGTGGAGACCAAAAACAAAGATGAAAGAGATAATGAACTCAAATTCATCAGGTGGACAAAACCGGTTGCCTGTTCAATGTGTAAATGGACAACCAGAAGTTCACTATATCTGCTAAAAAGGTGATGATATGTCAAAGTGGGTGTTCACAGCTTGTTTCTGCCCCCATGTGCCAAAAGCTCTGGGATCGGGGACCTTGCCACAGTATATAATGTGTGTGTGTGTGACTGAAGAGACACTCACACATTATATATATATTATTATTATATTATACATCCGTAAGAACATCCCTGCAAAAAATAAAGTGACTAATTTCACTAGGTGCGGGTAATTAAACATGTTTTTGTATTAAACAGGAACAAATCGTCTTGGAAAATGATGACGAAAAAACCAAATCATACATTAAATGTCTGGAACTTTCTCAACAACAACATAATAATAATAATTAAATATTATTTTATTTATACAGCAGTTTTCAAAATATAATTGCAAGTGCTTTACATGGTTTTGACAAGTGATTTCAAAGTGTGCATTTGGATGTTTCATAGATGAGGCCCAGTGGTACACATTACATACTGCACTGAGACATGTAAAGGAACACAGAATCTGTGCTCACACACATACAGTAACACACCACAGGAAGCCCTCTCAGTGGACCCCCCGTCCGAGCAGCTGCACCGATGTGAAGAGTTTGGTAAATACATTCAACCTGAGAGCCGTTCATTGATCTCTCTGAGTCTGATTAATAACGTCCTGGTGTTATTTTCCCAACATTCTGCCAGGAGGAGCATCCAAGGGACATTTCTGCATAGGCAGGGGTTTCCGCTACTTGTTTTTCCCTGTTCAAAAAAACTAAAATATAAATACAAATAAATTCCCTCTGCTTCAGCGGAACCAAGCGCCGGAGCCGGAGCTGCAGGTGCAATCAGCGCAGTGCTAAGACCTTTTAATTAACACCATCTATCATCATTAGCCAAATAGTCAGCCGACGGGTCTCACTGTTAACTCTTTGAGAGCGAAGCCAGGAGAGAAGCAAATGATGCACTTCTCCTCTCTGCGTCTCCGGCCCAGTCGCCGTCAGCTCTCCTCGGCCGTGCTCAGTCACCGTGGAGCGGCTCACAAAACACACATCAGTCTAAATCAGCTGCAGTTAATCAGTGTGCAGCTACAGGCCGCCATCCCGTGACTCGCCGGACTAAATGCTAAGCTAAAAACGAATGCCTGCTGATGCGTGTGATAGCTGCAGTATAATTGTTGTAGTTTGCCATATTCAAATGAGATTGACCTTTTGCAGGGGATATTTGTCACGTGACTGCTGCTGGATTTAGAACAGCTATATCGGTTCCAAGCAGCACAGTTGGATTGACTTTGGCCGGTTTTTCTCCCCTCAAAGTCGTAAAAAAACAATAAATGTAATTTCATTTTATTCGACTTTTTCGGTCTTGTTTCTCATGCTGCTTGCTTGGTGTTTTGCACTGAGTAAAGTATTGAACACAGAGTTCACGCTGTTCTGCAGACCCTGCTGAGTGATTTTAGGTCGCTGCATGGTTTGTGAAGAAGAAGGATGGGAATAGTGTAGGATGAGATGTTGAGTCGGTAAAATGATAAATTGAATCACTGGAATCTCTGAACAACAGATGGAGCAGGTGGTGAAGATAGATGTGTTGCGTGTTGGTAATGATTCAAAATTAAACAATTATGGTAGAATGGTACTGTGCAAATTCATAGCTAGTTAGAGACACTTTAGGGCGTTTACACACCGGGGGCGTGACGAATAAACGACATAATATATCTAGGGCTTTTATTTTGAAAGGTAAGAACGTAAGTGGATCTGGTCTGTGATGCCTTTGTCAAGGTTGAAAGGAGTTATAAAGTTTGCAGTCTTGGTTTTTGACTACAGAGCCTCCTTGTTGTTTCATTACGATAGGGGTAAATCAACCCGTTCTGCACTATGATTGATGCCTTTAATCACACTGCAAAGCTCAGACAAATCGACATGGTTATGAAATAAAAATGTATGGCATCTTTCTGCTGCATAATATTTGTGTTATGTGTAAATGTGCTCATGACAGGAACAATACAATTATTATTATTATATTATTCACCCACACAAAAGTTCTCTGAATCTGTTCACTTATGAATTACATAATTAGTGCTGGGCAACGATTAAAATATTTAATCGCGATTAATCGCATGGAATTTTTGCGATTAATCGCGATGCTGTGCAACAGGAATACATTGTTTCAGCACGTTTCAGCTAAATGTCTGTCTTCATGACAGTCAAAGTATGTGAATGCAGCTCTACTATTCATCAATAATAATAATGCTGTAACTCCGAGGTGATGATGGTGAACCAGCGATGTCCAGTAGTCTCCAGTGAGAGCAACAGCTGCTGCACGTTGTAACGCCGTCACTTTTGTAGTCCTCTCCTTTAATACAACTCGTGTATTCTTCTTGTGACGGTGCATCTTGAGGCTCATACGTGCTGTCATTCGTTGCGATCCTAAAGCTGGGTTCACACCAAACGCGATGCGAACGCACCTTGAGAACGTTCCTCAGACCGACATCTTCCACAATACTAATTGGCTGCAGTTTGTCTCCACTTCTCTGTAGCATTTGTTAGCTTGTCTTGCTTTAGTTTATCTATACTTTTCCCACACGCTGCATCAACGTAGTCTGCCGAAGACTTCCTCCACCGCTGCCAGTGCACACACCTTCAAAATAATGTAACAGAATGTCTCACCCAGCCGAGGAAACTCTGGAAACGGAGCAGGCAGGTCCACATGGTCCCCTGCTGGCCGACCGTCTGCCGAACAGCCCTGAGCTGGGCTTCAACGGGTCTTCATCTCCAACCCACATCCTGTACTTGAACCAGCGGCGCTTTTCTCTCTGAAGTGCCGCGGAGTTAGCCTGCTAGCTAAACTGAGACAGCTAAGCTAAGCTAAGAAAGTGCACACTCGCTGAAGCCTAAAATAGTCGTAGCGGTCCGTAGTCGGTGCATAAGAAACACCGCTGCCACCAATGTGACCGAGCGTCCTGGGTTCGTGTATGAGGGGCATTTATAAGACGGTAACAAGCGGAGTCGGCAGACCAGACTTCTCGTTCAGCCCACAGCTCTCTTTATTTCTAAACCCCCCCCCCGACCAGAAGCGGAAGTCGCCTTTTCTCTACGGCAACCCTGAAGGGACATATCATCTCCAATACAAAACGATAAACATGAGACAGTCTGTTACAATAATAATAATAAATAAAAATAATGCGTTAACGCGCGATAAGATAATTGTCGGCGTTAATTAATGAATGCGTCAACGCAAAATTAACGCGTTAACTTGCCCAGCACTATACATAATATCTTTACATAAGGAAAATCTGCCTTTATCAAGTCTCACTACTTTATAAAAATCCAAAACTCAATTGCTGGATCAACACTTGATGATCAGGGTTGCTGTAATTCCATTTCAGTTTCACACAGTACAATACAAATATTGCTGAAAACTGACAGTCTCAGAGAAAATTAAACGGCATACGCTTCATAAAGGGTGGTCTGTCTTTCAGACCCACTGCATTGGTTTCTAACAGAGCACGACAGATAGCAATCATCTCCCTGCTATTGTGTCCAAGTTAATTTAGAAAAACAAGCAAGTGTATGTTTGCAGCAATCATCAGGGTTGGTGTGACGGATAAAGCGGCGAGGAACAAAGAGCGGGGGGTGCGAATCTTGAGAGATGATGAAGATATCAGCCTGGATTGAGTACGATTTCTTGGATCGACTGTAATAAAAGGGTAAACTGGCAGGTAGATGAAAAACGCATTAAACTGTAGATGGAGGAGGTGTCCCTGGAAAACATCACAGTTATTACTCATATGGCAGGAGTGGGTCTTCTCCACTGCCTTCGACACGGCTGAGTCATATTCAAGCTCCCAATGAAGATTGGACACAAAAGAAGAAGAGAGAGGGAGCATTTCACTGTGGCATCATTTGGCTATGCAAATATGTTTTTGTTTTTATTACATTTATTTATTTTTCGGGGGATTTTCAGTCCTCAGTGTTAAAAGGAAGTTGTTATATCTCACCTTTTTGTTTTGTTAGTATTTTAGTATTAACTGAATACCATAATTGAGAGCTGTTGAACATATAGACAGTTCTCTTTTGAATATGGCGAGGCCCAATCTGGAAGCGTGATAATATGCGGTACAACTCAGTGATCATTGATCATAAGACAAAAGATATGACGGAAGCCCTGAGAGGCAAGTGAGAAAAAACATTTTGGGGATCAATGACTTCAGAGGTGAAAGAAAACCTGTTTAGCCAGGGTCAGAGTTACTTTATCTTTTTTTCCATCTGTGATTCATTTTTTTTCCTTTCATGGTCATTTTGTAAGTGTTTGTTGTTGTAATACTTACTTCGGCCACAAGAGGCTGTACTGCACCACTACTGCATGTTCTAAACAGGACTAGAAGCATTCACCTTTTCCCTCAGGTGAGTTTTCATTTCTCTGTGTACTCTAAACACAAGGTACATTTATTGTGTGTTAGCACCAGCTCACCTGGAAGAAATGGGGTAGTGTTCTTCAGCCTCTTACGGCCAAAATGAGTTTTGCAACAACACTTCTCCAGACTAAAACCTTTTTTTCACCTGTTTTCACAGATGTAAAAAAGAAACTGTAGTGCTGAGCAGAGAAAGGGGAACTTTCCCTAAGTGAAGGAGAGTTTTAATAATAATAATAGTAATAATAATAACAATAAAGCTCTCTTTTGACACCCTTTTATAAACAAAAAGGCAATTAGCTGAGTTTGATGGCTTATCAACCACCAAATACTACTCAGCAGTTTATAATATAAGACATGGTTTCATCACAAAGTCATCACAAAGTCAATCATTTTATCATCCATCACAGTGATTGAAGGTAAACAGAAGAATTAAGCCGCTCATGTTACAAGGTAATCCAGGAATGTGCACTTGCACTCACAGTATTTTGTGTATATGTGTGATACTTTTCATCAATCTATGTTTTAAAACAAAATGGAACATGGGTCATCAGCAAATATCATTATGGTCCACTGCAGTAGTAAATGTGTAAATGATGCATCCTCCCCAAAGGTGTCCACCACCAACCTCTGTTCACAACTTGTGTCAGGTTGTTGCAAGAACTCATGGCATACACAATGTACATGACCATTAAAAGAGAAATGAATACTAACAAATACATTTTGCAATGTATTGTTTTTATTTAAGTGACCTAATTATTACTTACTCAAAACTAAATACTGTTCGGACTATAACTGCTAGACCGTCTTGGCCTGTGAATATTTCTGTTTGATTCTATATACAGGCAAACAATACTTTTTCTCGACAACATTTTTCTAACAGCTATTGTTACTTTTCAGATTCCTGCAGATTTTTTTAACTGAATCAACAAGTACATTATTGCAAATACGGTGGTCATTATAAGGATAATAACTAATAAAGTGTTCGTAAATAACAAAATCCAGAAACTTAAACTTTATTATAGTCGTCATTATACATTAGGTACATATATATGAAATTTAACCTCTGCATTTAACCCATCCCAAGCATATTGGGAGCAGTGGGCTGCTGAGAAGCCCCCATGAGCCACGGCTGCCCCTAAAGTCTGCACAGGCCTTTTGTCAGCATACTGTAATTGTTATGTGAATGTGAGGTTTGACAACATTGTAGAACATTATTAAACAGTTTTTCAACCCATTTACTCAGCCAACATTAGCTGAGTTATCGTGATAATAATGTAAATTCCAGGCTTATTTCTATGGAAAGGAATCGGGACAGTTTTGCCTGGAAAATAAGGGATGTGTACTCCTGAGTGCCGTGCAAAGCCTCAGCCTTCTACCTTGCTTTCTTGCTAACGTTATTGCTAGCTACATACGAGTGGATATGTTAGTTGGCTAGCTTTACAAATTACTTCACAAGTTATCGTCATGATACCAACTGTGTAACTAACAATTGCGCTAGCCGAGAACAATGCAAGGCAGGGGCGGCCAGCTAGCTAACCGTAACCTAATCTAAGCTAAGGTTAGCCAGCTAGCTGCAACTTATCTGCGTGGCATGGATCTAACGTTAGCTGAGAAAGTAATTTGCATTTGGCAAACTAGTTAGTATCATAGAGTCAATGATCCAAATGAAATATTGGAGCATTACAGATGGTAACGTTATTCTAAACATGATATATGTAATGTAATGTCACGTCACTGTTTTAGACGATGCCAGGATGCTCTCTCAAGTGCCAGCAGCTAGATGCTGACTGCAGTTCTCTTAATGGCCACCAGTGTCACTAATAAAGTAGTAGTATATTTTGTATATTTCTATAGATTTATGGCAAAATGTTGATTTAAGGACTTTTACTTATAACATGTGTTTGTTGTATTGTGGTATTACATTTGAAATCCAAGAACTACTTTGGGGATAATCACTTAAATAGATATTTACAGCATGCGAGATGGTTCGGATGAAGTAATGGCCACACAGATAGGTGTCGAGAAAGCAAATACTGCTCTAGCTCCTCATGTGTTTTCGGTCTAATTATCTTTTTAGACGTTTCGCTGACAGCTCCGAACTGTGCCCTCAGACTCAGTTTCCCTGAGTTGCCCTGCTTTCATGAAGAAAAAAAAAGAAACAACAATGTGGCCAGAGTTAATGATACAAGTTGCACTGTGACTGTGGCTGGGCTACAAACATTAATTGGTGCATAATGTGAGAATGAACCTCCTAATGAAGCACTAGTTTGACCATATGCTCCCATGGGGGGCCCTTTCATCTGAGGAAAGCTTTGTCATAGTTTGTGCTAAACGGTTAGAAATCTAAGTTTTTCTTTGAAGTCTAATATGCAACACAGCTACTACAAACTAATTACAACCCATTGCTTGTCTTTACAATGGTGCCATCTGAATGACCCATGCATATCTAGTGTGTATTATTAAGGCAGTAGTAAAATATTGACCGCAAACAGGCACTCTAACAAACAACACTGTTGACATTGTACATCAGTTTGTGTGAGGACATGTGTGTGCCGAATAAAACCTTCTGCACATTCAACAACAATACACCCTGGTTTACTGAGAAACTCCGGCAGCTTCGTCGGGCCAAGGAGGAGGCCTACAGAGGTGGGGACAGGATCCTTTACAACCAGGCCAGGAACACACTGACGAGGGAGATCAGGGTAGCTAAGAGGAGCTACACTGAAAAGCTGGAGAAAAAGTTTTCAGCCAACGACCCCTCTTCAGTTTGGAGAGGCCTGGAAGTACTCACCAACTACAGGAGACCATCCCCCCCCCACTGAGGCCAATCACCAACTGGCTGATGACCTGAATTTTTTCTATTGCAGGTTTGATAAGCCCACTTTCACACCCCCCACCATCAAACAACCACCT
>NW_022280112.1:181691-261691 GCF_004355925.1 Anarrhichthys ocellatus | reverse complement strand
GCCCACTGGAGTACCTTTTTAGCCTCTATGTTTGAATGTGTTTATATGGGACATTAGGCTCTCCCTCTTACTTGAGATTTGAACTTGAGTGTGTACTCACTTTTTAACGTCTTCATCATTTCAGGGAGTTCAGCCACTGGAAGGTGAACAGCCTGGCAACAGAGAAGAGAGATTTCCTCAAATCTCCGCTGCCCTTAGCGCCGGAGTTCCTGCGCAACCTGCGGTTACTGGGGCGACGGCCGACCCTGCAGCAAATCAACGAGAACCTCATCAAGAAATACGGGACCCACTTCCTCGTCTCTGCTACCCTGGGAGGTGAGGTGACACACTCGCCTTTATTCTCGGGGTTATGAAAATGTCGGGATGCACCAAAAATAGAGGAGCTGCTCATTATATGTCTCAGAGGAGTTTGTGCCTATGTAAGTGCACTGCTGCAGAAGTGTGGGATATATGTGCTCGCTGGGTTCTTTTTCAAGGGAAAGGGTGAAAAGCAGCAGTTGCAACAGTACAACACCTTGCACCTGCAGCATTCAACCAAGGCCGTTTTCCACGGTAATTTCCACTCATCC
Source organism: Anarrhichthys ocellatus (assembly GCF_004355925.1). Classification (NCBI taxonomy): domain Eukaryota; kingdom Metazoa; phylum Chordata; class Actinopteri; order Perciformes; family Anarhichadidae; genus Anarrhichthys; species Anarrhichthys ocellatus. The sequence continues at coordinate 261,122 of NW_022280112.1, read as the reverse complement.
TTTCTCCTGATGAACATTGTGTGCAGCTACAAGAGCCTCACAAAGCATGAGAGGGATTAAACTCAGGATAGGTTTCTTTTTATTGGATTCCTTTTTAGCCTTGATCTCAGAGGAGAAAAGTAACTCACAAAACGGAATCACGAGCTGTATCGATCGTGTGCCCTCCACAAAACAGGACTGAGACCTTTGTTGCGTTAAAAGTGACGACCTCATGATACAGTATTGATACACTGCTCATCCTCGTCATCTCATAGCAGCCCGAGTACAGTCGGCTGGCTTTTTTATAAAAGGGACTTTTACCATTGATAGGGAGTATAAACATTTCAGCAGCAGAGATTTAAAAGGTCAGGGTACTCTGTAAAACCAAGCAGCAATACGTAAGTGCCTTAAAGCTGCTCTCTACTGTCCATCAGGCGGCGACACCTCTGGTTGTATAGAAGTCTATGAGAAAATGACTACTTCTCTCTTGATTTATTACCTCAGTAAACATTGTAAACATGAGTTTATGGTCTCAATCTCTAGTTTCAAGTCTTCTTCAATACAGCATGATGTTCATTTAGTAAATGATGGTAAAAGAAGAGTCAGATAGACCATAAAGCAGGGTATGCTTTAGGGCGGGGCTACATTGGGATCGACAGGTTGCTACCACCGTGTTGTCCGCTTTGGGTGTTGTCCATTTTTTTTTGTCTTTCGAGTTTTAACCCATTCATAGTCTTTTTTTAAGTTCATAAACTTTATTTGTAACAATTTGGCAGCTCAAAAGTGTCTTGGTTAGCGTTCAGTTGTACTTAGTTTAACCGTCTTGTGTCACCTCTGCTTTGCAAAAAACAAGATGGTGATGGATGTAATTCTGAACTTGCAGCTTCAAAACATCCACAAACCAACCATGGTGACTTTGTCCACTTTTCTCATAGACAGCCTGTAGTAAAAACCTACAGTGGAATTATAAAATTGTCTGCGATATTTACACTCACTTATGATATAATGGCCTTAAATTGGGATAAAACCGAATCATTTGAAGCCAATGTTACCCATACATCTTTCAAAACAGGGTTGGCTACCACCCCTACTCCATCTGATGTTTTAGTAATGTGTATGGTGAAAACTTCATCCCTGGCCATCTAACTGTGACACCCTTATCACTGGATGTACGTAGTGGAGCATCAGCGTGGGAGACAGAGGATAGAGGTGAATGCAGCACCAGACTGATAGTTAGATTCTATATGTAATTAAAGGCCTCTTCTAAATGGGCTGAGCATGTCTGCATGCTGATTAGACCGTGGCTGAGCGAATGCACACTGATCCCCAATATAAGTTCTCTTTTCCCTTTTGTTCTTTTTTGCTCACCAGTGAATAAGTTTGAAGTGAATAATTGCCTTGATGACTAAAAACAATAAATAGTCAGTAGTAAGTTAATATTGGGACATCAAATATGCTTAATAATAATAGCTTATATATTATTATACATTCATAATCTTAGTTTTTGTTATTGGTCATTTTGTCATCATTTGACATATTTAAATGATGACAGCTTTTCCGAGGCTGTGCCCCGAAATCCCTCTCATTCTCGTATTCACTACTGCATATAAGAAGCGGAAATAGCCGTCGTGAAGTTGTGGACTGTGGTTTTGAAGCCCCGAGTTCTGTATTTTGGCCGTCGACATCTTGTTTTTTGCAACCAGTGAACGAACCTGACCATTTTTGGACTGTGTAGGAATGCGGTAGTGACCAGGCCTGAGAAACCTCAGTAAACATTTTCAATGTTTGCTGAGGTAATAAATCAAGTAAGAAGTAGAGTCATTTTCTCATAGACTTCTATACAACCAGAGGAGTCGCCCCTTGATGGCCATTAGAGAGAATGCAGCTTTAAGGCACTTATGCATTTGCTACTCCCTATAAAATAACAGTAGAGTAACAGAGTTAAGCAGATTCAGGCTTCAACACTTACTATCATAGTAATTTTGTACCATCAAAGATAGCCGTTGAGCTGATCAATAGACATGTTTCATCTTTAGTAGGCTTAGAATTATATTCCTTTTTTTGTTCCACTGTGGAAGGTTTTGATCATAAAAGTGGATAAATATATGCTGATAATCTATGGGAGAGGGTGCACTGCATAGTAAATAGACTATGTCTGAAATCACTCCCTAAGTGTCACAATTATCCAAAAACCCAAGCCTTTCAACCCAGCTAAGGTTGTTCATTTATTCTCTCAGTGATTCTCTAAATGGCTTTATATTCTCGGTCCCTCTGCGACTTTTAACATCCATAGATAATGGTGTGCTTTGTTAAAGAATAGGAAAGTCTCATTGTCTTTGATTAGCAAGATGCAGTGGCAAGTTCACTCAGTTACACACTTCCAGTGTAGGAGCAGTCAATAAAGTGGTTCCTTTAGCATAGCCTTTAGCACAGGAGTAGGAAACCACACCAACAAAGGCCAACACGTGCTTTTCAAGGATTTGACACAATTCAAGCTAACTTCCTGTTAGCTAACCAATACAGGATGGTTCAAGATAATGATAATCTAAATGTCCACTAAACTCAGGTGATGTGAGGTGAATTGGAGTTAGCATGCCTCACATTCAAAGGTTGTCTTAAATCCCCTGTTTTAGATGACAAAAAGGTAATAAGACAACCAACAATGAAAGTAGGCTACCACTGGGATGCTTTGGAAATGTAAGAGCATTTCACACAAGCAGCCATTTGCTTTAATTTATTAGCATTAGCCTGCTTCTGCTAATTTGTGGCTGATGTCAGTTAAATTATAAAATGCTATTTCTAAAAATTAGCTAAAGTGCTAGCTTCAGCTATGTCTAATCCTCCACTTTCAAATGCTGCTTTGAATCTTGAATAAAGATTGCGTGTTGGATACTTCAGTGGGTGGGAGTTTGGAGAATTTTCAGCAAAACAGCCGACAGGGCTGTGCCTGTTCGGACTTTTTCAGAATGTTTGAAATGCCAGTAGCTATTTAGGTAATAGTGTCGGGCCTGGCATTGATAAACAACACTTGGAAGTTTTTGTTTTAAGACATGATGTATTATAACCCTATTAAACAGGGTTGCATGGTGGTGTGGTGGCTTCTCCCCGTGTCAGGGTGTGTTCTCTCCCGGTTCACCGGCTTCCTCCCACAGTCCAAAAAAAGGCAGCTTAGGTTTATTGATTACTCTTAATTGCCCGTAGGTGTCTGTCTCTATGCGTCTGATGAAAGAGAGTGAAGCAAATGATCTGCATCAGACAAACCACAATACCACAGTGAAATGTGGCCTCCTGCCCTGCATTGTGAATTCTTTTAATGGAAGTGATCCTTCAGTAATTCTCCCATTAACGAGATGACGTGACACGTCGGTCGTCAATAAAAAAAGAATATATTTTTCAATAAGACAATCATAAAAAAAATAGTTTAGGTGACTTAAAAACTAACCAGATTCATCGACTTATTATTTATTCCACAGGAGAGGAGTCTTTGACCATTTTCCTGGACAAGCAGAAGCTGAACAAGAAGTCGGAGGGTAACAGCAACAGCTCAGTGGTGTCTCTGGAGCTGCTCCATCAGCTCGCCGCTTCCTACTTCACAGATCGAGAGAGCACCCTGAGGCGACTGCACCACCTCCAGATTGCTACCTCTGCCATCAAGGTACCGTACACATGCACGAGGCGAGCAATTAAGCCTCCTGACATTAGGCAGCATGTCCAGATATGTATTCTACACTGTCAAGCCGAGCTAGAAAGTGTCCGTTTCGGTATAAAGCACCGGTGAAAATACAGTTTATTTGCTGTATGCAGACTTTGAGTTTGCAGTTCTTCAGGTCCACAAACAGCCACACCTCAAGGTAGAAGCTTCTATAAAACTGTCCCTTTTCGACGTATCACTCTGTGCTGTGCCCGCACGCCTCGTTCTATGTATGCACCATCTTTTCAAAAAATATTACTTCCAAGGTGCATCATTGCTCAGCTGAGAGCGAGAGAGAGAGAGAACATTTTTATTTTTTTTGATGGCAGGCTGGATTAGAAACACTGCAACCCACAGAGGCACTAAAGCGAGGCAAATGTCAAGTTTCTTTAAAGTCCCAGTTGTGGGGGAAGAGTGTATTTATGCATACTGTACTCGACTGTATGCCATCTGGACTGAGTTACAGGCTGGTGTGCGCTCTCCTGTCGGTGTGCATGTGGACAAATACCTGGTCATTTTCATCAGTTCTGATGAAAGCTGCTGGATTTATAGCACAAAGTGGCATTGATTTTAGAATTTAAAGCGTTTCAACAGCTTTTTTTTTTGCACGGAAGTCAGTTCCATTAAAAGGACTCGTGGTTCATTCTGTATAGCCTCTGCACACAACACTTGACCCGCCTTGACACGGTGAGTCGTCATTCACCCGAAACCCATCACGAAGCTTTAGCTCTTTTCATCGTTGAGAGGAACGGATTTATGTTGGATATCCACTCCAAGAACACAGAACAAATAAATCCTATTATCTCCTGTGCCTGGTTTCACCTTCTTTTTTTCCCTCCTCTCGACAACGAGAAGCAAAGCCAATCAAACCGCTACATTTTTTTGAGAGCAGATCTGTTGGCGATCGTGCCACGACAGCAGGTGTGTGGGTGGGTGGACTGTGCTTCCATGCTGCAACTTAAATAGTGAATCTGATGAGTAAATGCCGGGTGTCAACATTTTGCGCTTCCAAGCCTCCTTCGCCGTACGCACCTCGCTCGCTGTATATGCACAGGTGAGATCGACCGTTTCCGTTGCCAAGAGTCAATTTGAATATGAAAATATTTAATTGCTCGACACAGTTTTTTTCTCATGAAGCCTTCAAATGGTTCTACATGCGAGTAACCAACAACACAAAAAGGCCTCCCGGACTGTCTGGGAATTGCTTTTTACCTGGAGAGAAGTTTGATTAGTGTGAAAACATGACAGTAAAAAGGAAGTTTGCTGCAGAGACAAACTCTGAGCAATACAGTTTTTATATTTATTGGCAAGCCTTATCACAGACAACCACCACTTTGATATGCAAGCAAAAGTAACACAATTTAACAACAACAAAAGTATGCTGCATCTCATAACAGCTTCAGCATGAGGCCACAGATTATCTGCTAAACCTGAATTAATTAGGAACTAAAATCTTTGTTATAAATTTGATACATTTGTGTTTGTGGGGGAAGCGAGTGAGTGGCACTGAAGCAATCCCTTATCTTTTGCAAAGAAGACAACAATTGTGAATGAATAAGTGAATAGCAAGCAACCATTAAGATCAGTTTAGCGCATCAGTTAGTCTGGTTTCAATCCATCCAGTGATACTTTGTGAAATACACTTTGTAAAATGCAGCTCAACACTGTTTCTCGTGCATATTTACCAGCCTGATAATTTGTCAGATTCTTCAGTTTGGTCTGTGTGGAGCTGTGTTTAAGTAGAAAGCAATAGTAGGGATATCCTTAAAGTAAATGCAAATCACGCAATAACAATACATCTAGTTAACATAGAAATTAAACATTATAAACATCCCAAAGGGCCCAAACAGTCACAGGTGTACTACATGTCAAATAGATATGATTATAATAATTGCACATTTTCTCCACATAAGAAATGTATCAGTTAAGGTGGAACAGGCATTATTACTACACCTCGTTCTTGTTCTCACGTGCCTCCCTTCCCTCCGCAGGCCGTGCAGTACGTCCTGTTCTCATCATTAAGAATAATTATATTGAAATAGACAATCTTCTCTCTGATGGTCTTGTCTTGACATGTCAACTAAAGATCTGATTGGTTGAAGACTATGACAATCAACAATAACGTCCCCATTTACTTAAACTGCAAAGTCTACCGAGAGGCCCTCAGGCACAGAGGTGAAATCTGATTGGATAAAAGCTCTCCTTAAAACAAGCTGTGCTGGAAGCAGCGCTGCAGGCTGGAGGCAGAGCAACAGAGCAAGACAGTAGCTGTGCAATGAGAAAGTAAGATAATGGGAAAAAAATGATAATAAATGTAGTGTATTTGTGAAAAATTATTAAATTATTAAATAGCTATAACTTTGTGATTCTGTTTAGGCCAGCAGAGAAGGCTTAGCCTGATGGCCCACAACTGTTATACACAGTTGTGGGTATTAACTTGAGACTGTTTCATAACCATTCAAAGTTCCTCACTTTAAGTCAGAAAGTTAACCATTACAAACCAGCCAACTGACCTGGATCCCAAAACTCCCAAGGGTCCGGAAGTCCCAGGTTTACTGTATGACATGATTTTTACAGTTCCACATTTTCTAAGAAAATTGCAACACAGAATAAATGTATCAGTTAAGGTGGATCCGGCATTAGGAATTAATCAAGTGGCCCTGTGTAGCACCTCGTTTTAGGATTTAGTTAAAGAGCAAATCAACAGTTGATGAACATTGTTTTTATGTTGACCTCCAGGGGTCTGCAGCCTGCAAAAACAGATTGGCTTTTGTCTTTGTTACAATAAGCAATAAGTAGTGCTTTTAATCACAGTAAATGAATAATGTGAATTTGAAGATTAATGTGCATTGAACAAGTTTTGGAAGTAAAGTTTTGTGTTAGATTGCCACCCACAATTAGAGAAACATGTTCAAATGGTGAACTGTCTCATATCTTCAACCTTTCTGTTTGTGTGTTCACTAGCAGGTCTCAAAATCCATCATGACTGAGATCATTAAGGGTGCTTTGACGAGCCAGAGTCTAGTTTGTCTCGTCTGAATCAGAGGGAAATTGATACTTTTGGTTTGTTTTCTATTTAGCCCGGTGCGGTTTTTACAGTGCGCAAATTAAAGCGGAGCAAATTAATAAAGTAACATGCTGAGGGGCATGTACAGGGGATACAAATTATATATTTCATCTCAGCGCTATTATATATAACTGTGGAATATCCCCCTGATGACAAAATACAATTTTATGTGGCTGCATAGATTTGCATATCAATGATGTAATGCAACAAAACGGATTTTCATGAAACAATTCAATTCCTTAACGCTTTAAGATACGATTATACCAAACATATATGTTTATAGATTCAAAAATATGTTTATTTTACCTTATTGTTTTCAGTCTCATGGGTATTAATAATTCAATATGACCTTAACAATTGATGAAAAAGCTAAAATGGCACCTATGAACCTGATAACCCGTCAATGTTGACAGAAATAAAGCAGCTTCAGTTCAGGTAAATAGTCCCACTTTCCAGCAATTGCATTTCAAACACCAAGTGATTTTGCCCGCCCGCGCACACACACACACACACACACACTCCCACTTTAGAGAGGAGCATCCATTGCATGTCTCTGCTAAATGAGGATCTCTGCTATGCGAGCCACCTGCCGCGTCCATGTTCTGCCAGATCAACTCATCACCCAAGAGGAAAGCGACACTGAGTGGGATGTACTTGACCCGTGTCCATGCACGCCTCTGGGCTCTGTGTCGCTGCAGAGCCGCGTAGGAGGTGGGAGCGAAATACATTATCTTTGTCTCCGGCAATAACGCGCAGGTTCCCTCATCTAGTTGAGGCTCCAGCTTTGTGAGAAAAAAAAAAAAAGAGCCTCTAACACCTGTGTGAAATTTGCTGTTTGGAAAAGAGAAGAACTGGCTGTGTGTTACGCAAAGAGTCTTTTTACCGCCGCGCTGCCGCTTTCAAGAGCCAAAATCAGCAGCCAGACACTCTTCTCTTCTATAACACCTCATCGTGTTGTGGTGAAAAACATTTTTTATTGACAATATACTCCATACAGTGATGTTAAGAAATACAGTAAAAGCTATATAGAAATGAAAAATGATTTCAGTTCTGAATCTCAACACCTTCACTGCAACTTAAATGTCCCATAATTCTTTGAGATGTCAAAAATGATGTTTGAGGATGTCATATAACAGGAGAAGTGACTTCTGGGTAGTCATCTGTCAGTTTTTGTTTGGGATGTGAAAAAGTTACAAATTGAGCTTCGCTGATCATATTTCTATTGAGCCCGGTAGAGGACAAAAAGAATCAAAGTTTGAAAAACAAAATAAAACCTGTACATTTGCAAAATGACTCAAATGTTTTGCTTACATTTCCTGAAGGATTAGGTATAATTCTATATTTTATTGTCAATGTCAGCTTATCCCATGAAAGTACATGTAGTTTTTCATTTTTAAATGAGTAAGTAATGTCCTAGAACAGCTGGGTACTGTGGCTTTTTGCAAACATTACTCAAACAGGTGGAACAAGAGTTTTTTTGGGGGGGGGGGACTATTTTCAGCTGCGGATCAATACACATTTGACTCGTGAGTATTTACAGCGGCAGCAGCAGTGTATGTGGGATTGAGTCAAAATAGACTTGTGTGTCCATGGTAATAAAGGAACATGTGTCATGGAGCCTATAATATGATATACCAGGCTTTAGATGCACAGATAATACTTGTTTGTGTCTTCTTTTTTAAACATTTGTTGACAATAAAAAACATATACACAGTCGCCACGTCACTAAGTACACCTGTCCAATCTATTAAATATGACATCTCAGCCATAAATGCTACCTGCACACAGGTTTTTTTTACATTGTTGGGTTTATTCAACTATACAATTATTACTGGGATCACAGTTAAAGGTGGTATTACCTGCATGAAACCAAAGATCAAACATGATTGGCCATTACTACTCCCACTACAAATGGAAACCACGATGATTTCCATCGCCTACAGATATCTGTTCATAGAAATTATAAATTGAGTTTACGGCTTGTTCTATACATTTCACTGCTTGTAACATTACTTTTGTCATTTTATCAAATAAAAACATGGCTGGATTAACCTATTAGGGAGTCCTTGTGCACAAACCTGCTGTTGGGCCCCTGATGATGTGGTGCTGGGCCTTCAGATTCAGATGAAGGAGCACATTCAAATCCACGTTTTTGTTTTAACTTAAAAGGGAAGGCAAAATGAGTGCTATCGTTTGATATGTGCATCGATAAAGTGGTTACATTGGCATAAGGATGTAAATAATATAGATTTGTTAGAAATCATAATCCTTGTGAAAAAGGAAGAGGAATTCATAAAAAAAGAAGCAGTTTTCAGGGTCATAAGAAAACAAACACCACCTCTGCCATGTTTGAATAATGCACATTGTTGAATAAACATTTTTAAAAAAAAAACTAAATGGCCCAGGTTGAAACATCCACTCAGTGAAGGGCTCTTGGGAGTTTTCAACAAAGGCAGAGACGGGGGTGGCAGCTCTCAGGCGCGTTATCATTGAAGTTGCTCGCATGAGTTACAAACAAGCCCAGCGTGTATTCGGTGTTAGACAGCTCAAAGCTATCAGCTCTGAAGCTGTGGTGGGTTCTGCAAACAAAGAAAGTCAAGTATAAAGCGCAGACTGCAGGGATAGAACTTTTGATAACCGTCAGAATCAACACTATTAAACAGAGATGAAATAATAGCGGAAACATATAAATGGAATTCTTGCCTTAAAGTAGTACTGAATTTTGGGTGGAGAATTGTTTTTTCATTGGAGAATAGATCAATCGTGACTCGTCATGTCGTACCATTTGGCCACAATCAAACTTTGTGCTGCACAGTGTGTGGCTGGAGTTGTGTTAGCTGCAGTGATTCTGTCCATGCGGAGCTTGTGATCATGATTTTTGTCCGAAAACATCAGCATCACTGTGTTGCTACGGTAAAATGTTGTACTGTCTGCAGACACCCAGCAGAACACATTGACAGACTGCCTGTGCTGCTTTAAAGCTGGAGAACGGGTGTTCAATGTTGAACATAGCTACTGTGAGACAAGTAGTTTTGGTGCTGTTTGATATCTTATTAAAAGTTTACGAAAGGTCATGGTTTGAGTTGCAGTAACTTCCAAGGCATTACAATGAAGAGTAGTTCCTCAAATGGCCACTTGAATCTGGCTCCAAAAGTGAGTCAATCCACGCACAAGTCGAAGGAGCTGACGCGATTGATTTACGGGAGTTGTAGCGATTTCATGTGACAATTAAAAATTTATAAATTAATTGAAGTGCTTTAGGATTCTTCAATCAAAATCAGACGAATAAATTGATTTTATTTATTATACACACACACATATATACATACACACACACACACACACACACACACACACACACACACTTTAGCACCGGTACCAACTGACAAACGGGAGAATCAGGATCACGGGGATATTGTTAATCGACTAGCAACACAGAGTAGCATATTGTCTATCTTCTTACCCTATCTCATTAGCTGGTTAGCCCCAGCCAGCGTGGTAGCTTCAAGCTTGGGGGCCGTGTTTTAGCACCCAGGCTTCATTTGGCCCCGCCTCCGCTCCATCCACAGTCTGTAGCTCTTCTGAAATATATGGGTGACGTCACAGAGACTACATCCATGTTTTATACAGTTTATGGTTAAAATAAATATGTTTGAATTACTTGTTTAAGTTCAGGCAACAAAAATACTTGGTTAGGTTTGTGAAAGGATTGTGGTTTGGATTAAAATAAGGACGTTTGATTCTTAAATAAATACAGTTACATGGATCGATATTGATCTGGTGTATTCAGACTGCAATTTGCAGTCCATGTCTACTTGCTTCCTAATGAACCAAAGGTTAAGAGGTTAGCTATAGCTAGTTAGCAACCAGTCTTGAAAAGTGAAGCCAATGCAGAAGTGCCTTTTACCTGCATTCCCTCTCCTGGCCATCAGGCGGCGACTCCTCTGGTTGTATAGAAGTCTATGAGAAAATGACTCTACTTCTCTCTTGATTTATTACCTCAGTAAACATTGTAAACATGAGTTTATGGTCTCAATCTCTAGTTTCAAGTCTTCTTCAATACAGCATGATGTACATTTAGTAAATTATGGTCCATTCAGAGTCAAATAGACCATAAAGCAGAGTATGCTTTAGGGCGGGGCTACTATGATTGACAGGTTGCTACCGCGACATAGTTTTTCCTCTTACAACTTTAACCTTGTCACAGTCACAAACCATATGTCCGTATGTCTATGAATCATACGACTTAAGGACAAGGGCAAATGTTTCACTCCAGTTGAAACATTTTCCACGTTTGCATTTTAATTAGCAACACCCAAAGAGAATATGCGCCAGTTAGCATCCACTTGCATCTTTGCATTGACTGAGATTGACTCAGAAATTCCCCTTTAGTTCAATCTGAACACACTTGTAGAAGGCTGAATTTAACTTGAACAGAGAGCTGATTTTGTTCCACAGTCAAAACAAAAACAGGAATGAGATGCAACAGTTAAGTCTTTTTCATTATTAATAGCAGAGATTATCTGCGCCCACATCTCGAACAACAACAACCCAGAGCATCTCTTCCCCCTCCACTAATCACCCATTGCTTCTCGCCTTTATGTCTGGCTTATCTTTGACTACATCTCAGCGATATTTGAGAGATTCCTTATTTTTGCAGCGCCTTGAAGGCTAACTTCCATTTCTTTGGATAATAGATGCAATCTTAATGCAAGGCAGAGTGTGAAGATGTGAGACACAAGACTATTTTGAGGACGGCAAATTCACACGGGCGGCATAATTTGCCAAATTGCTTGATTAAGCTGGAGAATGGCTTGGCCAGAGGCCTCACTCTGGAAATTAACTATTTGTTGCATCCTCGCTTATTTATTCTGGACGTTCATTTTTCTTTTTTTTGTCTCCGGCTTGATCTTTGAACATTTCAGTCCCTCCCAAGTGTCTGCACTTTGTCTCTTTGTGTACACTTGACTTCTGTCTCTCTTCTCTACGCTTCTCTCATCATGGTGTTGCCTCAATTAGCATATTTTTCATTGCATGTATGAAGCACTACTGCTGTCTGTGATGTGTGGGCCATACTTGTTTTGTAATTGAGCCTAATGGCAGAAATGTCAGGGGCACCTCTTCAGCTGGGGGGGTTTTATTCATTCTTGTGGGAGAAAATACACAATTTAGTTCCTACTGAGACAAAACTGTAAGTGAGCGCCTCCGTTCTTTGTTTCCTCCATACAAAGAGACAAAACGGTAAAGGCTAGTAAATGGTGTGTAAGAGAGACAGCATGAAGACAGCAGTTGGGGTAGCCACAAATAGTAGACTAATCTAAGAAGCCTGATCCTGCTGAAAATCTCACAGGGGAATCGCCGCAGTGGTGGGAAAATGTAGTTATGAAACAATGGTTTATTATATTCTGGCTATTTGGGGGTGCTGAATACTGGTTTTATCCCAATAAATCATGACATATATAGCCTATTTCGGTTTAAATATCAGCCTATCAATGACACTGTTAATACAAATTTTTAAACAACAAATTTGCTTTCAATCAGTCTCCTTAGTGAGCGTGAATGAATCAACTTTCAGACTAAGTTGCACTATCCAAATTTGCGAGACCATTGGAGCAGCATCTTGGCAACAGCCTCCGAAAGGCGAAATAACAACACAAGGAATTAGGGGATATATAACAAGGACAACCAAGCAGCATAATACATAAGCTTAAAGAGAGGGTGATCAATGAACAATACAAAACTAAAAACATGACTCAATAATAGGCAAGACTTGACCAATCTGATTTGACTATAAGCTTTCAGTTGGGACGTCGTTAGACAGTGTTAAATTAAGTACAGAAATGTTATTCTTCTCGACAGATATTTGCTTATGAATGCAGAATCTGTAGGCAACGGAAATCATTCTGCATTCTGGTTTTCTGTCCTTTTGTAGTGTGCAACTACACACACACACACTGCAACTGGCCAATGCAATCTCGAAACCCACCGGCTATTGTTTGAATACCATTTATTTATCTGCATTGAAAATTAAGCAATCTGGTCGTAGATGCCGTCTCTCAACTTCATTCTTGCATGCGAAGTTGCTAAATCGGACTGGCGCACGAAAGATTAAGTCATGGCCACATCCATAATCCGGATATCTACTAACTACACCGGAACATATTGACCGCAACAAGCTTATCGCTGTCAGACCGATGGGTTTTAAGATTGAGGGGTATTAGACCTTTCCTTAAAAAGAATTAATCAATTCTTCATTGAGCCACTCTGAATATACCTTAGTTGTAGTGTACTTGAAAAAACGTACAATCTCCTAGAATATTTAACAACTAGCAATTTAGCATTTCGTGTCACTTTTTCTTAAAAACTGTACATGAATATTTGAAAAAAAAAAAAAACACAAGGACATTATGCTCAGTATTCATCTTTTAAGGTGCATCATACCAATCTTCTGATATAAATATGCCACATTATGCCATACGTTTACACAGCAAGGTGTTTTTTATAGCACTACTGGTCGTAATTGTAAGAAAATAAATTACTTTAGTGAAGTTGTTGAGAAGAAAGGCTCAATAGGAAGTCTGTGCCAAAAATCAAAAAATCGGTGGTTTTATTAACCAACAATCACACAGAGGCGAGGAACAGAAGTTCCAGAATGATTAACAAGGAGCAAGTAATCCAGAAAAATGTACAGCAGTAACACAGCCTCACTGCAAGCTGCCACCAACAACCACTCTCCCTCACTCAACGCCTAAGTGGCTTTATATACCCCACCTGGCCTCACCCTAATTGGACTGAACCACTGCATGGGGGTGAGGTAAATCGATGAAGGGAGAGGAGGAGACTACTGGGCCCTCCCCTTCCTCTAAAACTTCAGATTGCCAGTGACTACAATGAAACTTGTAAGAGAAAGGGAAAGTCACAATTAGTAAACATCACCACTACAGAGAGAAGCAAAAATCTATTTCAATTCACACCTTCTTACCTTACCGTGATTAACTTCAGCTAACTGATGGCTCCACCCTGAGCCTAACGAGGCACAGGTGGTCTGACTCAGCCTGATGACAGTAGAAAATGTGTAACGGTAACGAGGGGACCTCACAGTCCTAATGTCTAATATTGGTTTAGGTGAGGGCCCAGACGGCCCCGACATGATGGGAAGTCTCCTTCAAATCAACCCTCCATTTTTAAAGGATGCTGTGCAGTCAGTTTAAGCCACGCTTCTCTGTGTTTCACCAGTTAGAGCGAGCTGCGTGGCATCAAGCGGCTGGTTGCTGTGTTTTGCAAATTTTGAACAGCATCAATCGTTTCTGCAAGTGCCCCGAAGCTACGTGTGATTATGTTCAGCCCGTGATTATGGTGCGACAAAGTCCACCAAGACAACAAAGCTCCCCTACTATTAAATTGTAAATTCAGTATTTTTCATCCTGGACCCTATTTCCCCATATTTTTGAATCTAAGTGATTTATGAGAGTAGTCACTTTTTTAAACTGGTCTAGCACAGAGTTAGAGAGCGGCAGCCACTAAACGCTCTACAATGTACAGTAATCCTTTCCGGCAATACCTCACTTACTTCAAGTGCTTGTTGTTCACCACTGACAGGCTCAGATTATAATAACTGTCCGACAACATTATGGAAAAAGACCCTTCAAAGAAATAAAATGTTTTTTTACGTCAAACCAAGTCTCGCTCAAGTAGAAGTCTTGTTCTGAGATCTTGGGAGAGGTGACTTGTTGTTGGAAGACAATGGTGGAAAGGTGAGTAAGAGTTGGAGAGAGGCGTGTCAGTTAGTACAGAAAGTGTGGCTTAGTGGTATCTAAAAAGTGATCAATATCATGGCTGAATATTTTCCTGATTTCGACAATGTGGATGAGGCCTAACCCTCTCCTGAGATTTCAGAATGAGACTTGGTTGGACACAATAGCAGACAGACTGGATCAAGCAAAAGGACATGCAAAAGAGTTTTAAGACTGGAGCTCGGGGAAACGGAACTCCAGAGACCGGGTGTCGTGGGAACGGAACTCTAGAGACTGGAGCTCATGGGAATGAAACTGTAGAGACCGGGTGTCGTGGGAACGGAACTCTAGAGACTGGAGCTCGTGCGAACAGAACTCTAGAGACTGGAGGTCGTGGGAACGGAACTCTAGAGACCGGGTGTCGTGGGAATGGAACTCTAGAGATCGGGTGTCGTGGGAACGGAACTCTAGAGACTGGAGCTCGTGCGAACGGAACTCTAGAGACTGGAGGTCGTGGGAACGGAACTCTAGAGACCGGGTGTCGTGGGAACAGAACTCTAGAGACTGGAGTTCGTGCGAACGGAACTCTAGAGACTGGAGGTCGTGGGAACGGAACTTTAGAGACCGGGTGTCATGGGAATGGAACTCTAGAGACCGTTTGTCGTGGGTACGGAACTCTAGAGACTGGAGCTCGCGGGAACGGAACTCCAGAGACTGGAGCTCGGGGGAACGGAACTCCGGAGACTGGAGCTCGGGGGAATGGAACGCCGGAGACTGGAGCTCGGGGGAAAGGAACTCCGGAAACTGGAGCTCGGGGGAACAGAACTCTAGAGACTGGAGATCGGGGGAACGAAACTCCGGAGACTGGAGCTCGGGGGAACGGAACTCTAGAGACCGGGTGTCGTGGGAACGGAACTCTAGAGACCGGATGTCGTGTGAACGGAACTCGAGAGACTGGAGCTCGGGGGAACGGAACTCTAGAGACTGGGTGTCAGGAGGACGGAACTCTAGAGACCGGGTGTCGTGGAACGGAACTTTAGAGACCGGGTGTCGTGGGAACGGAACTCTAGAGACTGGAGCTCGCAGCTTGTTTGGAAAAATCACAGAATATTTTCCTGCTCTGCTCCACTCTGACAGTTATGCCCTCACTCTAGCTCTTAACGAGCCGTGCAATACACACCCATTATAAAATCTGAAACGGACCCAAAATTTTCCTGAAACTTAATCTGTGACTTCATGAAAACTGTGCTAGCTTTCAAAATATCCATTTGGCTCAATAAAGTGCAGCGTTTTGTCTACGTTTTAAACTTTGAATCATGTTTCTACGTTAATGTATGGCTAGTCAATATGGGCCCAAAGTTAAGTGTTTTTTTAGCTCTCTTCACGCCGAAACCCCATTCTAGTGAATGGAGAACTTTTGCTCCGTTTTTTGGGATTTTCGGGAAAACCGCTGGGCTTAACAATTCAAAAAGTTTAAAGATCACAAATATGAAGTCATATCACCCCTCTCCTGAAAGAGCTGAACATTTTGATATTCAAACGGTTTCTGTAGCTTAAAAAAAATTTCAGCGGTAGTGATATTTGTTGTAGTAGTAGTAGAAGTTGTAGTTGTAGTAGAAGTATTATTAGCAGTAGAAGTATTAGTAGCATTAGAATAAGTACAAGTTGTAGCAGTAGTGATATTTGTAGTAGCAGTAGAAGTTGTAATTGTAGTAGAAGTAGTACTAGTAGTAGAAGTAGTAGTATCAGTAGTCGTAGTAATAGCTGGAGTAGTGGTCGTAGTATTTAATATAACAGTAGTAGCAGTCGAAGTAGTAGTAGTAATAATAGCAAAGTCAGTTTTTGAAGTAGCAGTAATAGCACTAGTAGTACTAGTAGCAGTCGTACTAATAGCTGTAGTAGTATTAGTACTGGTAGTAGCAGCAATAGCAGTAGTAGTAGTAGCAGTTGTAGTATAAGTAATAGTAGTAGTGGTAGTAATAGCAGTAGTGGTAGTAATAATATTGATGGTGGCAGTAATAGCAGTAGTATTAGTAGTAGTAGTAATAGTAGCAACAGCAAAAGTTGCAGTAGAAGTGGTAGGAGCAGTAGTAGTAGTTGTAATACTAGAAATATTAGCAGCAGTAGTAGTAGTTGTCGCAGTATTAGTAAGAGCATTCATTATTTCAACAAAAAAGCCTAATTTTGAGCTTAACGTTTAAATTCAGTTAATCCATGAGGCTTATATTTTGAAAGGGTGGGACTGGGTGGGGGAGAAAGGAGAGGAGACAGAATCAGAATGTATGAAACACACAAACCGAGGTTATTAAATGACAGGCTTCATCACAAGAATTCCAGTTAGATTTCACTGTGTGGGGCTTTTATTTTGAAAGGGTGGGACTGGGTGGGGGGGAGAGGAGACATAATGTTAATGTTTGACACATAAACAGAGGTTATTAATTGACAGGTTTCACCACAGGCATTTCAGTTAGAATTCACTCTTTGGGGCTTTTATTTTGAAATGGGGTGGGGGGGAGGGAAGAGGATGCAGAATCATAATGTTAGATAAACATAAACAGGTTATTAAATGACAGGCTTCATCACAAGCATTTCAGTTAGAATTCATTTTGTGGGGCTTTTATTTTAAAAAGGGGTGTGTGTGTGTGGGGGGGGGAGTCCTCTTAAAATCTGAATGAGAGAGAGAGATAGAGAGAGAGAGATCTCTGGCAAACTTTCTCATTTGGAGATTGTCCTATGTTTTATCATTTACAGCTTACATAATTATTGTCCTGCTCTGCGATGTCTTTCCTCCTGGTGTGTGCAAATGTCACTCGAATCAGGAAACTTATTAGAATACCCATATTTGATTGGCTGAGCTGCATCACGTATATCTCTAAATGTGTCTAAGTGCCTCTGTTTGTTTATCAACATCACTAATGAGCTCATATAAACACCTGTGTGCTTGGGTGCATGTTGGTGATTGGAGCACCTGTGTGTTAGAGGCTAATTAAGAGAGATTAGAGTGAACAGTGATTTTCAACAAAACTACCTGTCAAACATATGCCCTTTATACCAAAACCATGAGACTAATCAATAAAATATGGATTCCGTGAGAAAGATAAGACAAGAAGACTTAATGTGCTATTACATGAGCTCTCTCTGTCTGTCTCTCTACACACACACAAGACTTGGAGGCATTGTACTCCTGTCTGTCTGTCTCACTCTCTTCTCTCTCTATCTTTCTATCTATATATCTCTCTCATACAGTCATTCAGGTCTATGAGATTTTGAGAGGACTTTTCCCTTTCAAAATGTTCAGCTCTTTCAGGAGAGGGGTGCTTTGACTTTTCATATTTGTAATCTTTCAACTTTTTGAATTATTAAGCTATTTGCAATTTTCTTTTGAATGGGATCTCTATGGAGAAAATCTTCAAATCCTGTTAAACTTCTTCAACTTTCAAAGCCTTCTTCTTCCTCATACTTTCAGCTGCAGACACCATAGTTAGACATTTCAACTAGAAGGGTTTCAGCAGTGCAGTTTAAATGCTTTCAGGCTTCAACATTTTTCTGACGGGTAGTCTCCCATTTCTGTATTTTCAGCAATGTTTATGTTATCATCATTCCAATGCATTTTCAGCAGGAAATGCATTTTCTAGTTGTCTTTAACATCTGATGCGCCCACAAATCTAGTTGTTTTTCAACACACACACACATACGTGCATCGCCGGTCATTATCCAAACAAGGCACTCGACTTAGCTCGACCTTTCCTATGAGTCTCTTCAAAGTTGAAACCCTCCCTCACAAACACCTGTGCTTCTCTCGCTCTCACTCTCACTCTCTCATTCTCTCTTCCCACCGCTCTCTGTGAGGCATCTGCGGCTGCAGCTGTGGGTGCGAGGCAAAAGATGGTGTTAGCTCTCTCCCCGCTGTCAAGAGGCCTCACATCTAGTCCTCCCGCCTGCGTCCGCCTGCGTCCACCTGCCAGAAGCCGTGTGCGTGACTGCCAGAAAAGGAAAACAAACATCTGCCTCATTCACCGCTAATGTGGCATTGTATTGAAAAAAACGATACAACAACAGCAACATATATTTTAAATAGATCTGTCCTTCCTCTGTTTCCTAGGTAACCGAGACAAGGACGGGCCCTCTCGGCTGCAGTAACTATGACAGCTTGGATTCGGTTAGCTCGGTGTTGGTGCACAGCCCGGAAAATAAGATCCACCTAAAGGGTAAGGCTGGATAACACACCCACACACACTTTCATACACACACACTATCTCTCAGGTATGTTCATCTTAAATCTGTGCACGCACACACATCCACACACATCCCTGAAGAAAAAGGTCTGCAGAAGGATTTGACAACACATTGCAGCCACCTCCATCCGCCACCCTGCCAAGCCTCTGACCTCCTGTGTGTAGTAGTTGGCCCGGGATGACCCTTTACTTTACGCTGCAGTAGTTTATATGTCTGTTCTGCCTGACCGGCTCTCAGTCTCCCGGGGGAAAACTGGTATCTTGCCGAGCTGTAGATGGACCGTATCCAGCCACGCTGACCCCTCCCTGACCCCCTTCCAACTGCACCTGGAACACTAGGTGCAGAAGGAAAACTATAGAGGTAATCCGTGGACAAGCACTTTGTGTTAAATAAAAGTTGACATTATATCGGGCCACAAAAAGAAGTCTGGGCAACATTCTTGGCTTAAAAAACAGACGTAATCCTGTGGGGAGATCATGCGTTCGGTCGTGTGTGCATCCGTATGTCTGTCCATGGCTAATCTTACATGCAAATGCACTAATCGGGTTAATATTTGTTTCGTGCACATATATGACCGTATCTATCATGGTTGCAGTTATTCACATTTATTGACCGGCAGGCAAGAGATCACCAAGTGCTTAATCATTCAGAGAAAACAGAGAAATAAGATAGAAACGATAAAAATATCAACAATATATAAACAGTAGGGTGATAAGAGTGTAGAAGAAGTAACACTGACACCAGCTCAAAATAGAATAGCAATAAGAGTGAGGTAAATAGAGAGAGTAAGTAAATAGTTCAACTGAATTGCAACAACATACGATTAAAAATAAGAATAAAAATACAAAGTGTATAAGAAGTTGTGCATTCTGCTAGGCTAGGAACAGGCACACATTTTGGCCTTTGTCGTGGCTCAAAAACTGACATCCATAGAAAAGTTTGGCCTCTTTTTTTTTTATTTATATATTTTATATTAAATTAAATCCTCCGATATGTTATGATCCAATAAAGTAAGGCCCGATACAAAATGAAGAAGTCCTTGTTTTTGTCACATATCGCTGCCATCTTGACTGAAAGGGAGCCCGGAGGGACATTTGAGTGAGATTGAACTCCCGTTTGTTTGGGAGTGGAGAGGGAGACACACCGAGCAGAGCTCCGTGATCTACTGAGTGCACTTTTCCTATTGACTTTGCAACACCACGGCGCTATTCAGTTTAATGTTTTCAGTTTTGCAGCAATACATACAGTATAGTCTTAACTATTTACTTTGTGGAAAACAAACCAGTGTCACAGTGTCAGCCGGGCCCACATTCACATTGAGCAGGGCCCATCTACCAACTCATGTCTACATCTCACTCATCAAGATCTATTACTTCACTAGCAGAGTGGTATTCTTGTTAGTCATTACCATGATACAAGTATAAAATAATCACCTACACTAAGGGTTAAATCTTTCATAAGGATTGGAGCATAGGTGTGAAAGCTGTGGGCGGAGTGAATAGATATGAATAAAGGATCAACTTTAAGGTTACAGTGAGGAGCAGTCATTAGCATGGCTAATTCAAAGCATTACCAGCCAACGTTGGTGATCTGGGAAATGAGGCTGTACCTGTACTGGATAGCGTCTGATGTGTTGTACCACGTCTGCATCAGCAGGTCTGCTTGGATCCTAATGAAACCAACTAATGGCAACCGCCCCCCCTCACCGGTCCGTCAGGCTACCGTTCGCTACCAAATGAGAACACAAATGGCATTAGAAACGAGCTGACGTTTCAGTCGGTTCACGGCCACACAGTTTGGTTATAATTAAAATGAATTATGACTCTACTTCTCTCTTGATTTATTGCCTCAGTAAACATTGTAAACATGAGTTTATGGTCTCAATCTCTAGTTTCAAGTCTTCTTCAACACAACATGATGTTCATTTAGTAAATTATGGTCCATTTAGAGTCAGATACACTACTACATCTCACCTTATATCTCTAAAAAGGTTAGTGTTTATTGTTTTGTTTTATTAATAAGGATTTTATTAAGAAGGACGTGTTTGTCCTTCCTGTTTGGTTTAGTTTGGTTGTATCTCCATATTTTTCAATAAAATAAAATAAAGACATATTTTGAAATCTCTGCAGTGTATACATGTATTACACTAAGAATGGACTTTTGGCTTAATCATAGATTCAGGATATTTGAGTTGGGGGAGAACAATGTGGAAAACCCATATTTAATAAGAAATTGAGTTTATGCTTTAAAGCATACCTGAAAACAATCTTTTACAGTAGATTCAGTCTGGTACCCCTCATGTTTAGTCTTATCACAATGTTAGGGTCACTGGCTCTCAGGGTCATTTCCCTTGGATTTTCAATGGGGTCAGCGTTTTTAGTTTTCAGGGGTGTCGAACCAGCTCGTCGCCATCTTCTGTTAGATGAAGCGACGCAAATATCATTTCTAAGGGAATCTGTGGATTGTATCACTTTATGTGTTAATAATCCATTAGCAGATATTACTTCTACTTCTAAAATACTTCTGAAATGATGATCAAAACTTTCTTGAAAATGGTTTTTAGCACATACCGGAACATTACAGGCTTGTGGGCAAACACAAATATTAAAAGAGCATAAACGAAAGCAGAGAATATCTCAATAGCATTATGCTCCCCGGCCACCCAGCCTTAAGAGGATAATCACTAGCACTGATCTGTAACCTCCTCCAAAAAAGGAGTCAAAGGGGGACAAAACTTTCTCGTAATTTAATTTAATTTCGTCCTTGGGACTGTCCTAATCCCGAGTGTGAGGTGTCACACGTTTCATTGAGCCACCGCTTCACAGTGGCTACACTTCAGATTTCTCCAAAGCTGAAGTGTAATTTGCTTTGCCATTGTACGGCCAAAGGTAATAGTGTTGTTGGAATGCAGTCGGCGTGCCCTATGCTTCTGAAGTGATGAGTATTATCAGCATGGGATCTGGCTGCGGTGCGCCGTCGAACAAAGTGAGAAAAATAACGGCTCTTTGTAAAACTCCTGTCTTGGATAAGGCCTTGAGAGTTTTCTTTTCTGTGTATGAATGTGTTTTATATACATTTATTAAGGAAATAACCTCCCATGACGCACCTGAAAACATTTAAAACTGAAGTTAAGGCTGCATTACATGTCTGTAATAACATGGTGTCAAACCATGTATGATGTGACAGTCAGTGGTCAGGCGGTTCTCATTCTGTACTGTACTATATTTCGGGTACAAACCACACAATCAGCTTGTACTTATTCTACATAAACCTGACCCAGGGAGGGTGTTGTAGTAAAAGAGGTCTAGCGAGTTCGGTTGGACGGGTGGGTCTTAAAAGCACCAGATATTCAACTAGGAGACCCCCGTTCATGTGTGAAACCCTGCAGTCAATGTTGAATAATTTGACACGTAACCTTAGTACAAAATAACTCCATTCTGTAGTTATTTCAACCTAATTTGTTACATAACTTCCATAGTTGTTTACCCAAACGTTGACTTTTATGTCATGTACATTCTGTTCTTAAGTTATGCCATTTCTATAGATATTTTAACCCCAAAACTGACTTATTTGTCACTTAACTTCCATAGCCAAGTAACGCCATTTCTGTGGTTATCCTAACCCAAACGTTGACTTGCTCTGTACTTATGTAACACCAGTACCATAGTTATTTGAACACAAATGTTATTTTTCATCTTCTGTTTTTAAGTAATGCCACTTCTTTAGTCATTTTTACCCACACCCCCATCTTTTCTTAAACCTAACCAGGTAGTTTTGATACCTACACACTATTGGCTGAAAAAGAACAAAATAACTCTTTGTAAGATCTCATACTAACCGTTGTCTAAGGATGTGTTGCACTGGTGGAGAAGAGCTCACAGAAAATGATCTCTCAGCTCAGCATTCCCCCGCAGCTTCACAGATTGTTCAGTGCCAGTGGAAAAAAAGCACAATTTCACACCGCGGTGTCAGCAGTGGTGTGTGGAGGACCCAAAACAATAAGAAAATATTAATAGCACTGCTCTCAACAATGTGAGACAATGCTCTGTACTGTGACACGAATAAAGAAGGAATGGTTAAACATGAAGTTAGATGAAAAAAAAGAAGTGGCCCTTGACTAATAAGAGAGGCGGTCATGGAGATATAGACTTGATAATGTTGTAGACTACAGTACAGGATGTTACGCTATAAGATGAACAGAGGATGATACTGATTGGATTCCTATTCTTCTGTTTTAAAGGTCTGATAGCTGCATGGATAGATATCACCTGTTTCCAGCAAAGCACAAATATGAACATCTCTCATGTTAAACAACTGTTGTGTTTCAAAATAGACAAATAATAATGTGTTTGTGTCGGGTCCCTCACATTAAGAGGCTGGCTAAGAAAATAGATTTTAAGGACAGTCAAAGTATTACATTGAGCTATAAATAATCTATATCTGTATTTGTAGTTCAAGAACAATGAGTTTAAGGAAGATATATTTGTGGGTATGTTAAGGCATTGGTTGTAGATTAACTGTAACTCTTTGCTGACATTAAATTTCCTAAATGCACTATATGTATATGCACTGTCTATACGTGTACAGCGCTTTTCTAGTCTTTACGACCGCTTTCACACTACATGTCATCATTCACCCATTCGTACACTGATGGCGGGGGCTGAGTGCCACCTGCCCATCAGGACTAACTAACATTCACACACTGCAGTAACTGCTACGGGAGCAATTTTGGGTTTAAGTGTCTTGCTCAAGGACACATCGACATGCGACCAGCGGAGCCGGGAATCAAACCGCAGATTCTCTGATTGAAGGATGACCCTGCTCTCCACTTAGCCACAGTTGCCCCGTTATAGAGCTGAAGTTTCTGTCTATCTACTAATGGTGTGATTCATGATGCGTTTGCTTTATGTTGATTTTGTAATGGGATTGGAGAACCACCGCAATGTCCGAGGGTAAACTTAAGCCTCTCATTCCAGCCAATTAAACTGATGGGTTCCATTTGACTGGAATTTCAGAACTCTTATCCCAGCGGCCCAATCAACAACAATTAGGTCATGCAAGTTGGTTCTGGCTTTTGTAGGGCTGAATAAAATCGGTATCTAGGTGCCTAGTGCAATCAATTATTAAGGAATGAATGTGAAGCTATTTTAAAAAGGGTATCTCTGTGGGAGGATACATTCAAATGTAACCATTAATATTTGGCTCTGTTCCAAGTAAAGGCCTTTCAATATTTTGCATCACAATTATTCATACTGGCAGGGATGGTAATTTCCGACATTTTCTCAATAAGAGATTTGAATAGATTCACGCAGGCAGAGAACCAACTACAAGGATCCTATTGACCCAGAGAAGCATCTGGCAGTCGGTCTGAGGTAAATTGTTCTGCAGCCTGAGCTGCTGTGAGCTATTCTATTGAGTTTCTTTTAGAAAATTAATTTTAGTTCCCTCTAGTAAACAGATACGCAGTGTATGCAGTATGTCTAGATAACAGATAAGATAAAGAGGTTTTTATTGTCATTGTAGTGATACAACCAAATTCCGTTCGGTAGCCCTCAGCCAGCGAACAACAACAACGATAAACAATATACAAGACAAAAGTACACAAAAGGAATAAGAACGTTACTAAAGTAATACAATTTAAAATGTGTGCAAACAGTGCAAACATTTGTTTTGACAGTGCAGACAGAGTATAAAGTGTATAATCAGAATCAGAATCATTTTCAGCAGCTTGATGGGGGGGGGTAGCTGTTTACAGTGGTGTGTGTGTGTGTGTGGGGGGGGGGGGGGATGGAGGCTACAGCTCTGGGGAAGAAGCTGTTCCTCAGTCTGTTTGTGCGCGTTTGTATTGTTCCGTACCTTCTCCAACAGACTGTGACCTGGGTGGGTTGGGTCCTTGCTGGTGTTGCTAGCCTTCTTGTGTAGACGGCTAGCATATACCGTGTCCAGAGTCAAGAGCTTGGTTCCTATGATCCTCTGCGCTGTATTAACTACCCGGGTCAGGTCTCTCCGGTTCTCTGCTGTGCAGCTGGTGTACCACACGGTGGCGCAGTGGCAGAGAATTGTCTCCATGGTGCTCCTGTAGAAGTTGACTAGGAGCTGAGAGCAGAGTTTGGCTCTTTTGAGTGTCCTCAAGAAGAAGAGCCTTTGTTGGGCTTTCTTCACCAGGTGGGAGGTGTTAAGGGCCCATGTCCTTTGTGATGTGGATTCCCAGGAATTTGATGTCACTTACACTCTCCACCTCCTCACCGTTTATGTGGAGAGGGGGAGGTGTGGTCTTCCTGGTTCTCCTGAAATACACGATGATCTCTTTGGTATTTATAGTGTTATGGACCAGGTTATTGTCAGTACACCACTCAACCAGATGTTGTACCTCCTCTCTGTAGTGTGCCTCCTCGTTGTTTGATATCAGTCCTACTATAGTTAGAGGAGTGGATGTGTGTGCAGTCATGGGTGTAAAGGGTGAAAAGGGCCAGACTGAGCACACAGCCCTGTGGTGCTCCTGTGTTCAGGATGAGGGTGGAGGATGTGCGGTTGCCCATTCTGACGGTTTGTGGTCTGTTTGTAAGGAAGTCCATAATCCATGAGCAGAGTGTAGTGGATAATCCAAGGTTATTGAGTTTGGGGGACTATTGTGTTGAAAGCGGAGTTGAAATCAACAAATGGAATCCTGGCGTAAGTGTTTGAATGCTCCAGATGGGGACCACAGACTGTTGCAGTGAGAGGTTAAAGATGTTGGTAAACACCCCTGCTAGTTGGTCGGCACATGACTTCAGTGTGCGGTCTGATACCTTGTCTGGTCCTGCTGCTTTGGTGATGTCAATCTTCATCAGAGTGGATCTCACCTGGTGGCGCTGTAGGACGAGTACGGGGTCCTCCCTTGGTGGTGTTGTTTTAGTTCTCACTCTGCTGGTGTGGTTGTCAAAGCGAGCAAAGGACTGGTTCAGGACATCAGGAAGCGTGGCGTCATGGCTGTGAGGTGCTGTTTTTGTAGTCTGTTAAGACTTTAATGCCTCTCCACATGCTGCGGGGGTCGTTGCTTTCGAAATGCCCCTCAATACGCTGCTGGTATCTGCTCTTGGCTTCTCTAATGCCCTCTAATGTCTAGGGTTTTTATTGTGAAAGGTAAGAACGAAAGGAGTGGATCTGGTCTGTTGCACCTCCGTGTTGTGCAACATAAGTGTACGTAGTGAATATTATTTGAATTATTCCCTTCCCCAAAATGTGATTGCTTGACATCTTTACCTCGTGTGAAAGCTCAGAAAAAATCGCTTCAAATTAAAAAAATGCAATTTCATAATATTCAGAATTTATGTAAAAGTAACATACTGGCGTGCAAATTAATAGCGATCAAATTAAGTGCGTAAAAGCCTCAATCCCTGCATGTACACCTCTCCATTGTAGGAGGATGAAACGCTCTCACTTCACAGCCCTTTTGTGTGTTCAGCCTCTCCACCGCTGATAAATCATGTAGGAAAAGAAAAAGCTACCGTATCAGAGTTATAGGACAGAAACGTGTTGCATCAATTGATGGTGATATGGTAGAAACTCTGAATCTCAGAGCTGTACATTCTGCAGCCGTAAAACGTCTTTGTGTTTTCTATTCCCCGAATGCCTCAGTGCTCCTCCGTCCTCCCTCTCTCTGATCTCTGACTCTGATTGCATGTGTGTCTGAGTGTGTCGTGTACCTTTCGGCTTTGCCTGGGTGTTTGCGTGCCTCTGCGAGTTGAAGACCACTGCTTCGGTGCCAACAGTGGCCATCCTTCCCTCATCATTAGTGATTGTCAAAAAACAGCCTGACCTTAGCCTTGACTTCAGAGCCATGCTTCGAAGTGGAGTTTCACAGTCATTATCATTTGTGTCGGGTTTTCTGCGAGGCGTTTTTAGCGTTCCTCTTCGGGTTATTTGTTGAGCAGCTCTGTTGTGAATGTGTGTGTTTGAGTGTGGGTGGTGTGCTTGAGTATGAGTGCATTAACAACACATCGAGAGTCCAGGCCGCTAAAAACGCATAACAGAGACACAAAATGCACCAGTTAGATTAAGCAGCTTTCAGTTTACATAATCTTCTTTCACAAAAACAAAGAAAGTGACCCCCGCTCTCACCACAATGCTCTGTGTGGACAAAGGGTCACGGAGGACAAACTCCACCCGAAGGCAAGTGCACTCATGGAAAGACCGACTGAGAATACAGTATCAGTGCCCTACATGTGGCTCATCGTTGAATGTCAGAATGAACAGCTCGGCTACTCCTGACAGAAGGTTTCCTAGGACCCGCAGTGACGTCGTTCATTCGGCAATGTGTTGGAAAATAAGCAGCTCCCTTGGCTACCCAGAACCATCCTTTTAAAGGATTCACTCACTCTGCAGACATTAGCCAGTGTCTGTCTTGTGATTGTCATTGAATTATTGCCATTTCAAAACATGCCATTATACAGAGAGACATACTGTGATGGTCATGCCAACACTTCCTTAATCCGACGTTGAATACTGACGCTTGGTCGGTGGCTCTAAGCTTGAAACTGTTTCACTCTATGTACCCCTCTAGCATCAGTGTTGGATGTTTCAGGGGTGGCTTGTCAGTTTCTGCTCAATGCAAAGTGTCTTTTCAAAAAACACTTCCAACGTAGGTTTACTTGGTTTTTAGGTTTGCTAACGTAACAAAAGTACTTTGTGAGGTTTTAGAAAAGGTCGTGGTTTGGGTGATAATGATTCTTTTTGTTACGTAAAATAAGTAGGCTGCGTTTGTTACGTAACTGGAGTTAGTTAGGAATGGCAGTTCCGTAACAAAACTACAGTAAAATAAGTCAGCGTTGACTCTTGCCTCCTCAGCAAATGTCTATGTTTGTTTTACCCATCAAACCTCCCCGTCCCACCCGCCCTAAGAGGACTTTCTCGCTCTTTATACTACGTCTTCTAATAATGACGCGGATGTGTTTACTTTGGAGTTAGTTGAAAGCCTGTCAAGTCCCATACAGATGCTAAAGGCCCCCAGGAAATATACATGTGACTTTCACTGTCTCACACATCCATGTTTAGAGACCTGATAGTGGTTAACACTGAAACTTGAGTGTAAAAATGATTACATCAGGATAAATAATAAACTTTAAAACCACAAGATTGAAAAGAACAGAATGTAAATTGATGTCCATCCTGTCTGTCTCATTTATCTGTACAGAGTACAGAGCGTAGTCCACAGTGTCTTAGTTGCTGCTTTGAGCGCACGAGAGGACACAGAGATTTAGTCCCCTTTGAAAACCATATCTCAGCCATCACTTTGTTGAGCACACTGTCCACTTACACACCATGTCGTTTTATGTGTGCAAATGAGTTCCATGGAACGGCATGTAAAGCGGAGGAGCGATGAAAGAAGGTTGGAAACTTGGGAATGAAAACGGCAGAGGGGTGAGATTGAATAAGTACAAGGGGATGAACAGAGGATGGAATAGAGGATTGACGTTGGGCATGGGCCAGGAAATGTGTTGCTGAGGAAACCCAAGGAGTGAGACTCAGGATTGGTGCAACATCTCAGTGTGGACTCTTACTTCATCGCCCTCCTGTGGTTCCTGTCATGAGAGAAGGAAGGCAAGAAATGTAGAATAGAGGTTTTGGGGGGAAGGCTGATATGAACAGAGACAAATGGGAGAGGTGGTAATAACTTTTAGTTTTTTCTTTAAAATCCAGCATAATTTTCATTCCACCTTAACCACACATTACTCAAATCAAAAGTCCATCACTGAACTGTGTCTACAGGCTCTGGCACTGTACATAGCCTCTTGTCTTCGCTTGTTTTCGTGCCATGCATGTATACAGTTCTCTGGGAACACAAGGCCTTGCCTCTCACTCCTATCTTTTACTGCCCACAGCAGGCCTTTCCACCTCACTGTAACAAATTAGACATCATTTATTCAGTGAGTGCAGTTAGTGATAGTGTGGGCTCCATGGTAACGTAGCGGAGGGTAAATGACAGGAAGCAGACATATTTTCCTGCCTGAAAGTCAACTTCGCTACATACCCATCTAAAACTCCTACCTTCATACCCTTACTTTCGACATTACTACATACATACAGTGCACACTACTTCCTACATAGGCACTGAACATTGCCATTAGATGTAAATTGCGAGGTGCAGAATTGTCCGAGCCACAGATGTGAAGCTAAAACAAAAAGCTTTATTCCACCTGTGGCTGGAAATAACAAAACTCACATTGTAAATCCACCAGACCTTAATCTCGCCTTTATACTGGCAGGTACAAAATGGCCACTTTAGTCCTCCTCTGAGACCTTTACCGGTACTTTAAGGGTCTACAGCACAAAGAACTGATGCCGGGGCGTTAGTGGCAGTTGCTTTACTTGTAGCCAGGTTTCTACCCTCAAAGGACTTTTGCAACAACCACAACTATTTGACAATGCGGCTGTAATCCCCTATTCCTTTTTCCGCATTCTGCTGTAAAAAGTACTTCCATGGCATCTGTCCTCTCCTGTAACCACCAGCTATAATGGCAAGAATCCTTGAATGTGTCCATCGTCTTATGGACACCCTCTGATATTCTCCCCAGTCCATCCTTATTGACGAGGCGCTTTCCCAAGGACCTGCTGAAGTCTTGCACATCATTCACAATGTACTTGTTGCATTTGCAAAACCCTCCGTCTGTGTTCGACCACGGCTCACACTCTCACCGTCTCTGCATGTCGAGTAAATGTAACACTGAAAACCTGTGCAGACCTGCAGAAGGATGACTCAAGCCATCACGGCCGCGACCATAACACAAACGCCTGAATGCAAAAACGTTTCCCTCAAAATTGAAACCCCTCTCCAACTTAATAAATTCATGAAAATTATGTAAACATACAGTATGTACACACAGTTATAGTCCGTTTTAAATACAAGCAAACATTCCCCTTCAATTCCAACTCAGTCTGTTCCCAGTGACGGAAATATGCGTGTACAATAGATGTCCCTGGAACACAATATGGACATGCTCTCAGTGTATTACCCTGTCAAAGTAGTTTCTCTGTGTATTAGCTACAAAGGTTTTATTAATGAAAGCACAAAAATGAATCTGCAGGCCCTGCTTTCAAGTCAGAAATGACACCATTGCCTGCTGACAGCTGCTCGGTGGCCTTCTCAGAGGGACTCCAGGAAAACCTCTAACAACCCCCCTCCGTCACAGCACCCCAAATGCGCCTTCAAAACTCTGCTGGAATTCCATCAATAGCGGCAGCAGGGCCTAGGGACAGATGCTGTACGACTCTTGTGAACTCCTGCAGGGAGAGAGGTCTGTCGAGTGCCTCCCACTGCTCGGGCCCAACACTGGGCAGTCACTGAAACAAATTCTCAGCACACCACCTGTCACTGTGTAACACGGCATATAAATGGCTCACCGAATGCCCCGTCGGTGACTCCTGTGACATCACGGCTCTAAATGTGGATCTCAAATGTAAAGGTTGTTTAAAGTGAGGGAGAGATTTAGAAAGGAA
The DNA here is from genome assembly GCF_004355925.1 of Anarrhichthys ocellatus. NCBI lineage: Eukaryota > Metazoa > Chordata > Actinopteri > Perciformes > Anarhichadidae > Anarrhichthys > Anarrhichthys ocellatus. Next base: position 230,941 of record NW_022280112.1, on the reverse strand, counting down.
GAGGTGGAGTGTAAGATGAAACTTCATCCTTTGAAAGAGCACTTGGGGCTATGGAGGCATTTTACCCTTTTCACACGCAAATCCATCTATTCCCAACCTTACTGCCCTGCATTTTGCACTTGCCCGCCATGTGGCTGAATGTCTGCGAAAGAACACAAAACTATCGCAAGAGAACACAAAACAACCCCCGGAACCCCCGGCTGAATAAATTGAGCATTTCCTTCCTTGCAGCAAGTCTGCAGGAAATTCAAGTGACAGCCAGAAGGAAAGAAAGAATAAAAGACAGGCAGGCATAAAGATAAGCAGAAAGAGAGACAGCACGGTATGTGTGATGCAGCATTATCAGTGCCAGCCCGTCTACTCTACCGTGTATTGAAGCTGAGTCGCCGCCAGAGCCAGAGGCTCTGAGAGCAGGAGCACCCTCTCCAAGGGTACCAGCAGCAGCAAAGCCTCCACAGCAGGGAGCGCATTCCGGCAGCAGTGGACCGAGGCACTCGGACACACGCTGACAACAGAGGGGCGGTGGTCGAGAGGGAGGCTTAAAAGCCTTAAATTGCCGAAAATGGTCTCTGCTGGAGATTGAGAGATAGAACGAGAGAGGGCCGCGGGTCTGTTATTTCTGGTCTACTGGGATGATCCAAATCTGTGGCTGGATGGAAGGAAAGCCTCCGTCAGAAGGAGACACAGACAGGTCCTGAAATTCATGGTAGGGACCGGAAGAAAAATGACTTTTAGCAGGCAAAAACACTAACTGTAATTTCATCCACAATCTCTTAACTTCTTTCCTATCATCAGATAGATAATAAACACTGATGGCAACCACATCACTGAGAGTCACCAGCTAACGCGGTTAGCAGATACTTTTTTACATGTTACGTCTGTGACGCCTACGTAATGATGTTTACTTTGTGGTCATTTGGTTGCCCGAGTTAGAGCGGCGAACGTTATATTCCAGGGTAATAGTTTGCTGATTGAGTTAATTTGTTCTGTGGTCAAGGAAGGATTGCTCAACAGCTGAATCTCAAGGATGCTTCGTCATACAATTCGAACGACAGTTCCAATGTCGGGCATCCTTCGAATTCTACAGAGGACTGAGTCCTTTGTTTAGAGGCGAGAATGCATGTGTGCATCATTTACGCTCAAACATTCACAATCCACAGGATATCCTGTCCAAGATTTGGAAAGAGGGTTAGTAAACTAAAAAAGTAATTTGAAGTGAGAAATTGCCAATCCATTTTCTGAATCTTCACTTATATTAGATCTATTTAAAACCAGAATATTTTCACATTCAACCCGATAAATTAAGGCTTTATTTCCACCAAACCAGAGTTGGTGATTGTTGGACTAGAACAATTAGGCTAACCAAGATGAGTTTTGATGAGTTTTATTTAGTTTCTGCAGAGTTTGAATAGTGTGTTAGAATTGGCAAAGTAAAATTGCTTTGTTTTTCAATGTAGTCAGGAGGAGAGCATATTCATTTAGAAATTATAAGAATTTCGGTTTTAATTCTTTTTTTGAAAAGTACATGTTTTGAATCGGTGTATATTGTTTTCGAGGAATCCAGAATCATAATCCTACTAGAAATGGTGACGTGCAACTTGACTTGGAAGGACCCGTCCTTATCTTCGTTACTTCTTCACCACGTTAGGCAGCTGAGAACTGCTCAGGTTCTGAGCAAACTCATAGACATTGTTGTCAAAAGTAGCATAGAAGAGTAAAGTAAAGGTAGATCATTGTACACCACTCAGCACAGCTTGTCCATAATGTGGCACCCCAGCAACAGGGACTTATTTACCTTATTTACCTCCAGCGACAGGGACTTATTTACCTTATTTACCTCCAGGATTTCCCCTGGTTCATGCATCTGATCTCTTGAACCCCTCACCCACCAGCAGACCTGTTCCCCATTCCCTCATTATCTCCCCTACACATACACCAGCCCTCGTTCCCCAGTCACCTTCCGGATCATCTAATGCATTATGCAGTCTTGGTGTTCCTGCCTCCCTCTCCCTGACCACAGCCTGTTCTCCGTTTCTCCCGCCTCCCCTCTTCACCTGCTTTCTTTGCCCCCGCTAACAGATCGATCACCTGTCGCCGAACTCTTCATTGAACTTTTACCAAGGAAGCGATTGATCTTTTTTAACTGCGCCGCCTCGGAGTCCTGCTCGCGAGTCCGCACCTCCGCGCTCGCAACGTGGCAGCATGGAGGATCGGTGATTGATTGATTCATTGAGTGATTAAATGAGTGTCTTAATACTGCCTCCACAGAGTGCTACGTAATTAATAAAACGACGCCCATGTAAGATTGATAATAATTCAAGTTAAAATAGGCTATAAATCAAACTGGAATACAATGAAGCAACCTGGAGGCGTAATAATGGATGAGTTAAGGAGAATGTTTTCTTCATCACCGTGTCCTTCTATGTGCAGCACTCAGCTCTACATCCTATGTAATACATAAGCAGTCCTGTTCTTAGTTAACATACTCTAGTTGGTTGGGAACCATAAGAGGAAATATGCAGTTGATTTAAAGTCACCCTGTGACTTTATGCTTTATGCATTTCCTTCTTCCTAAAATATTTGCAAAGCAAAGCAGATTGTTTTTTTAACATTTCTCGTGCAGTGCAGTGTACGCGTCAAAAGCTCACATGAGCAATGGCGGGGAGCGAGCTGTGCCGTTCAGCGGTGTTTCAGTTAATAGGGGTCCCCTCTCTGCACAGTGTGTTCATGTCACACTGCTCATACATGTGTCCAGTAGATCACACTCAACACTGCACTTTTTGGGGTTCTTTATTTCCAACATCCTCTTACTGGTTTCTAATCTACTGTACATTTTTACTGTTCTTTTATTGTTTTATTGTATTACACCTTTTATTTATTTATATTACATTTATGTCTTTATTTTTGTGGATACCTGTATTGAGGCAGATAATAACCCGACGACCTCTACTGTGAAGCACTTTGTGTCAACTCCTGTTGCTTTTAAATGTGCTATATAAATAAACTTGACTTTACAAGGGTCAGCATACACCCGTCAAGTGGGAAATTGATCGGATGAACGATTGTCGAGAAAATTGGAAGCAGCAAGCTGAGAAGAGGAGACATCGACGAATGTTTGGCTCTGTCCCACACACCTTGATGTACACACAGAGCAGATCGTCTCCTCATTAATTATCTAAGATAACTACACAACTGCTCTGCTAACTACTGGGGCTTGAATACTGCTCCAAAAAATATTCAAAAGGAAGAAGACAGATTGAACGACGCCTTGTAACATCAAACCAAAGCTGGTCCAGAAGTGTTGCGGAACTTTTCACTCCCATAGTTTATATATTTCATTTACAATAACATATTATACTGAAGCAATAGCTCAAGACAGGCCAGGGTATAAATGTTATTTTTCATAAATAAATAGTAATGTTCACAATAAAATAGACCCTCTGTGCTGGCTGCTATTTATTGTGCAACTATTGAGAAAGTGTCCAGCGTCAGTAGGTTGACTTTGATAACTGCTTGTTTTGGGTGGAGGTGTGTTGCTCTTCTCTCTCCGATCCCTGAGGTTAAGTTGCCAATAGTTCTGGAGAGAGGTTTCACTTACGGCCATCATTCATCTCTCTGGTGTCAAGACCTGCAACAGATTGTGGTGCTGAGGAGGTTGTGGTTAGTGTGTTTCTGCTGCGCTCCTGTTTGTTTGCACATTCAGCGTGGAACCTCCTCTTTACGAAGCGCTGCAAGTCATTGAGCAGCTGGATCTTTTTGTGCTCAATCCACTCCACCATAGAAGTTAACTCTAAAGGGAATTTTTTAGCAGGAGTGTAGCAGCTACTATTGTTACTATATATCTTTAACCTGATTGTAAAGCCCTCTGAGGCAAATTTGTTATTTGTGATTTTGGGCTATACTAAATAAATTGCATTGCTCCCTGTTGGAGGAAGTGATGCCCCCCTGGGACCCTGTTGTCAAGCAACCATGACAACACATTCATTTTTTTCTCAAATGCAGAGTGATTGCTTGATTTGAGCTGCCCATTTAATAAATGATATACACAATACTTAGAAGTGACCTCCCGCTCATTTCAATGAAACAACAATATCACCCATTTCAATCTATCACAGCGAGGCCTTTTGTTTGAGACCTAAAAAACATCTCTCATAAAGTTAACTGTGTCTATAAATACTTGGAATACAGCCATGCTTTCAGTCATGCTTGAAAACAAACAGAATCAGTTATTCTCAGTGCTGTATGTCACCGTATACTCAAAAAGACTCTTAACAACAAGGAACTACTTTTACTACTACTGCTACCACCACGGCGGTAGCAAAGAGGATACAGTATAAGCCCTTACAAACCCAGAGGCAGTTGACTGGGAAAATGGCCACCTGTACTTTCCACAGAGTGACAGAGCGATTGTAACTGAAGGAAAAGTAGAGAGAAACAGGAGAAGTAGAAAGACGGCTCAACAAACAGCGAGGTGGAAGGGAGACACGGAAAGTTGGATAGCGATTGGTGTTCCCAAACTGAAGAAAGCCCTGCCAGGTTTACAACTCATACACACACACACACACACACACACACACACACACACACACTAAAACCTCAAAGCACCTGCCAAACATGGAAGAGGAAAAATGTGACTAATTGCATTGCTTTCCAAGCCATTGAGAGAGTAAACACCGGAGAAGAGACGTGCATATTCATAGCAGGATTGACTTGGCTGTTGAAAGTCAGAGTGAGGAGAGAGGGAGCTTCTTGGTGATTAGAGACGGACAGACAGACACGGACCAACTGACGGGTTCAGAGAAGCAGCGTGAACACTAAAAAGCCTTCTGCTGGTTCCCAACGAATGACAACGTGCTTTTAAGATCGCACATGGGCTTTTGATTTGGTTTAATAGTCATGAGACGGTGGCACTGCACTTAGCATAGCTCTTTTTTTTTAAATAATTTAAATCATGAAAGAGAAGGTGAAAGTGGGATGTTACCCCCGCTGTTAGAGGAGGTGGAGACGTTTCGCGTAGCTTGGGAATTTATTCCTGTTTGACTCCGTGGGTCGGGTCCTCATCAGAATCATAAACCGTTTATTGCCAATGTATGCTGCACATACAAGGAATTTGTCATGGCGGGTGGTGCATAACATTAAACAATAGCATTAAACAATCAACACAGTGCAAGAAATAGAAACTATATAAAATAAAGGGCACAACAAACAGATAACAGGACTATAAACAAGTATGATGAAGTGTAATGTAAAGTGTCAAGTGTGTTTAAATGAAGAAACAGAGAAGGGATGTGCAGGGTAGTGACTGGTAGGAAACTGTGTTGATGACAGAGTCAGTGGGGGTCCCGGGCTTTGTTGATGAGCCTGACTGAAGATGGGAAGAAACAGTTCATGTGGCGTCAGGTCTTGGTCCTGATGGACCTCAGCCTCCTGACAGATGGAAGGGACTCGAACAGTTCATGTCCAGGCTGAGAGGGGTCGGCTACAATCTTTCTTGCTCGCTTCAGGGTCCTTGAAGCGAACAAGTCCTGGAGGGACGGCAGATTGCAGCCAATCACCCTCTCAGCAGAGCGAATGATGCGCTGCAGCCCGCCCTTGTCCATGGCAGTGGCTGCAGCGTACCAGACTGTGATGGAGGAGCAGAGGATGGACTCAACGATGGCAGCGTAGAAGTGCACCATCATTGTCTTTGTCAGGTTGAATTTCTTCAGCTGCCTCAGGAAGTACATCCTCTGCTGAGCTTTCTTGGTGATGGAGCTGATGTTCAGCTCCCACTTGAGGTCCTGGGTTATGGTGGAGCCCAGGAAGCGGAAGGACTCCACAGCGTCGACGGGGGAGTCACACAGGGTGATAGGGGCTGGTGGGGCTGCATTCTTCCTGAAATCCACAACCATCTCCACCGTCTTTAGAGCGTTGAGCTCCAAGTTGTTCAGACCGCACCAGGTCACCAGATGGTCAGTCTCCCACCTAGGTGGACTCAACCCCACCAGAGATGAGTCCAATGAGGGTGGTGTCATCCACGAACTTCAGGAGCTTGACGGACTGGTGACTGGAGGTGCAGCTGTTGGTGTACAGGGAGAAGAGCAGAGGGGAAAGAACGCATCATTGGGGGGAACCGGTGCTGATGGTCCGGGAGGCTGAGACGTGTTTTCCCAGCTTCACGTACTGCTTCCTGTCAGACAGGAAGTCTGTGATCCACTTGCAGGTGGAGTCGGGCACGTGCAGCTGGGAGAGCTTGTCATGCAGCAAAGACAGGATGATGTTGTTAAAGACAGAGCTGAAGTCCACAAACAGGATCCTGGCGTAGGTTCCTGGGGAGTCCAGATGCTGGAGGATGAAATGAAGGGCCAAGTTGACTGCGTCATCTACAGACCTGTTAGCTCTGTAGGCGAACTGCATGGGGGTCCAGGAGTGGATCAGTAAGGGTTTTTAAGTGAGACAGGACCAGGCGTTCAAAAGACTTCACGACCACGGAGGTCAGGGCGACGGGCCTGTAGTCATTAAGTCCTGTGATCCTAGGTTTTTTGGGGACGGGGATGATGGTGGAGGCCTTGAAGCAGGCTGGTACGTGGCATGTCTCCAGGGAGGTGTTGAAGATGTCTGTAAACACCGGAAACAGCTGATCAGCACAATGCTTCAGGGTGGAGGGGGAGAAAGAGTCTGGGCCGGCTGCTGGTACAATACAAATCTTATATCATACATACACTATGTATCACAAAATCCATCTAAGTGTGTAAAGTATGGAATAACCAGTTCTGAAATAATACAGCGTGCTTTAACAGTATAGTGCTCAAATTCTGTAAGAGGCAGTGGCTCTCAACCTGGGGGTCGGGACCCCCAAAGGGGGTCGTGAAAATACATCAGGGGGTCCACTGATCATTGTGCAAAAAAACAAAGTTAAACATTGTTTTTACATTGCCTTTAGCAGTGCAACGTAGCCTCATATAGCGGTTCCTATTCCTCATTTATCGTGTGTTTTCCTGCTAATGTCCAGCTATGTGTGTTGATTTCAGCTCATTACACGTATGCAGTCTTTTCAAAATAAACTTCTACATCTTCAAAAGGGAACTACTCAGTAAGGTGTAGGATACAAAACTACCTGGTTACGTTTCGGAAAAGATTGTGAAATACTTGAATACTTGGTTAGGTTTGAGGTACAATACTACTTAGTTGGGTTGAAATAAATACTGAAATGACGTGACAAATTAGTCAACGGTGACTTCTCGTTTCACACGGGACACCAACAGCGGTTTCCTGTGGGAAATACCAGCTTTTGTCTGATCTGTCCACAGGCCGTGTGACTTTTGAATGATTACTTGTATGCGACTTAATTTGGCCTGATATCCATAATTTTTCTAGACATAGTTACGAACGCTGTATAAGAACAGCCTGACCAGTGATATAACTCGCCTTAGAATAGATTTTAGGGTTTGTGAGAGTCAAAGTGTTCTTGGACATGAGTTTCTGACAGGGGATTCCTGGCCTTCCACGAGTAGAAATACAGAACGTGTATATATATATATATATATATATGTATATATAATATATATACATATATATATATATATATATATATATATATAGATAATATAGATGGCAGTGACGGGCCGTGCATTTTATACCTAGGCCTTCACTGTTGTCCTGCAGCTGAAATACCACCTTATAACTATATGATGGCGCCACAGTTATCAGTTGCTAAGGCTGTAACTATGTACGTATTAAATGTACGTATTAAATGTACGTACCTATGTACGTAACGTTCGGTACGAGACTTGCAATACGTTTGAATAGTACTAGAGCATCTGGAAAATGCAGAAGCTTATATTCAGGAAAATATAATGTTTTCTGCGCTCATGGAGGACAGTGGTTCTCAGCTGGTCTGGCTGTGAGACCCACCATCGCTCCTTAAAGTCACGGTCCAAAGAGATCGTCTTATGATTTTACTTTCACAACTTGAACATTGAACGTACTGCTCTGCAGTGTCTTTCTTCGTCTCAGTCTCCTGTGTCATGGTGTGTGGTAATCTCACTCAGTCAGAATGCCCATATTTGATTGGCTGAGCTGCATCACGTGATGTGATTCACTACCCGACAGCCTCTGCTATTTCGTTTCACGATAGTCACGTGCTCGCCCACTGACCAATCACAGCACACTCTGCACTCGCGGCAGAGCTGCATGGACACTGAGCTGCACGTTATGCTGACGTCATTATAGGCCGGCTCGCAGGCGCTGACACGTCATCTGGTTGAACACTATGACAATCAACAATATCGTCTCCATTTACTTTAATCTGCACTGGATGCACCTGAGAGTCTGCAGGCCTGGGCCTCTGTTCTTACCTAGAGACACAGAGGTGAAATCTGATTGGATAAAAGCTCTACTTAAAACAAGCTGCACTGGAAGCAGAGCAACTGAGGAAGACAGTAGCTGTGCAATGAGAAAATAAGATAATGGGAAAAATATTTTTATAAATTACAATACATGTAGTGTATTTAAGAAAAATCATTAAATTATAAAATAGATATAACTTTGTGATTCTGTTTAGGCCAGCAGAGAAGGCTTTGCAGGCCCTGACGGCCCACCACTGATAGATGGATAGTGGCAGGTTTTTGATTGTGCAAGGGATGGATTCACCTGACGAAACCCAAATATCCACCGGTGCTTAAGAGTGTCTCCTGATTGCCACATCTCTGAAAATTCATGCAAGTTGAAAATAAAAGAGCACCCTGTTTAGAGGGCCAGTCTGTGTAGTCATATTGGCTCTTAGGCACCATTTTTCAGCAGATCAATGTCATAAATAGCCTTGTAAACTTTGCCAATAGGCATTTTTTCAAAGCAGGCATTTTGGAAATGGCAGAGTAGGAAAACCACAGGTGTTGCTGATAACGCCAACAATGGCTCTGTTCTTTGAAGTGTGACATGTTAGCGAGCCAGCATAAACAATAGCATATATGTTAAAAATGTTCTGTTAAAAATCAATATTTACAATCCTGTGAGAAATTGTATGCTTAGTAAATATGCTACGCAAAAGATTCACAATGTTCTTTAATGCATCAAAAAAAAGTCCTCATTTTATATTAAAAGGCTAAAAATGCCGCTCCACATTCTCAACATTTCTACTCTCAGCCCTCCAAAAATAACGTGTGAAAGCATGTGAGAAAAGTTTGTAAACAATTATTTTGAAATTGAAGTAATACCTTACCATGTGTTCCTCTCTTTTTTTTCAGGCTTGCAAGATGTCCTGCCAGAGTTCCTGCGGGGGCGTTTTGTGGAGGCAGCCCTCAGCTATGTGGCGTGTAACTCGGAGGGCGAGCTGCTCTGCCGCAACAATGACTGCTGGTGCCGGTGCTCGCCCCGCTTCCCAGAGTGCAACTGTCCCTTCGCTGACATCAAGGTCATGGAGGAGAACCTGAAGAAGAGCAGAAACGCCTGGGACAGCTTCAACCAAGAGTTCATGGAATCAGGTACGGGCTGGAACGATATCGGAAACTCTGCTTGTGACGAGGGTGTTTTGAATCAGCTTCTGTTTAAATGCGTGTATTTTGCATTTTAAACAGTGACAACCACAAACACAAACACTTTCAACCAATAACTCGTCAACTCCTCGAAACGGCAATGTTATTTGCAAAGAAATGGAGATATTGAGAGTGTGCATCTCAAAGAGGTAGTAGTAGACATGGTACAATAATACAGAAATAGTAGTAATACCACTACTACTTGCACATTTTCATCCTGCCCACCTCTCGTTCACATCTCCTATTCTGTCACTCTTTGCCTCTTCTATACCTGCCGAAGCTTTGCTAAGCTAAGCTAACAGTATTAACTGCTTTGTTTTTCAATGTGTTCAAGCTAAAACAGGATGGTATGTTGCGCTCTTAAACACAAGACATTCCCTGTGAGTATGTGTTGCTTTTAGCTTTACTGTTTGCCACAGTTTTGTTCTTGACACGACCACTGGATGGTGAAAAAAGGGCAACATTTTCTAATTCAACACTTTGGCTAATGTGTCTTGTGTGAATGAATGAGTCCTCAGCAGCTTGAACTGTGAATACATTCAGCAAAGAAGCAAAGGAAAGAGAAGTTTGCCTTATAAAGTGGGTTATGAGTTGGAAATCCCAGAAGTTGGTTGTAAAATATTTGGACCAGTAAGGGCTTCTTTGCGCACTCAGATCTAATGTTGTCAATGTAGATGCATGAAAGGCGGTCGCACCCTGAGATGAACATAAATCAAACTTTTGGAGCACAGCAGATGCTTGTGGAGATGTTAGATGTCAGTGCAGCTCTGACTAAAGAGGCCTTTCCCCAACAACAAAACTGCATTTTGAATTAGATTTTGAAGAGAACGTATTTTGTCGTGGATTGAATTTTCTCAAATACGTTTCAAATGCGGAGGTCCTCGTTGGGACGGGGTCAGGGTGGTGAACGGGCTATAATGAACACAGGGCTTTTAAGAACAGGAGACTGCCGTTTGTGAACCGAGCACTTTTTTTTTTTTTTTTTTACCAAACCTATCTGTGAAGTTTTGTCAAGATTTGTTTTGTTTTGTATAATTTATAACGTTAACCACGTGTTTCAAACTGTGGCCACAATCCAGGAGAAAATACTTTTCCCTTGTAAGGTAATTGAGCATGCAGTTTAGTTGTGTGGGATTGTAGTTTTGTAGAAGACAGCGTTGGTCAATGATACGGTTAGCGGGTTATGGTCGCTTGGCAACAACAGACGCTACCTGGCTTTGTGACCTTGAAAGCTGGCACAAGAGTAGACACCAAGTGCCTGGTAGACAGGCCTCGAGTTTTCCAGGCGATGAAAGACCTGGCAAGTGTCCTCGGCCTAAGAAGGTGGAATCCAGATACCAGCAGTAATGCCAACAAGAGCAAAGAAGCCTGAAGAGCCCTGAACGTTTCATCAGATCAAATGAGCTGATTAGTTACAGTTTAATACAGTCCATCAGCTCCTTAATACCACACCAGAACCTTTTTGAAGCTTTTAAGGTTTGATAAATTAAACAATTAAGTTTTAGTCGAAATTTTCTCCAACGTGTTAACCTTTAATACAAGCTTTTCCAATAAAGCCCTTCAATCAATAACTTCTCTGAGAGCTGCTGGCCCAAAATGTCTTCATTCCTTTGAATCAACCTAGAATTAAATTATTCTTTGAGGGCTTATTTGATAAAAGGCCATTATTATCACATGGCGGTGCTGTTTGGCTCGGTGTTGAGACAGGCTGAGGATGTACTGACTGTGTTACATAAGAGAGGAGCTCTGGACAGCTGGACTGACACTGTGGTGTGAGACTGTTCAGTTCCAGATGTGACGGGTGGGATGTTGATGATTTATAGCTCCAAGCTGGATGCAGTTCAACAATTTGTTTCACGCAGCGTGTACCTGTGAAGTGTTGCGTCTATATTCATGATTACTTGTGATAGTTACTGACGAATAAGGTGCAGTCATGGATGAAGTGTGATGATAACCTACCTGGATTACAGCTCAGTTGCTGCTGTTTTTTCTTCATCAAGACACATATTAAATATGTTATATTGTACATGTTTGGCTGGGCTGGGCTGTTGTTCTATGGAAGTAAAGACAGACCAGCCCCTTTAACATCTAATGATCAGGGTGGGGGTGACATTGTCTTATCAGTTAATTCTCTTCATTTTGACTGTGTTGCTTTGTCAAGTAAGCTCTAAATTAGCAAGCAACTGAAGTGAATCCAACATATCTCGGATAACAACATGTGGTTGACAATGACCAAGTGGCTAATCAGGAGAAACAGGAAGATTCCCAGTGGAATGGGCTGCTTGTTGGGCCGCAAGTGACAGGCTCAGAGAACACAATAGTTTTATAAATAGACCATGTAGGATGCTGAATTAGCTTCCTTCAAAACTCTGCCGACCACCACAAGTTCGTTTACAACTTTTATTCAACATCAACTTCACCCGACTTACATTTAGCAGGAGGCTAGCTTGACCACGACTACCTCCACTGAGACACACTGACCCCCGAAACTCTGACGTGCAATTACGTAGGACATAACGCATGACTTAGAAAGCACCACGGGCTACACTGGCAGTAGCCCAGGTAAAAGACACGAGTGACAAAGAAAGAGAAATACTCTGGCTGAAACGGCCAGAATAATAATAAAACATGGCCAAATGTGCCACACTTCTCCCTTTTACAATGTTCTCATATTTGGGGAAATAAACTAAAAATGTGAAGCTACACTTACTTGTGCTGAATTAAAAATGATGATGTTCCCGTAATAATACGCTGTGAATATCAATGTTGTAGATCAGCGGTTCCCAAACTTTTTAGGCCACGCACCCCCTTCTACACAAAAAAGACAAAAAAAACTTCCTGCACCGTGCCTTCGAAAAGGTAACGGACGTACACCAGGAGATTGGCCAGATTAGCCACATCTGTAGGCTCGTCTACTTGCAGAGAGTAAAACTCACTCTTCTTCACGCGACCGACTAATGTAGCCAGGATGTCTTCGGACAAAGCATCGATGCTGTGCGACAGTGTTGTTGGACACCGGGATCATGTCCAACTTGTTTGCTTCTCTCTCTCCAATCATACATTCCACCATCTCTTTGGCAGCTGGCAAGCACACGTCTTCGGCGATTGTGTGCGGTAGCTCCTTTCTTGCTATTCTGTGACCCGATATGAAGCCCGCAGTGCATTTTTTTAGACCCAACACATGAATGAGACTGCAGATCTTTTTGGCTGTTTTGTAACTCCTCCAATTTCGATATAAAAAATGTAAGGGGCTTTTGACTTGCACTGGCATGCTTGGTGTACAGGTGGTGACGTAAATAAGAGGGCTTCAGACAGCTGTTAGCCAGAACCTCACTGCACCAACAAGCTGTCTCCTAAAAATTACGTTCTCCCAAAACTAAAATACATTCTCAATTACATTTGACCAAAAACGTATTTTCTCCCTGATTACGTTTGTGTTTGACTTATTACATTGACTTATTACAAATACGTTTCTAATCAACATTTTAACACTTTAACATTTTTTCCCCCTCACCACCGCCTCTCATTCTCCCTATTACGCGGTCAGAATACTACCACAACACCCCGCTTGTCTCCAGCAGAAATGCGCTCATCCAGGCCGAGCAACGAGGAACATTACGCGGCTACAATACCTCCACAAAGGCCCGCGTGTAAAATCCGGGAGTAACCGTGACTCTCTTAAGGGTTAGGTTTGGGTGGGGACGTGGCTTCCTCGTGGAAGTTATGGTTAGGGTTAGATGGATACAAATAAATAAAATATACCTCCATAACACCCCGCCAATCTCGGCTCATACCTCCCCAGCAACGAGGCACATCACCCGTCCACAATACCTCCAGAATGTCCCCCGGGTGAAATCCCGGACTTGGTTTTATGGTTCCGAGTGGCGGGCGCTCACCCGTTGGCACCGGACGCGAGGTCTCCAGCCGCCCCCGCCGTGAGGCACCCCATCGTCAGGTCTGTCAGCCCTCGGAACAGGCCGCGGGGCAACAACTTGTGGGTGGCGGGGGTAGAGGCGAGGCAGATCACAGAAAAATAATAAAGACTGGAGTATGGCAAAGATATGTTGATGAGAAACGTATTTGTAATAAGTCAAACACAAACGTAATCAGGGAGAAAATACGTTTATGGTCAAACGTAATTGAGAATGCATTTTAGTTTTGGGGGAACATAATTTTTAGGAGACAGGACTGCACCATTAGACCACCATTACATTTTTCCTCTCGTGCAACCCCTAGAGGCAGGGGTGTGCGCACCACACTTTGGGAATCCCTGTTGTAGATAATCTGTAGCTATAGTAGAGCTATAATTATATATCTGCAGTATGAAAGCTGGTAAACTTACGTGGGCTGGCTTGAGGCATGAAACATTTCAGTGTTGAGGCCAACATTTAAAGCAAGACCATGTAGCAATGTACAAAAAAGCTTTGTAATACATTTCATACGTTGCCATAAACAAAAATAAACTCACCAGGCTGTCTGAGCGGCGGCGATGCACTCAGCAGTGTGTGTACTGGTAGTTCAGACACACTGTTCAGACCAAGGAAGGTGTGCAGCGATTGAACATGACTGCTTATGAAGTTAACGTTTCATTTGTAAGACGAGGATTTTTTTTTAGATTTATTTTTTTTATAAAAGAACCATGAGGATAATTGTATTCTATTTCAACTTGAATGTATGCAGAGCAAGTGTGGAGGCCTTTTCCACTCATGTGAAATTGAAAGGACAACTTCACAGTAGTGTGATAACTGAGGAAAAGTTGAATGTGGATTCACTATTGTCTCAACGATTCCTTCTGCAAACACACAAAACATATGACTTCTACTATTGCTCTATGGGATCTGGTCTGTTATAAGCTGCTGAGTTATTCAACATAATACTGTACTGTGACAAAGTTGAGAGCTGTGTGGAAGTTCTGTGTTAGCATGCTGAGCCACAGTGATGGAGGCACCATCACGTGGACAGTCTGGATTTCCACCTTGCCAGGCTGCTCCATCACAACCATTCACCACAAAGAGATGAGGAGAGTCACATGTGTGTGTGTGTGTGTGTGTGTGTGTGTGTGTGTGTGTGTGTGTGTGATGATGCAGAACAATTCAGGTGTCACTTCCTCAAGTGGCTGAAGCTTCTTTCTCATCGTTTTTTTCGGCGTGTGTGTTGTTGCTACATCTCAACACATCACCAGTCGTAATGACTTGGAAGGTGTAGGCAGGATTTAATTGGAGACAGGTTTCTGGCAGCTTCTCTTAAACGCTGTGGGTGTGTTTGTGTGTTCCCTGCAGAATCCAGGAAGCCGTGTGCGCGCGCCGCCATTTATCCAAAAATTGCTCAGCGAGTGACATTACGGGGGTAAACAGCATTTATGTGCATTCACATCATTTTGACAGCACCTGACTTTGCAAAGTTGCTTTTTTTGCCGCATATTAAATCTTTATAAAGATGCACCGGCAGAGTATTGAAAAGCGGGGGGGGAGACGCATAATTGCGAGTCCTTTTACTTGTCCCGCTGACGTTATGTTTATTTTTTTCGTCAGTAGCTTAACTTTTTGCTGTTTGTCGTAAAAAAAGAGGAAAAAAAAAAGAGTCCTTTTAGTACTTTCAGAGGCACGTTTGTTTGAGTAACGAGCTAAAAATATCTCCTCGGTTAGTCACGCGCACACAAGAACAAGACAGGCACACATACTGTCCGCCCACAGGCATGTATCCAGCACATCAAGTTTCTAACGTGAAGGAACGCACACAATCCACTTACGCTCACGAATGAATGAATGCAAAGATATGAGAGGAAGGTAATCTACACGGCAAATATGGTTTGACTTTCAGAGCCCCCCTTCTCTCTCTCTCTCTCTCGCTCTCTGTCTCTCTCTCCCTCTCTTTTTCACGCCGTTTTTTTTGGCTTCTGGGGTTGCCGGGGAAGTTGGGCTGAATCTCATCTGCTGGGACGAGCTGATAAATGTATTGTGGTGAAGGGGGCGGGGGATAGTACTCCAAGGATAGAGATTGTCCAAGCGTGTGTCGGAGAGACAGAAGGAGGACGAGGAAGAGACTAAATCATTTTGTGTGTCTCTGCGTGTGAGAGGAAAGAGGAGGATAATACCCTCAAACCTCAGCCACTCACTGTTTCCTCAACTAAAGACCCAAAGCTACACCTACACACATATATATATGTATCTATATATATATACATATACAGTTGTGTGAAAAAGTGTTTGCCCCCTTCCTGATTTCTTATTTTTTGCATGTTTGTCACACTTAAATGTTTCAGATCATCAAACTAATTTAAATATTAGACAAAGATAACACAAGTAAACACAAAATGCAGTTTTTAAATTAAGGTTTTTATTATTAAGGGGGAAAAAAATCCAAACCTACATGGCCCTGTGTGAAAAAGTGATTGCCCCCTAAACCTAATAACTGGTTGTGCCACCCTTAGCAGCAACAACTGCAATCAAGCGTTTGCGATAACTGGCAATGAGTCTTTTACAGCGCTGTAGAGGAATTTTGGCCCACTCATCTTTGCAGAATTGTTGTAATTCAGCCACATTGGAGGGTTTTCGAGCATGAACCGCCTTTTTAAGGTCATGCCACAGCATCTCAATCGGATTCAGGTCGGGACTTTGACTAGGCCACTCCAAAGTCTTTATTTTGTTTTTCTTAAGCCATTCAGAGGTGGACTTGCTGGTCTGTTTTGGATCATTGTCCTGCTGCAGAACCCAAGTGCGCTTCAGCTTGAGGTCACGAACAGATGGCCGGACATTCTCTTTCAGGATTTTTTGGTAGACAGCAGAATTCATGGTTCCATTTACCACAGCAAGTCTTCCAGGTCCTGAAGCAGCAAAACAGCCCCAGACCATCACACTATCACCACCATATTTAACTGTTGGTATGTTCCTTTTCTGAAATGCCGTGTTACTTTTACGCCAGATGTAATGGGACATACACCTTCCAAAAAGTTCAACTTTTGTCTCGTCAGTCCACAGAGTATTTTCCCAAAAGTCTTGGGGATCATCAAGATGTTTTCTGGCAAAACTGAGACGAGCCTTTATGTTCTTTTTGCTCAGCAGTGGTTTTCGTCTCGGAACTCTGCCATGCAGGCCATTTTTGCCCAGTCTCTTTCTTATGATGGAGTCATGAACACTGACCTTAATTGAGGCAAGTGAGGCCTGCAGTTCTTTGGATGTTGTTCTGGGGTCTTTTGTGACCTCTTGGATGAGTCGTCACTGCGCTCTTGGGGTAATTTTGGTCGGCCGGCCACTCCTGGGAAGGTTCACCACTGTTCCATGTTTTCGCCATTTGTGGATAATGGCTCTCACTGTGGTTCGCTGGAGTCCCAAAGCTTTAGAAATGGCTTTGTAACCTTTTCCACACTGATAGATCTCAATTACTTTGTTTCTCATTTGTTTCTGAATTTCTTTGGATCGCAGCATGATGTCTAGCTTTTGAGGATCTTTTGGTCTACCTCACTTTGTCAGGCAGGTCCTATTTAAGTGACTTCTTGATTGAGAACAGGTGTGGCAGTAATCAGGCCTGGGTGTGGCTAGAGAAATTGAACTCAGCTTTCCAAAGATGTGATAAACCACAGTTAATTTATGTTTTAACAGGGGGGGCAATCACTTTTTCACACAGGGCCATGTAGGTTTGGATTTTTTCCCCTTTAATAATAAAAACCTTCATTTAAAAACTGCATTTTGTGTTTACTTGTGTTATCTTTGTCTAATATTTAAATTAGTTTGATGATCTGAAACATTTAAGTGTGACAAACATGCAAAAAAATAAGAAATCAGGAAGGGGGCAAACACTTTTTCACACAACTGTATATGTATATATATATATATACACAAATCACGAGAGCTCTCTTTCTCCCTGCGAGGGTGTTCTTTACTTGTCTTTTTGGATGGATCTCATGTGGGAGGCAAGATGCCCTGGGAAGGTGTGAATAAGTTGTGTATGGAACATCGCACCTTTGGTTTCCTGAGATTGGGGAACACAGGTAATACAAAGTGTCTTTATACTGTATGTGGTTTAACAGACTGAGCACGGACATCATACATTTTTGAAAAAAAGTCAGTGTCTTACCACAAGCCCTTCCATGCTAACGTTAAATAGTTTTCCAAAAAAAATATACCATGGAAAGACCAACAGCAGCAATGTGTTGGTCCGTCTTTCAGAGCCCTCCGGTGGCGATGGAGGCGATTTTAGGGGCAGTGGCATCGCCCCTTGTTAACCTGCCACCCCCCCCTCGCTCCACCCCCGAGTAATAGAGAGAGTGCAGGGGCAGAATGTTAGTCCAGTCTGCCTGACTCATTGATCCTTTATCCGACTGAGGTTTGTGAAAGTTAGAATCTATGGCTCTGTGTCGGTCGCTGGTGCTGAAGTAGCAGAATGATTTGTAATTTTTCTCCGAGTCCTTCCCGTCTTTCAGTTACATCTCGGATCCATAATATTCCAGCCAGTGTGTATGTGTGTGTGTGTGTACAGAACAAAATAATTGTTCCTGAGGTGAGTCGCGAGTGAAGGAAACAAACACTGTCTTTCCCCCTTGTTAAAAATGAACACATTCCGAGTTTAACTTATTAAAAAAGTTTTTATCAAAAGTTACTCAAACAGAAGTAAACAGTACATTTGTTGGGGACTATTTTCAGCTGCGGATTATTACACATTTGGTGCTCCAGTGAGTATTTCAGGCAGCAGGACAGTGTACGTGGGTAAGTTATCGAGTAAGAATAATACGTGGGTCACATTAAGTTGAAATAAACATAAGATCGATCAGCAACGTTGCACTGACCTGAGCTCAGTCCTCATCCCAAAGTAAGACCTCACAAGTTAATTAACCGACCTGAGTCTGATGCAACTCTACGCTGACTCGCAGGTGGAAGTGCCACATTTAAGAGCCTATGGTATCATGGTATTCTGATAGAGGTTAGTTTGAATTACCATATTAATAACACATTTCACCCAACAACCAAGCCATTAAGCTGGATCTTTGAAATATTATACCTTGGCTGGTGTGGGGAATGGTGAGTTCTCGGCCACCATACGAGTCGCGGAGGGTGAGGAGAGGCTGTAAGTGACTAATGAGGTCACTCATACATGAAACATAAGATGGAGCGTCTCGGTAATTGAGGTTCAATTCCCTGCTCCAAGGGTGGGTAGGAGGCAGCGTTAACTCCCCGCTGAGAGAGAGACAGAGCGAGGAAAGAGGAAGAAATCCCAGAGTCATTTTCAAAAAAGAGACTTTCATCTTCCGCTGTGTTCATGTTGGTCAAGGGAGGGAAAGATACACCATTAAATGTAAAGCATTAACAATCAGGACAACGTTTGATCGACCAGAGTTGCAGTTCTTTAGTTGTTTTTTTGTATATTTTTCAATGGTCGTTGATTATTACATTTGCCTTTTACCCCTTTTCTATAAATGTATGGAGGCATATTCACTCAAATATTATTTAAAAGCCACACTACTTGTAGGTTAAAGTGAAATATTTCCATCACTCTCTCTTCAGAGCTTATTTCCATTCCAAATATTAGCATGCCAACACGCTAACCTAAGATTGCCAACATGGTAACATTACCTGGTTAGCATCCATTTGTTTGAATTGTCTCTGAAACCACTACCATGCCGGCCATTACTGTAGTACTCACAGAAGTACAGTAAATGTTTATTTATTTACAGTAGATCAACTTTCAACCTTAACCGCTATGCATCCAGTATTCTTTATAATGAGCGATATAGCCTCAGCATGTGGCTGCAGACTCTTTGTTTAGTAGCACAGCTTTAGGGCAGCTGCATGTTGTCCAGTCCTGTTCATTAGCACACTAATATTGAAACACTAGTTATTTTCACTATATATCAACATGACATCGTTAAGAAGACGTCCAGGCAGCTGCTGTACTTCACAAGGACAGTCACACAGCGCTAATTGGTTGTGCTTTACTGGCTGAACCAATTTATGGCGTCAAAGTCCAGAAGAAGAAGAAGAAAAAGCAGTTCATTAATGTGACCATTAGGCCAGCTAGTCAGACCAGGCGGCAAAGTACAACATTCAATGAAGCAAATCACACTCGTTTTTTTGCGACTCTCTCACACAGATGTCACCGTGGCAGGGTGCTCTCAAGTCAAAGATTGACAAGTATAGAAGGACACTTATCTAATGATACCCCCGTATGCACAAACAGCATCTACTGGGAATCAATAAGTTCAGTAATTGCTCTGCATGGTTGCATGGCAGCAAAATGATATGAAGGCTTTGTACAAGAACAGATTCATCCCATGATTTTCCTCACCAGGGCTCCAGTATAGCACACTACAAACAAACTCAAATACACCATAATACTCATTCGTCCATGGAAGAGGATGAAGAATATTTCAAACTGGGCCTGGAGCTGTCTTTTAGAACTTTTGTCACAATACAACAGCGTTCGCTGGTTAGTGTGCACAAAACACCATTGTTTACCTCAGAAGGACCTCATGGCCATACAAAGGTAAAGAAACACTGGTGACTGCTGTTCATTCAAAGTTAGTTTCTTTTAACCATGACCATGATCTTCAACAGTGCCCTAATGCTTGGGTCTAGTAAGGCTCTTGGTACTTGAGGCTTATTGGGGTTGAATCCCAGTAAGCCTCAAGTACCAAGAGTCTCACTAGACACAAGTTTAAGAACAATGTGACATCAGGGTTTTTTCCCTGCCATTATACAGCTGAACAATAATAACTGCAAATTCTCAACAGTATGATTGAGAGAACAAGTGATATTAAGGCACCTCCGATGATCTTTCTTAATCATAGCTAAACTCAACCAACATTCTTAAAACCCACGTGCCCACTGGCAGGTTAGGGTTATTTTTTATTTTTTTGCTTGGTTGTTTGTTTGTAATATAGTATATACTCTATATAGCAATCTAGTTTGAAGGGCCTGATGACATTATTACCAGCATGTCCATACAACACTGTAGCAATTGTCACCCTTTAGCAATTAAAATACAAATAAGCATTAATCAAGGCAGCCCAGCCTCCAGAAACAAATGTTGGCATCGTACATTACTGAAAACTACGGAAAATCAGCTGTTCTCATTTATTCATGGTATTGACGTTGTCACGGTTGTTACATTACGTTTTTTTACGTGATTATTTTAACACAAACTGTGATGTTGAAGAAGTCATTTTGTTGCATAAACCTAACCAATCTCTTCCCAACGCTATCCACCTGGAATTTTTCCTTTCTGCTGGCGTGATACGAGGCTGATATGAAACATAATTATGAAACCTATTTTGGATTTTAAAACTTTAACATTCAATGTATGCAGCAGTTTTCTAGCGCCTGGGTAAAGCAAGGACACGGTTAATTTGCATGATCAACAATTCTCAATCAAATACATTTTAGTCGAGTAATTGCTTTGGAGTGTTGCTTTAACCTGATTACAAAAACAATGTATTTTATCAGTTTTGTCTGTTGGTATCGAGTCATGCAGACAGTTTGAGTATCATTTGTCAAGGTTTTGAAATATCTGCACTTTGAGATTTCTGCTTCTGACTGGTGGCACTCACAGCATTGACAATATTATTCTGAGTGAAACAGTCTTTAATGGAACTACTTTCTCGTGAACTAATAGTCTCTAATGTCTCTTAGAAAGAATAGTCTATTAAATTGCATTCACCATGCATTCTATTGTGGTAAGGGGACATATTTGAGATGGATTTCTCCAAACAGCATATCTGAATATTACTAAAGTTGTTTTCTTTTGGTTGGCCTGCCTCGCATGGCTCCTCGTGTAGTTTAGCGGTGCAGTACAAATGGTCTAATTGTCTGTCTTCCTCCATTGTGTTAATTAAACAGCATCCCTGCAAGCTAACAGGAATCTGTTTGATACTTGGTACCACCTACAAATAGTCCTGGCATGGATTCCCTTCAACTCTATCAGGAGCCCGCTGCTTTGAATCTCTGCCCATTTCCATCTCTATTGCCGCCATGAAGCACGCTGTCTCAGGGCGTACATGTAGCACACGCACTTCATGGACTTGTTAAAACAACAAAAGGAAGGAAGGATTATTTTCATTCCAGGGATGGATTTCGCCTCGGCTCAAGATATGGCAACACTTCCTCTACCTTCTCATTTAGTTTCCTTCTTTTATTTCACAGAAGGCTTGCGTTTGGCACGGACAGTCATCTTTGCTTCTGCTTCATTTCTTCTTTTTTTGCTTTGTCTTTTTTCTTTTTTTCCCTTTGTCTGTTCATCCTTCTTTCTTTCTTTTTTTTGCAGGAATCCCTCAAGCAAATCTTTTTCCTGCATGTTTTTGTTGGAGCAGTTGTTAACAACTGTCTTGTAGTAGCGTTTGAGTGTAAGCAAACAAGCATGTGCTTATACTCTGGCAAGATGGACATGTTGGACTTTAATGAAACCCTTAATCCAGCATTAAAGCCTTTACATCATTGCATTGTATAGAATCCCACTGATTCATTTACCTGGATATACCACTTAGATGATATCGCACCAAGCATCAATCACTTCATCTTTTTTCAGAATCTTTTTAGACAAGGACGGATTATTGTAAATCAGATTTCTGCATTGATGAGTCACACTGTAAATCAAAAGGAAGTTCTGCAATCAGTCCCTTAACAGTTCTAATCTGTTATGTAAAAGGCAGGAAAATGTATGAAATGTGTGATCTGCTGCTCTTAAAGAAAACTGATTTTAATAGCATTGTAATCAATCACAAAGGACAACATATAGTGAGGAAAATGGTGTTCGCTGTTTATTTTACAATCAGATATACTGATGGGGAAATAGGCATTAATGGGAGAAAGAAATTAAAATAGGATTACCGACTGTTGTACAGGATTAGAGCACTTAAACAGTTCCGCTAATAGATGAATAACCTGCTTATTTACGGTTGGTTAACTGGACAATCTACATGGGGAGAAAATCATAAGTGTTGTTCCACTCAAGAACCCAAGAGTGGAATATCAAACTGAATCTAAGGAAATCAGAATGGAGTCATCTCTGTAAATGACATCTTCCTAATCCAGACATGAAGGGAATGTTACTTCAAAATCCTGGGAAGCTGGTTCTCTTTCTGTATTTAAAAACCAGGCTTGGGCCGCTGGCTTTGTACCAGGTGCCACGCTTATTCACATGACTCTTTCAAAGTTAACAGTGTGGGCAGTGAGAATGGGCCTTGATTTAGTTCTATTTTTATCCTGTACTCATTCTCAAAGTAGATTGAAAAGTGAGATGTAGGGTCTTGCTTGTTAAGGCGATACATTACAGGTGAACACGGTAATAAATTGAACTAATAGATATTGCTATGAAACTTTCCCAATTCATTACTTACATTAAGGCAATTATTTTTTTGTATACATGTTTTCTTTTAATATGTAGAGGCATTCTCTTATTAAATATATACAAATTTGCATTAATTTGCTGGCCAGAAATCGGAACCTTGGATAAAGCCAGTTTCAAAAAAATCTGTTTTTGAAGAAACTTTTTTCATTTCATTGACATGTTAGAGACAAAAGTTTTCACAGAGGGAATTATGAATGTCTTTTTATCACTCAATTAATCAGAAAATACAATTTTGCCCTGTTTTTAGGAATAAAATATATATAAATTGAGCTTTCAATGATATACAAACAAACTCCTCAGTGAAAACCTTCAGAATATGGAGATGAATGGAACTGCAAAGTTTAGTGTGTGTAGTTGCTACTGAAGTGGAGATTTCTGGCTCAAGAGTCAAAGAAAAAACAGCCTCTTAAAATACGTATTGTAAAATTCCATACATTTTGTAAGAAGCTACATGTCAAGAGAGTAAAACAAAAACTAATAAATATCACTATGAAACTAGTTGTTTTCTGAAATGTTATGTTTCAATATATAAATTAGTCATCATATAATCCTATTTTTTGCTGAATGGATGACAAATCTACAAACACAAAAAGACAAAGTGTAGTAGAATAAAGACGGACTGTTTTCTTTCCCGTAGTCTAAAATACGGCATGTCATGGAAGCAAAACAGCCCAAAAACTCATAATCGACCAGCGCATGAGGTGTCGGGTGTCTGCAGAATACAATAGTATCATCAGCGTAAACATACATTTTGCAATAATCCAAAAAAAGAGGAAATAGCCCAAAATAGACACATACACTCTTTAGAACCTGCAGGAATTCAGACATACTGATGTGCAATGATACATTTAGAGGAATGCCTTCAGCTGATTATTCCAGCATTTTTGACCAGCCAGACAACTTGGAAATATGCTGTTATCTTTTTAGGTGATCGCTATATCCATTCGTATAAAGAGGAACCACCAGAGCCAATCTTTCCCAATGCAGAAAGTGTTGGAAAGATAAAAAAAATACATATGTAATATGCTCCGTGTGATTCCTGTAGACAGAAATAAGATGAAAAGATCCAAGTTTCCTCACGCATTGAAATCTTCACAACTTTGGCCCATAGGGCCTCTGGTTCATTTCAGCAGTGAAATGCTGAAGAGTGAACAGACACTTGGGTTGGCTGCACATCCATAATTGCTATTTGCAGGAAGAATTTCTGTGCTGTCATTCTCAAACAAATGGCCAGAGGTGACGACATGTGTGTTGAAAGCTGAACAGATACCATGATGACATAGGGCTAATCCGCCATAATACTTGGAGGTAAAGAGGCTGTGGCTTTGTTATTCTACAAATACTATATAAATATAACTGTAAGTTGCACTTTAAAACATATGTATGACAATATCACTCATACAATTCAATGGTAACTGATATAAAGTTAAGATAATTGGTTTACGTTTTTATTTCAAGCCCAACCATGATGTTGACAAATGGTTTTGTTCCCTAAACCTCACTGCGCCTGTCACCTTAGACTGTAGCCTAAACATAACAGCAAGCGTTTCACGGTAGTGACTTGTCATTAAATGAAATGCAAAAAGGCGTAAATTGATATGCAAACAGCCAATGAGGGACCAGTATTAAGTTTGGCTGGAACTTTGAGGTGTGGCACAGTCCTTAGATCCTGAGTGTCCTATCTACCAGGATCAGGCCTCTTGTTAAACATCAGGCCAACATATGCTCCTTTGTTTAAAAGCACATGTGAGGGCCTTAGTCAGACTCCAACACTATGACAAGTGCTTTGGCTTGCTGTGACTCTCCTCCGTGTGCAGGATGAAGTGCCTGATAATCGAAGTTCCAGTGAGGATGTGGAGTGTGAAGGGAGCAAAATGTCCTGGCTTCTTGGGTGCAATCTTTCCCATCTCACAGGCAGGCTTGGCGATTTTTCCAAGTGTGGACAATAACCAGTCGTGAGAATGATGAGCTACAGGAGAATCCAAAGGGAGGGGGGGGGGGGGGGGGGGGAATAATTGGAAACAGCCATTTAAACATTCATAGATGTTCATTATCTCAGGGCAATTCGAATTTCCCGCTGGTTGCTTCTCATATTTGACTTCTTAGTTACTCGTGTAGCTCACGTGTCACACATGTACCGCAGTTAGCATTTCTCTCCAAACATAGCTTCAATCAGGGTTTGCAAGATCATCTGTGAAAAAAAACATTGTTATTCTAAAAACTGTTCTTTTTGACAACATACCGCTGGTGGCCGAGCTAACCTCCGAGTGAAGACTTCCGACCAATGCATCAGTGCAAACACACACACACACACACACATATGTTTCAAATATTAATTGACTGCTAATGGATTTCATGATGCCTTCGGTGAAGGTCGCCCTCACCCCATCATGTTGTTATTCAATAAAAGATTCAGTAAAAGATTAGGTTTCTTCTACTGGCAGGCTTGAGCGGCTGGAGAATCACATCAAAGATCACAAAGGAATACTGGCAATTACTGACTGATAGGGAAAAAATCCAGATAAATTAAAAGCGATATATATATATATATATATATATATATATATTTTTTTATAAAAAAATTACACTATATATATATATATATATATATATATATATATATATATATATAATGCAGCACTGAATTAATACATTACATTACAGTCATTTAGCAGACTCTTTTATCCAAAGCGACTTACAATTCAGATTCTATCACATTTCTACACCGTAGGCACAGCTACAGGAGCAATTTTGGGGTTAAGTGTCTTGCTCAAGGACATATCGAATGCGACTAGCAGAGCCGGAGATCGAACCGCCGACCCTCTGATTGAAAGACGGCCCTGCTATCCACTTAGCCACAGTCTTGCCCCATCTGTAGCCATAGAGGTTTAAGATGGTGTTCTTCTTGATCACCCTGAATCTCATATTTGTGGAGATTATTGCATTTGCATTATACTCAACAGTTGAATTGCTGAGGTGAATGACTGGGAATGCAGCAACATTGCTAAAAAAAAGACGTCTTAACAAGGCAGAAACCATGACCCAATTCACAACAGACCTTCACTGTGAATGTTGACTATAAAAATGTATGCGTAAATGTACACTCCTAACATTTCAATTTCTCAATAGATAAAACAGCTATTTTGAAGAGTTATTGTTTGATAAATCTCAACTTCTCATTGTTATAGGTTGGCTACAATTATCAGAACAATACAAACGTTCAGGCTCCCTCATGTGACTTAAATGTGTTCTCCAGATATAAATGTTGATTAAAAGACCGGAATACATTCTCCAAATATATACAAATAAAATCTTCTGCGACCCACGTCTTTGGATACGACTGTTTTAAATTAACTGTTTAACTGCTCATGATTCTTGCCCCATCGGACTTTTTTGTAACAGTGTTGCTGTGTTCCCAGATCTCAGCAGTTACTTTATTTATGGGAATTATGACCAATTCTACAGAAAAAACAAGACCCAAATTGTAATACACTGAAACTGACACTGTGCTACCTTTATATGGATTGATATACTTGTAGACAACTGTACCTCTTCCATGAGGAGACCATTGGTCCGAAACAAAACATCCTACAGGCTGCATTACCATTAAAGTTG
Organism: Anarrhichthys ocellatus; assembly: GCF_004355925.1. Classification (NCBI taxonomy): domain Eukaryota; kingdom Metazoa; phylum Chordata; class Actinopteri; order Perciformes; family Anarhichadidae; genus Anarrhichthys; species Anarrhichthys ocellatus. The sequence continues at coordinate 204,479 of NW_022280112.1, read as the reverse complement.
ATATTCCTAGTCTCCAGAGGATGTCATTTCATTTTGGTGATCCCTCGTATCTCCACTGTGAAGGCAATGTTTCTCTTCAAGCAACACTTCGGTCTCTAACGTACCTGATAATTTAAAGTGCTCCATGACATTTACTGTGTACATTCCTCTCCCTCAGAGGAGGATTCATGATACTTTGGTGACTCCCCGGCCTTTCTTGTAGCACCACCACCAAGGCAAGCTTTACAGTCAGACGGGAAAAAAACTAAATCTCATGGCCGTAGAGTATTGCCACGGAATTGTTTTGTGCATTTATTTGTTTAAAACAGCCAGTCTATATGTGAAGTTGCTTCACCACCGTCTAACATCCAGACGCTCCAGTGTTTATCTGCCACAGCTAATTAGGCAAGTTGAGTAGAACGAAATGACAGAATGCTTGTTCTTTTATTTTGTACATTTAATTGGTGTAACTTAGACTGCTATGTGGTCTTGGTTTTTGTTTTGCTGATGTTGACAACCAGTTTGATTATTGTGGAACTGAAGTTGATTCAGATGATTGTGATCTCAGTCTAAAATTCAGTCAGTAAGTTTGGCAAGTAGCTTCTGGTTTTCCTGCGTCTCTGCTCTGCCTCTCTGGCTCACTTGCTTTGACCCCTCCTGCAAACAGAGAGCAGCTGCTGGTCACTGTTGGAGCGTTGCGATAGGAACCGTCAGCGGAGAAAAAGCATTTAAAGGGACCGGTGAATGGAGGATTATAGGCTGTACGTGGAGTGTGGATGTGCATGTCTGTTTGATGGTGGACACACGTGGACTTCTACCAACACACTTCTGCCAGTCACTAGAATAACATACAGATTTTACAGAAGTTTTATTTCTACCAATTAATATGAAAATTGGGAAATGTCTAAATCACACATCATAAATGCTGTGAATATGTATCCGCCAGAAAATGGATTAGTTGACAATATGAAAAAAGAGGCGATGGTATGAGCTAAGGAAAGCTTTGATGATGCTTAACTAAAATAAGTTTTTGATAAAACTTAAAATGTGTTAATGAAAACCATTAACCATACCAAATAGACCCTCCATCTGTTTATTTGTTCCACATACTCCTTTTGTTACGTCCCTCTTCCATATGACAAGTCAATCTCACTCTGAGAGAACCATACTCACATTATGACAGTTCTTTTGGGATTTTGTTTGTCTGAGGAAATATCTGCCTCTTCAGCATCATGGGGATGCATCGAGGTCATGCTAACAAGGAGTTTGAATAGGCCATGTTGAGCAGCAGTTATTCCTTCCATAACAAAGGAGATAACCCTTTTCTTCTGATATAATGGTATGCTAAAGTTGTCTAATCTAAAAGTTTTGCTAGTTTTCTGCTAGGCTAGGTGTTTTTGCTCAGTATTAATATTCAGGGACTTTCAGATAAACATAAAAACATAAATCTAGACTGTCAAAATGCTGAAATTGGGTTTTAATGTAAAATTGGCGATTTTTGTTGCTGACATTTAGCCTGTAAATAAAAAATATATATTTTTGGTTCATTACATAGTTTCATAGTTTCAATAGAATTGTGGCCTTATTCTAATACATATTTATGAATGGATATTACAATTCAAATCTGTTGGAAAAAGTACAAAATAATAATATTTATATGCTCAAACTGGTAAAAAAAAAAAACTCCCAGACTGATTGTAAAACAATCTTATTTTTTTCTGCTATGAGTGTATTTCATTTTCCCCTTTTGCTTTTAAAAAAAATCTCTTTTACGTAATCTCCCTTCATCTTTCTTATTTAACGTTCTCTTCCTTGCGTCTGACTTCAGAGGTCAGAGGTTGAATCTATCTGTAGTCGAACGTCTTGCCTCGACAGCTCCCCCGTCTCCCAGCTGATAAAAACTCTTCATCACAGCAACACAAGTGAAGGCATAGAAGGAAAAAAGGCTGAGGAGGGAAGAGGAAGAGGAGGAGGACAGAAAGAGTGGGCAGTCGCATTTCTTTCATCTGTGTGTTGCAGTGGAAAAAAGGATGATCCCCCAGAAGACTTGACCGCTGGCACTGGCTAACCAGCACAGATGTCTGTGGAGGAGGTTTTGGTGGGAGGGGATGGAGAGAATAGAGGATTTTAGAGAAAGATAGAGGCGGAGATGTACTCTGGAGTGACTGACGTTTTTTTTTGGCGTTAACAAAATGGCCTAAAGTGAAGGGAGACAGAAGCAAAAAAAACGTTCCCATAAAAAGACAGCAGCTCATCAGTGGCGCTCAATATTCCCTTTTTCCTTTCTTATCACAGCCCGGGCCTATAAATATCCCAAGGGCACGAGCCACGGGCTGACAAATAGGCAGCAGCCAGCAGTTCGTCTCAGGACGTTGCTCCGGGTGAGAGGAGGTGACGACACCGACACCGTGGCACTGGAAGGCATAACCCGGTAGCTATTAATCCTTCAACACATGTAGAGGAGAAAAAGGATTAGACGGACTAGGGGAGGAGAGTAAATCAAGGAAGAGAGAGAGAGAGAGGAAAGTGGAGAGGACATGAAAGTAAAGAGGGGAAAGAGACGAGATTATAGGGAGGCGGGGAGCAGATGAGGAGAGAGAGCGGAGGGGGTGGAGGAGGGTAAATCAGAAAAAAAGAGTATTGGGGAGGAGGAGAGCAGGAATGAGAAGACGGAGGAGGTGAATAAGTAAAATAGTTATATTCACCGAAAGGCAAGTGCGGAATATTAAAAAGGAAGGGGAGTAAATGGCAAGCGAAAAGAGAGATGATCAAACAGAGGAGAGACGGGAGAGTCAAGTTTTTTTTATTTCTCGGTATCTCAGGTTCTTCCTCATATAAGATTTAAGTGACAGGGCCGTACTTTCACATTTGTTTTACAGTAAATCAAGCTCTGTTAAAGCAGCCTGAGACTTTTTATTCCTGTCACAGCAGGGGATAAGAGGAGACTCTTTGCTGTAGGACACACCTCCACTAACACGAGAATGCACATAGCCTGTGCATTTATACTCTTCATCCTTACTCCTCAAGTCTTGAGGAAAAACTCACCCTCATCACGAAGATGGAGATAAGAGGAGAAGGTGCCATCCTCTCCTCTAGTGTTGGGGGGTGTAATGAACACTCTCTTATCGCTTCGCCCGGCTCACTTCCTGGAGACGACCTCCGTGGAGCGGAACTAAGACGCTGGTATAGAGGTGCCATGTGGATACATCATTTAACAGAAGCAGTCGGGGACTTACGATGGTGCGAGTTGGCTGAAATCTCTCACCACTACACCGAGGCACCAATGGCTTGACCTCGCAGTCGGACAGAGATCTAAACCCGTGAGAGTAAACCATGAGGTTGATAACTGGTAAATATGCGCTTTGAACTTAACAAAGGGGTTTGTTTCGCAACGCTGATGGATGCTGGGAGAGCAAAGTGAGGATTTAGTAAGGCAAGAGAAGCAGACACAGGTAACAGAGGATTCTGAGCTCCTATATCATTATTATGGCTACGCTAGTTAGAATGGATATTCATTGAACTGTTATAATTGTTGTCATGTTGCGCTTACAGCTGCACCAATTAATCATTTGATATTAACAATTAATCAATCGTATGATGTTAAAATGACCACTCATAGTGACCAATCCACAAATGATCACCCAACCCTGCAGTTTACTGTCAGCTCTCTAGACATTTTTTAATATCATCTCCACCGGGAAGATCATGCGATCAGTCACGTGTGTGTGTGTGTGTGTGTGAGTGTGCACCTCTCTGTCTGTCCACGACTAATCTTGTGTTCAGCTTCAGCAATCTGCATAATATTTTGGGAGGTTGGTTATGGCTACATGCTCAAGGACGTCTTGTGGTTGTGGTGACTCACACTTTCTCAAAACATATTTTATTGCCTTACTGCCATTGACAGCCTGCTGACATCACTCACCACTCAGAACCGGTCCCCACTGCCTGTAGGGGCCACTAGTGATAATACAGCGGAGTACATGTCCGACCCTCCGTTGCTACTTTGTGTCCAGAGACACAACAGTGTTTGCTCACTTTTATTGTTTTGGACAGTGTGTAACTACCAGAACAAATGCTGCGGAATACCTTATTTTTTTTTGTTGAAGTTACTGTAACACTTTATTTTCATAAATACAACAGAATATTAGTACAGTCAGTCACACTTTTTTTTTTTTGAGGCAGAAGACATTCTGGTCCCTCTCACCCTGCTTTCATAAAGGGAAACATCAGAGGCTACGTTTACACACAAATTCACTTATACAGTAAAGAGTGCTGGCCATATTCCAGTTAACATCTTAGTCAGGTATGATTGGCATGCAACCTAGATAATCTGTGGTAGAGTGTCATGTTGCGACAAACAATTCATTTAGCAAACAATACTTGTCACTTTCCCACTGCCCCCTTTCCTGACTGAACAATCCAGGTTCTTGTCAATGTAGCGGTGCACAGAATGACGTCACACAGGCTCAATCTGGTGCTACACATTTAATGAAAATGGTTCTGTAAAATACAAAGATATAATATATACGTTTAGGTATGCAGTCGCTTCTCAGCACTTTCTTCTTCTATCCTGTTCAGAGATTCTCATGTCCTCGCGTATTCACCATATTTAATACTAAACAGTAGTAACAAAACAATAATATGAGCGACGGGGGCTCCCTCTCACGAGGGCTCATTATCACGGCTGCCGTCCCGCGCTCCTACTGCTACAATGGCGGTCAGCAATCTGGCATTAGCTGCTAGCTAGCTAAACTTACACAGTTAATCCTGTTACAAATAAACATTTACAAGATCTAACACATTGCCACCAACTTACAGTATAACAGTATCTACTAGCCCGGGGTACCTAAATAACATCACCAGTTTACCTGTAAAATACAAAGATATAATATATACGTTTAGGTATGCAGTCGCTTCTCAGCACTTTCTTCTTCTATCCTGTTCAGAGATTCTCATGTTCTCGCGTATTCACGCGAGACTTCCATCTGGCTCTCTGTCACAGACACTGCTGAATTAAGATGGTATTACTCTAACTTTTGACATTTAATGTTCACATGACCGTCATTACTCTTGTAGTTCACCAAGTAGTGTCCATTCATCTTAAAGTACAGTCCAGTTAGTATACCCCATTCATTTTCAGTTACCGTAACCTTCAAATCTTTTCAGATCAACACTTCAGTGTAACAGAACTCACGTTTCGGCCTCAGTTCTTTTAGTCTGTTACCAGTCCCTCAGGTTTACATTACAAGTCAACTATGTTCTCACTGGATAGTTTCCCTCTTACAGTTCATACAATTCACTTTTACTTCTTAGTGTCCATTTCACTGTTCATTCAGTTTTTTTTAGTGTCTTCAATCAAGGTAACCCTAACTGGTTACTTCTATGTCCAGTGCTATCCACGGTCACCACAGTGTTGCACGCTGGAGACATACTCACTTGTAGGCTCTCAACACCAACTTCCCCCACTGTTGGCTCACCCAAAGCTCTGTAGGTCAACGTCTTTGGTCAGTGTCTCTCCCTCTGAGGGTAGTTGGTTGCAGGCCGTGGTTCTGGATCCTCTTCCTCTGATGCTGGTTCCTCTGATGACTCTTGTAGTTTCTCTCCAGGTTCAGCTGCACTGTCCCCAGCATCTGACCCTGGTGTGCTGTCCATGATGTCTGCCTCCACTTCCTGGGGTTGTGGCTCTCTCTCTTGACGACCCAGATATGGTTCAAATGGCTCTGCATCTGGGTTTCTGCCTGCAGCTCTCTGACTTGGTTGCTGGTAGTGTGGAAATCGGCACACCAGCTCAACATTTCCGCTGCTTTCACTGTCTGAATTGTCCACTTGTCTGTTTGTGTGCTGTTGCCTTGTTCTTGTCTGTGTCCGTTTTCCCCTCCTTTCCTGTTTTGGGTCGGTCTCATGTTTGTCTAGAGGCAGGCTATCGCATGGAAGTAAGAGGTTTCTATGTAACACACGACTTTTGCCTCCTCCTTCTGGTACGACCTCGTACACAGGACTCTCACTGCTCCTTCTCTTTACGACAACATGAACTCTACTTTCCCAATATGATCGCAGTTTGCCTGGACCGCCTCTTTCTGACAGGTTACGAACAAGCACTCGTCCTCCCGGTTGCAGGTCAGCCCCATGAACTCTTTTGTCATACCCTCTTTTGCCTCTGGAAGCTTCTCGAGCAGCTGTTTTGGAGGCAATCTTATAGGCTTGATGCATTCTGGCTTGCCAGTTCTGAACATATTCTGCATAACTCTCCTGTGTCTCACTTGGCTGTAGTTTGAACAGCAGGTCGATTGGCAAATTGGGGGTTCGGCCATAAAGCAAGTAATATGGAGAAAACCCGGTGGTTCCACTGCGGGTGCAGTTATATGCATGCACCATCTTTGGTAGTGAGCTTTTCCAGTCAGCCTTTTGCGTGTTTGTGAGTGTGCGAAACATTGACAGTAGAGTCCTATTAAAGCGCTCTACCTGCCCGTTGCCTTGTGGGTGATAGCAGGTAGTGTGGGAACCCCGTATGTCACAGCACTTTTGCAACTGGGCCATCAGCTGGTTTTCAAACTCTCTTCCCATATCGTGGTGGATTTTCTCTGGAGACCCAAAGCGAAGGGCAAAATTATTGAATAGTTTCTCAACAACAGTTTTTGCACATTTGTTTTTTGTGGCATAGGCCTGCGCAAAGCGAGTGTAGTGATCCATTACTACCAAGATGTACTCAAATCCTTGCTTGCAGGACTCTAAATGCAAAAAGTCTATTGAGACGAGCTCAAATGGGCATGTGGTCACAACGGATACCAGAGGGGCTCTAGTTTCTTTGTGTGGTCGCTTTGCCTTCAGACTCTCACACACACGGGTCACAAAGTGTTCAATGTCACTATACATATGGGCCCAATAGAATCTGTCCCGGATCAAGTTTAGTGTCCTCTCCACCCCCAGATGTCCCATTTCCTTGTGCAACTCTTGAAACACTGTCTGATGATGCTCTTTTGGTAGGACAAGCTGGCATTTATCTCCTGCTTTTCTGTAGAGAATCCAGTTATCATTGATATACAGTTTTTGCCACTGTCTCAGTAAGACTCTTACATCTGCAGGTTCAGCTTTGAGAGTTTTCCTGGAAGGGAGCTGGTTGTCGGTTTTGTACTGCAGAACCCGACCAATGACAGGGTCTCTCTTTTGGCTTTCTTGAATCTGCTCTGGTGTTAGCGGTTCGGCTAAAGTAGGTGAATTTGCATCACTCACTAAGTTCAGTGTGTTTACATGAGCCGTTGTTCCCCAGGCTGAGGGAGTGTCCTTCTGCATCATAACTCCCAGAACAGATGCACTGATGACCTCTTGATTCACTTCCTCTGTATATTGTTCCATGAGTTCATTTATGTCCAATTGCATACGGGAGAGGCCATCTGCATCAGCATTGTGCTTTCCTGGTCTGTACTTAATGGAAAAGTCAAAGTCGGCCAGTTCTGCAACCCACCTGTGACCTGTTGCATTAAGCTTAGCTGTTGAAAGAATGTAGGTCAGGGGATTATTATCTGTGTACACCATGAAGTGTGGTGCATGGTACAGATAATCCCGGAAATGTTCACATATGGCCCATTTTAGTGCTAAGAATTCTAACTTCCCTGAGTGCAGGTGGTAATTTTTCTCAGGTGGAGTCAGTGTTCTTGAGCCATAACCTATGACGACCATCTTGCCATTTTGTCTCTGATATAGTACCGCTCCCAACCCATCCTGGGAGGCATCACAATGGAGCACGAAGGGATGCGTGACATCTGGATACCCCAGTATGGGAGGCTCAATCAGTTTATCAATGAGAAAGTTCAGTGTCTCCTGGTGACTGTGTGTCCAGTGTATGGGAGTGTTCGGTGGAAGATTACCTTTATTTATAGCGGTGACACTCTTCCGCTTGTTCTTTGACTCCTCAGGCGCCGTTTTCTCAGGAGATGCTGAGAGCATCTGGTAGAGAGGCTTTGCTATTCTGGAGAAGTTTGGTATGTATGCTCGGTAATAAGAGAGAAATCCAAGCAATTTTCTCAAATCCCGAACCGTCGCTGGCACCCTCTCCTTTAATGCTTGCACTGGGGCCACTTCTGCTGGATCCATGGTGTAGCCTTCAGCAGACACAACACGTCCCAAAAATCTCACCTTCCTTTTGAACACTTCACACTTGAGTGGACTGAGTTTTACCCCATGTTTCTGATACCTTTGTAACACAGTTCTCAAGTTTTGAACATGGTCCTCAAAGCTTGGGCTGTGGACGAAGTTGTCGTCCAGGTATGGTTGACACATGACATCCCTCAAGCCAACTAAGCACTCTTCCATGCTTCTCTGGAATTCTGCTGGAGCTGCACTCAATCCAAATGGGATTCTCACCCACTGGTAGAGTCCCCAGGGTGTTACAAATGCAGTCAGGGGCTGGCTTTCCTCATCCACAAATCCTTGATGATAGGCCTTCCCTTGATCCAGCACTGAGAACCACGAGCTGCCAGTGAGAGAGTCCAACATGTCCTGTATTCGGGGAATTGGATGTCGATCGGGGACTGATTTTCTGTTCAACTCCCTGTAGTCACAACACAACCTCAATGTTCCATCCTTCTTCCTAACGCATACGACTGGTGATGAGTATGGTGAACGTGACGGAGTTATCCAACCCCGATTCAGCAGGTCCTGCAGGTATTCTTTGACTTCCTGGTGTAGCGGCTTGGGAACAGACATGTATGTTTTCCTTACTGGGGTCGTGTCTTGTAAAGTGATGTGGAGCTTCAATGAAGGAATTAAACCAATGTAATTTTCATTGTAGGCAAACGCATGACACTCCTCTCTCAGTAACTGTCTCACAGTCTCTCTTTGGGCATCACTTAAGTGACTGAGGTCGACTTGGGGATCCCACTGTTTTGGTTTCGGTGTTTTTGTCTGGTCATTGTTTACTTGACTTTCCACTTCAGTTGTCACTGTGTTACTTTGTTTACTCTCTTGCTGTTTTTCTCTCTCATCTATGTTTATCTGTTCTGTTTTCACAGTACAAGTGGTCTTGAATGTTTGTAGGAGACCAATAACTGTGCGCTGGTTTAAGGTAATGTCCTGCTTGTTGGTGTTCGCTATGGGGATTGGCACCAACCCTGACCTATCATTGGGGACAGTGATGAGACCTTCCTCAATAGTGACACCCTCTGGTAGTGTAGGCTCTTCACTCGGGACTAAGAGCATGTCCTGACCTTTGAACTGGGCCCCAGTACTGGCCTTAACATAGACAATAGTGACCTGTTCAGCAGCTAAATTGATTCTTCTTTTCCCTGTGTGCACCATGCCTACATCTCCAACATTGTCTGAAGTCTGAATCAGTTTAAGCATTGACTGTGCTGTTTTGAATGTTACTGAAAAGGCTTTACACACTTCTTGGATAGTCTTTGACTTTGAGTGTGGCATCACCCCCTAGTACTTCCTCTATAACATTGTAGCCAATTATGGGCTGTTCTGCTACATTTGGGTCGCTAGAAACAAGAATGGGTACTAGCAGTGGCTCTACAAAGGCTGAGTCTTTGCCTAGTCTGAACTTCACTTCCACCCAACCCAGAAAAGGGATCTGTGTCTGGTTTGCAGCGAGCCCAATCAGTGTCTCTGATTCTAACAGTTCATCAAGAGGTCTCACTGTGTGATATGGTAAGTTAAATTTTCTCCATTCCTCATTTATGAGGCATGCCTGGGCGCCTGTGTCCCATAATGCTTCTACTGGAACATCATCAAACTGACAATGGACGATGCATCTCTTACCAATGAGGTTCAGGAGTCTTGCTTTGTGCCGAGGTGGAAGGTAGTTGACTGTGGTTGCTTCAGGATGTCCAAAAGGGGTGGCAGTTCTCTTCTTAATGGGACTGGATGGGGGGTCATGGGCTACTGAGGGTCCCGGCTCAGCAGCCCTCTCCAGTTTCCCTGCTGCTCTCCACTCCGCCGACAGCCTCTGGAGAGGTGCCCCTCCAGGCCACACCTAAAACAGTGTCTGCAGGATTCACCTAGCTGGGCTTCCTGACACACTCTGCAACCACTGGGTCGCCTTCGAATATGAGTGGCTGTTCTCTCCATTTGATTTTTCTTAGTAAATTCAACTGTCTCTAGCACTAGTTTTTTTATTTCTTGTACTTCAGCTTTTAGCCCTTCTATGAGCTGACTCGTGCCTGTCTCCTGCTCTGCATTTTGCCCCTGATTTTTCTTCCCCTTCCTCACTATCTCCCTGTTGTTCCCAGCGTCTATTCTGTCATCTTTCTCAGTTTCTGCTCTGAAAGGTGGCTGGAAGTCATGTGGATACACCTCTGCCTGCACTTCACTGAGTCTTGGAGACCTAATCATGACTACTTTTCTCAGTTTCTGCTGTCTTTCCTGCTCTAGATTTTCAGCCTCACTTAACCTCTCAATTAACACTTCATCTGTTACAGAAAGACTACTAAGGTAAGGTGTAAGTTGGAAATTAACTGCATCACTCAGCAGTCCTGTTTCTATAGAGCGTAGGAATTTTCTCTGAATTAGCTCTGAGCTAAATTGCTCACCTTCCTTGTCATCACTTGATTTCCAGAATAATTTTTCTTTCAGTTCAATTGCCCTAAACAAGAAATTCTGGACCGATTCTTTTGGTTCTTGTGAAATGTTCATCAGCCGATGCAGCATATCTGAGGAGGAGTCCACTTTAAAGTGACCACGCAGGATGGTCTTGAGTGTTGGGAGCGTCAATCCTCTCTTTATTTCGAGCATCTCTCTCAGGTGAAGGCCTGGACTTACAGCACGTGTGACTGCTTCAATAATCTCAACTTCAGAATGTCCTTTACGCTGCCCAGACTCAATCTGGTTAACGAGACTTGTGGAGGACAGTCTGTCTCTCTGACCTGCTTCTCCAATCTGCCCACAGATCCGAAACTCCCGCCTCAGAGTCACCTCTGGCAGTGTGGCTGGCAGTGCAGTGGCAGCCCTGGTGTCCTCTACCTGTGTTGTTATTTTTAGCTTTTCCTCCAACATCCCGACTTCCTCCTCCAGCAGCTGTCGGGCTTCATCCTGTTCCTGCTGCAATCTCTTATACTTATTTTTTAGTGTATCTAACTCACTTGCCTCATTTTGTCTTATGTCTGATTCACTGGGATTTGACTCTTTTAGGGAACCCATAAAGTTAAGTAGACGCTGAAGAAACTGCTGAAATATCCCTGAGCCTTCTTCATCCTCAATGTCTTCTAAAGTTCTCTCAGCCAACCTGATGAGGGTGCGTCGAGCTTGGCTTGCAAACCCTCCAGATGGCTCACTAAACTTTAGAAACTCGGACACAGAGATGAGATCTGACTTCTCCAAAGTCAACAGTGTTCTGCTTACTTCGTCCTGTAACTGCTCCATAGTTCCCTTTTCTCCTAATGTTGATCCAGGTTCGTCTCTTCCAGATGGATCCCTGGCTGGATCACCGTCGTGGCTGGCTCGCCAAAATATGTAGCGGTGCACAGAATGACGTCACACAGGCTCAATCTGGTGCTACACATTTCATGCGTTTCATGTGATCCAGTGGATCTACTGCCTACAAATGTATCTGGCGATAAATAACACTGTACCCCACATTTTAACTAAAAGGAACACTTCCTCCTCATTAACACATAGGAAACATAATAAACTAATTTAACTTACACTACACCCAAGCAACTATTGTACTTCCTGAACTCAAATGACTTATTGTGCCACGTCAACACGTGGGTAAGAGATTATAACCCCAGTAGTCATATTTTTGGTTCTTTTGATGGTCAGGACAATAAACTCATGTCACAGACATGACTAGTGAGGCTAGTGAGAGACCGATCACAACAAGGGAGGTGTCGCCGCACAGGTTTCTCCAGATTATTCATAATGACATTTCCTGTATCTTGTACCTTACCGCCCCTCAGCACGGTGAGCTTCATTTTGTTTTTGGCCAGACTGTATGATGTGTTTTATAATGATGACTTTGAGCCATCTGCGTACATCACCGCTTGTTTTTGAGTATTGAATGTAGATTGTTTTACGACGCCTTACGGCCCATTGGTGTCTACAATACAGCAGTGGTATACTGCACCTTTCTAGTTTATTTTTTCATGCCAAAAAAAACACTTCACACTACCTGCCCAGCACTTAGACATGGACAACAAAAGTCAGCAACCAGCTAACAACACTCCACCCCTGACCCAACCACAGAAAACACCTTTAAAACAGCAAACCCACACGATTTATTAACATGAAAACAAGACAATACAAAACTCTAAGCTGAGAAGCTGAGAAGCTGAGAAGCTGAGAAGCAGCAAGACCAGCAGTCCATCCACCAGAGGCCCCTCTCTTCTGCTGCTGGCACAGGAGCTTTTAAGCACTTCCTTCCAAGGCCAGATGCACCTCATTAAGCAATGCAGCACAGCTGGGCGGAGCTGGGCGGAGCTGGGCGGAGCTGGGCGGAGCTCCTGGAAAGGGAAAAGGTACAACAACGCAGGGAACACATGCGGCCGTACCACTGCCCAGCAAGCAAAGTTACCTGATCATTTCCACAGACATTGGATTCATATTGATCGGGTGGCCAGAAACACGTGTAAATGTTGCTCTTTGTCTGCTGCCAGATGTGTAAATAGGTAAAAGTCTTTGCCATATCAACTGCTGTCGCCAAGTGCTCCAAAAAATGTGCAGTTTTGAGTGTTTTAATAAAATGTTATGGTATTAAAATGTTATCTTACTCATAAATAATTTGTAAATTAATAAAAGATACAATTTTAGTGCGCATCATTTGCAACAGCCGTCTAACTTTGTGACCTAAAATGGATGGCCTAAAAGAATAATAGTCAAGATCGACTGGTCAGATTAATCAGATGAAACTCCGGCTGGCGGAGTCGGGGAATTCTTCTGAAAAGCAAACCTTGCGTAGAGAGTGTGTTGCACCTCTTGTCGTTGCCGCCGTGTGTTTCTATCTGCTGGCCTGACTGGCTGGACCGAGACTATTCTGGTGCCATGTGCCAACAGGAATCTCTGGAGACTCAATTAGAACACAGACACACACAGCCTGTCAAATGTGTGTGTGTGTGCAACCTTGTGTAATTGCGCAAGTGTTTTTGCATCTGTGCGCATGTGTGTGTGTGCGTGAGTCAGCTGCATGTGGCCATGCAGACAGGCCTCCCAGTTAATGAGGTGCTCATTAACGAGCCTTCACAGCTTATTCTTTTCAGGGCCTTATAAAGTGCGTCCTCTCTGGAATGCACTGTTATGAGGTGAAGAGTTTGAGAGTGAGACAAGGACACACACCTTTCGTCATATTTCAAATAGATGCCATTTATTCAGAGACGCAAGCTCAGATCTATAGTTCTCATAATACAGAGTAGCCCTGTAGCCTGATAAGTCGTAAGTAGTTGTCTCCCTAAGCAACTACTTTTAATGTTCCCTTTGAATCATGCACCTCTACAATACGGCCTACTAAAAATGATGTTCCCATACAATTAAACTGCATTCTTGATTACGTCTTAAACATGTTTTCTCTCCGATTACAGTCAACAAACATCACATCACAGTTTGGGTTCAAATAACTTTATCACGTAACTCAAGTTAGAAATGAAGTTACTCTCTGCCGGAGCTCCGACTGCCGGTCAAAAGCGACAGCAAAGCCAGATCTGGATCCACGGTGGACTGGTCGACCCACTGGTGTCTGAGCTGAAGCAGTTCCTGGTAAATCTGGGCGCTCGTCAATCGTGTCATTGAACTCAATTACAAGTATATCTTGTTCACTTATGTAGATCATATAGAGCTGTGGTTCTCAACCTTTTTTCGTGTCAAAGACCCCTGATTTGATAAGATATTGCTTCAGGGTTCAAGATTTTAGATGTTAGATAAGATCAGATAAGATAATCCTTTATTAGTCCCACAGTGGGGAAATTCACAGGATCACAGCAGCAAAGTGGACAGTGCACACAAGATACAGAGTAAAAAAACAAGTAATATAAATAAGTAATAAACATTAAGAATATATAAAAATAAGTCAAAAAGTACAAAATCCACAGTAACTAAGTATAACTAAATAACAAAAATACTAAAATATTATATATACAGACAGGGTATTTTTATTGCACAGTGTGTTCCTATTGCACATATTTGTAGTGTAGATATGATTATGATAACAATTCTATAGCTGTCAAAGGAGATAACTTTGGAGGAATCAAAATAGTCACTCTTTTAACTCACATTTGGCGCACTTTGAATTGTGAATTGAATAGTGAAAATGAACCATTCTCCATTTTCTGGGGACCCCCTGAAGCTCCCTCAAGGGGCCCTGGGTGAGAATAGAGGTATCAGTATGATATTAAGACTGTTACATAAGCAGTTAAAAGTATCTCGAAGTAGCTTTAGCATGAGGAGCAGACTCTGCAACGAGTCATCTACATTCACCGCCTGTTCCGTCTCGAGCTGAAACCCATTATAAAGACAGCTTAAACAATTAGTGTCTCAGTCACTCAGTTAAGCTGTGATTTCATTAACGAAGTAGCCGATTCATTAACCACTTTATATCTGTTTATATCAGCCAGGGCCAGTCAGGAGACACGTCATCACGACGGGACGATGATCACCTTTTCATTTCACGCCAGATGACATCAGACATTTACGACCCCTCATCACTCACCTTTTTGCAGTTGACACCTTATTGGTCGGAGATGATTAGGACCAAATTTGCTATTCATAAATTCACAATGGGGCTCTTCATTTGGAACTTTTAATTATTTCCCTTCTGTGTTGAAAGGTTAAGCGTGGGGAGGAGGGAGGAAAGTCTGTTTCAATTCTCCGGCACAAGTTTGGCCTCCGAGTGACTGCTGGCCAAATTCCTCACAGCGATCTCTATCTCAGTCAATCGCTGTAAATCGTCCCCTCCAGCGAGGAACAAAAGGATTCCCTTTGGCCCAAACACAGGAGAGCTCGGTGCAGCCTAAGCCTCTTGCAAACATCGGCCACCTTTACTTTTCCCTGGGCCCCCAAAACATCTCAGACAGGAGAAGCTGCTTTGCTGCTGCTGCACTAAGAGAACAAAGATGTATTACACGTACAAGCAGTTCGTTGAGGAGAAATGTTCTCGCCTGTAATTACTGACACGCTTGCCACACGACACCGTCTGCTAGGCAGGAAATAGACGCTTTGATCCGAGGCTCAATTTGGCATCTCGGGATTGCACGTTCAGGCTGTCAACACTTCAATCGCCATATCATTGACCATCTAGGATAAAGAGGATGAGTTATGTCACCAAGAGGGTGATTATTGTGTAAGCACCCTGTGAGTGTTTTCGCAGAGGCAAACTGTGGCTGCATTAGCGTCTTTTGAGACTTCCACGTCTTTGACTGTGGGGGGGGGGGGGGGTTGCTGGGGTTGCAAGAGCATTCTGTAAAAGCTTTGCTATCAAGCAACAGATAGAGGATAACAGAAAAACATCAAAAATAAACCACAAAGTGTGAGCGAGGGAGTGATTTCGCTTTGAGTGTTTGAAGGTATCGTCATTTTCAAAAAGCACAGCATGGAGGAATCACAAGGTGAACGCTCTCAAGGATTGAAAACACAAAATGGCTCTCCTTTAGGCGGGAAGAGGACAAAGTCATATTATTCGGCGTGACGAGTCACTTCAGGAAGAGGGTGCTTCAGAGAACACTTGAAACATAAGGGAGGTGGAGAGGAAACACTGCAGATAGACCTTGATGTCGATAAAAAAACGGCGACAATTGAAACATGATGTAATGTTTTGAGTTCAGTTGCAAGATTAACCGTATTACTTACTCCCAAAGGCTTGAATTAATGCATGGCAGATTTTAGAAGTGGCAGCGTTTTCGGTGACAATAAAACTATTGACGCCTACTTATCCATACAGTCTAAAGAGCTCCACAATCTGCACCCTCTATCCTTAATTCATTTGTTTTAAAGGGGACATATTATGCTCATTTTCAGGTACTTGCTTGTATTTCGGGTTTCTACTCGAACATGTTTACAGGCTTAAATGTAAAAAAAAAATACATTATCTAGGCAGACCCACAAAAAACTGACTGGGTTGTCGTATTTCAAAGTTTGTAGGTTGGTAGGCTCTTCAGATACCCAAATATTCACAAGCACAGGGAATAAGGGAAAAGGGAAGAAACATCAGGATGAGCAACTGATGATGGATCCGTGTTTCAGGACAGACATGCATCAATGTGTTTTTAAAGGAAACCTACAATTTATATTGAAAAAAAGAACGTCAATACATGATACATGGCAACATCATTTTGACCCGATTATGGCGCTAAATGCAAAGCCAGGGGTTAGCCGCACTTATTGCAGTTCATCCCATGATGCACCAGATTGCATGGTAGTCTATCCAATAGTTGTAGAGACATTTCACATGTTGAGACATTAGAAACATCAAACACCTCACGGTGGAGCTGGATGAATAATAAGGGGATTCATCTTCTGGGGACCATGAATGTCTGCACAAGATATTGTGACTAGCAACCAGGCAGATGTAGAATGTGAAAACAACTAGTTGACAATGCAATCCCTAGAGCCCTGTCGCATTGTTGAATTAAATATAAATTACAAGGGAGAAAAGCACTGGGTGAAGTCTTCTTGTTTGTTGCTGGAGATGGATTTGACGATTGGGTTTCCAGGTGCTTTAACTGAACATATGGCAGGTCTTATTTCAATATTGAAAGTGTAGTTTGTAAAAATCCAAATATTAGCATGTAAAGTGGCTCTCACTGTAAATCATCTTTGGTGATGCCGTTCTCGTAAATCACTGACAACATGGATCGCCTACTTATCCATTTGGCTTCATAACCTTCACACATAAAGGAACCTCAGCGATAATGTAAAAGGTGTAAAATACATAAACAGAGTGCTGCTCTAACTCGGGATCATTTGCAGCTTGAGCGGGTGCACCGTTAAAACCCATCTGTCTGCAGGCAAACGCGGCGCCGGCCCATCTGGGTTCCCTTTGCTATCTGGGACCTTGGGAGCATTGAAGGTTAATATCCCCTTATTAGGCAAAGCCATCAGACCCCGGAATGGCTCCCCCTTAATGTCTGAGGTCTGCATGTTAAGGAATGCCTTACACCGGTTAAGTAGGGGTTTGCCATCGTGCACCTGTCCTCCGTTTATCCTTTATTAATAATAGGGAGGCTGCTGCAGGGTTTGCTCACATGCTGATGAGCAGAACCCAACAGACCTACAGTAAAATCCTCATTACGGCTAAAAAGAAAGTGAAGGCGCAATTTCCAGATTCCTTTGGGCGAGCAGAGCAACAGAAATGATTGCAATTCACTGATGCACAATACATGCTGTTAAAAAAATGTTTAATTGATGACTATGGTTCTGGCCTGATTGAATACTGCAAATTGTTGGCTTAGGGTGGCATATTAAAAAAAGAATAAACCATTAAAGAGCAAGCATAAACAAGCAAATAACAATAAGAGACAGGAAGTAAAATAGACGATGAATTGAGTAATGGAATAACAGAGCAGGTACGCTCATAAAGGTAAAGAGAGTCAAAGGAGTAATGAATGAATACGCCTCCGCTGTTGACAGCACACACAGGCTGTGATTTATGGGGCTGATCGTTTGTTGTACCGTGATACCCAGCCAGCGCTGGTCAGGCAGTCATGTGGTTCCTTATTTTGGTAATGAGTGTCAACCCTGTCTGCTACAAAGTAACATTCCCATACAACTCAACTGTATTCGGTCGGAGTTTTAAAATGTTTGAAACGCAGGGTTAAAATAGCCACATTGTCTCATTTACAAAGATGTGACATTTTTGTTTGTTTTTAAGGCACCTTGATGGAGCGAGGCGGATTAATCGGTAACGTGACTTCAGGCCTCAGTGTGCTTCAAACCAACTAGTTTGTACAACTGACCACAACTACAGGCGATACATCTGTCCCAAATGGCGAGCTCCAGGACAAGGTTTTGCGGAAAAAGGAAGTTTCATAACCATGGTTTCGTATCAGCATCTTTTGGGAGCGGCAATTGTCACCTATGGAGAAAATAAATACTCCCAATCTGCTTTAGTGGCATTTTTTTTTTCTTGTATACAGCTTCTCGTTTTTAACTCTTATGTTAATGAGCTGCCTGGTTTTTGCATGAGTTCCTGTAAATATACAACATTTTATTGTCAAGTTAAAAGTTCCACAATTTTCTACACTAGAGCAGAGCATATTTGATATACTAAATACAATCTAACCTTTAATTTGTTAGTGTCTTGTGTTACAACATCAAATGTCCATTTTAGTTTGAGCAGTTTATGAGTAAATGTTTGTACGGGTAGTCCGTGATGAACACAAATCGTCGTTGCAAGTGGCCAGTAGGGGCATCTGGTTAACACTGCATCGATGGTTTTAGCCCATTTTCACTCTTCTCTAATGGCAGTTAACATGGTGGACCCTCCACGTGAACTCACAAACGGAGTGGAAGTGGTTAGGAAGAGGGTCGGATTGGAACTGGACCATTGATAAACCCATTGCCCTGATCTTTCCTTACTTGCCCATCTGCTGTACAAACAAAAAGTGACAGTTTTGTGTAAAAGGAGAGTGAGAGAAAATAGTTCTGCACACAAGTAGGTCTGATTGTTCAACGCAGCCTCCTGCTTCCATCGTTGGAAAGGGGTTTTTCAGCAGCGGTTTGAAGCGTAGTGAGGAGTATATATGTTTACATTTTGAAATAGATGAAATAGCACACAGCCTAAGACACCAAGCACAGGCTGTTTCCTCTGCACTGTGAAAATCATTCTTGTGGACGACTTGCGATAAAAACAGTGACATTTAAATTACTCTCAGTTCTTTCTGGGGAAACAGATTGATTTTGTTTTGGAGTTACTTATGCAGTTTGAATCAAAGATGTCAACCTTGCACACATAAAAGACGTCTCTTTAAAACAAATGCCAGCATTGTCTGAAGTGTTGGTATTTAAGTAGCTTAAGACTTGAATATAAAACACGCATGGAATCGGTCAAATTTCCATATCACAGAACTCAGTGTTGCCTGACAGTGATTTCCCACATCCTTCATCCATATAGCCTCCGATTTACTCCCCCCACCCACAGCGACATACTATACTCTGCCGGTAACGATACAGACAACACCTCCATCATGGTGCATGACAGTGGAAGTGAACCAACGATGTTCTCCTGTTCTTTTAGCAAATGCTGTCAGAATGTCCTTGAGCAACCTCCGGCAGTTTGGCTGGAGCGGCTCGGCTAGAGCCGAAGGTAGAAGAGCTGTGGTTTTTAATGGGCAGCTCCCGGCGGCCGACTGCGCCAGGCAGCCGTTTCCGCTCGTCACCTTGCCATTGTGAAGCGGGACATTGCTGTAAGAAGCATATGTGCTCTGTAAGCCCTCTCCACAGGTAAATGAAATTGTGAGAGGGGTTTTTTCCCCTCAGGTGGAAGCAGCTTGAAAATAGCTTGCTATCAACACCCCCAACTCGGTGATAGCCTAAATCCATTATCCATTTCTGATCTCTTGGCGGGAGTCAGGGAGGTAGTTCATCTCCAAACAGCTATGCCGAAGGCACGGTGGCCTCCTGAGGTGTTTGTTTCAGCTGAGAGATAGCCGAATTTGACCCGGAGGATAATAAAATGCCGTGGTGAGGAGCAAGAGTTGTGATTTTTACTCATGCAAGACAAGAAGTTGAAGGAGGCTTCTGAGGTCCTCGGGCTTACTGTGCTAGTTTCCACTGGAGGTGGATTGGTTGAAAGGAGATTATTTTTTTGTTTATGCCGTGTGTTTTATTTTGAGAATTGGTGAGTCATCGAGGGGGAAAAGCCACCAAAGTGAGGAACTCAAGATTCACAGGGCGAGGAATAATAAATGAACAATTTAACGAGTTGTGTATAAATGAAGTGGTTCTAATGCAATGCTTTTGTTAACAATTGAAAAGATGTTATTCTTGATCATCCAACACTGTTAACACTTATATTATCTTTACAATAATTTAAGTGTTACATATTGCTGTGATATTTATTGAATGTATATACCTACTGTATACATACAGTTAAATTGATTGATTTTAATGTTAACCCGACATTCAAAGTTGGCCCCTCTTCCCCGGCTCAACATTTGTCATTTTTTGCCGCTTTGTCCGCCAATTTCCTTCCGTAGCCTCCTCTTGGATGAGATACAATCTGGCATCAGGTCATTATGTTTTTTTATAGAGAAAAGAAACAGGAAGATAAGGAAATACAGGCAGAGGACAGACACCGCGCACACTTCTAGTCAGTCTGAAGTGATGATTGACAGGGTTTTTATAATTTGAGGCTATATATCGTGTTTTTTTTGGGGAAAATCCTATCCATTGTGCCTTTAAACTTGCTTTCTTTTTATTTCTGCAGGGTACCTGGTTAACGTAAGTTTGGGCCTCAAACAGATGCAGGTCAGGTTTTTGAGTTTGGTATTGATTGTGGTCATGTTCCCAGAATCATTCGCTCACTCATCTTCTCACAACTCTCATACAAGCTTGTATTCAGGACTCTGACTTCAGCCCCCATACGACTGGGCTCTCAGTGGGACTTTATTCATCCTTAAACCAGTGCCCTGTGCCTGTGGAAGATCTTTTGCTAAACATTTTAGGGAATAGACTGAATATATTCATATTCAGTTTGAGTCTTGCTGAACCATGAGAATGTTAACTTTTGATTGTATAGAACTGAATTATGATACAGCCATTTACATCAGTGAGACTGATGAGGTCTTATTGCACTCTGAACTGGACTTTAGAATTGACCTATTGCACTGAGCCAGAAGTACAATTATTAACTATATACTTTGCACATCGTTCTGCAATTGGCACACCAGTATCACAGTGTAAAAGGGAATGCTGTTTTACTTTTATGTTCGTACTTGTGTTTGGGACTTTGCTTTTGCACTATTCTTTGTGTGGTTCCTTCTTTAATACAATACCGAACGACTGACCGACCGACCTATCTTTACTTATTTTTATGTGTCTCATACAATCACTGGTTCTTGCTTACTTCCTCTGCTTCCTCTTGTTTGATGGTTAGTACTGTATCTTCTGATCCTGGTAACTCGATAACTTCTCTATAGTCCCGTTTTTACTTAAATGGACTCGTCATATTGATGAGAACCATCCGAGAAGCCGCCGTTGGGAATATTCTTTGAAAGGGCACAAAATAAGTCTTGGCAAGTGATTGGATGCATCCGTCAATCGAACGCCAGTTGGGAGAGGAGAAAATTCATATTTTTCATTGATTAAAAGCGTCCTTTATTCTTCTTTCAATAAAGAAATACTCTCCAGTTCTGATAGAAGTAATGCTGTTGTAACATCTATGCTAACCTGTTCAGGAGTTAAGTTAAGTGAAGAACAAGCCCCCAAGCCACAACCCTAGCTGCCAGTATAGCTCCCTGCAGTATGCTGATTAGTCCATGCTCTGGCCTACTGGTCACAGACAAATTACATAAACCGGATTTTTGTGTGATATTTGAACCCCCCCATTCTTGCATGATCAAGCCCACCTCGCGATACTCCATCAGCTGTGTAAGGTACGTTTTCAGGGACAGCACGGATAGAAGCTGCATGGACACATTTGCAATTGATGAAGATAAAAAAGTACAGTTATTAAATCAGAAATAGTTCCGCTAGATCCCTGAGGGCAAAATTTGTTAAGTCTTCCTGGTAAACGTGGAATTAATGTGAATTCTGAACCTTTGTCAACCCTAGCACACACAATGAAGTCACAAGCAAACCCACCCAGATACACACTCACTGACACTGACAATAATTATCGAAGGCACCAGACAGATTTGCATAATCAGGTTGGGATTGTGAAATAAGCCTCGCAGTCAGTGCAGACATTTGACGCACTGTATAAACAGGCTGTCGGGCTCCGGATGCTTCGACTGAGCTTCACATTCAGTGTGTTAGCAGAATTAACTTAGCGACATTTCACAGGGACCGGAATAACAGCACCTCTTAGTCCTGTGGAAGTATTGGGTGTGTGTGATTTAGTGTGAGCGGTGCTCTTATACGACTTAACGACTGCAAATATACAACTTGCATAATGAAAGTAACAGTTTCCCTAATGTGTGCAAACAAATCAAGTCATTCCTCAACAAAGAGGAGCCGTAACCAGCCTGTTTGTGGATTTCTAAACCCCACAAGGATGCCACGCTGGCTGGTGTGATCCTCACTCTGGCTTTCAAACCTCCTCTCTTAAACTATTTTTACATTTTGCTCTGCCTTCTACTTCAAGACGAGGCTGTTATGCCTCCTCACCAACCTTGAAAGTGAAGGGAAAACGGCGGTCCTAGTTGAGATTGATCTTCTTTATGACACGGTGGAGGCTGAAGGTACGACGCTGGAGCATTTTTTTCCTCATGTTGCAATCACCCACCAGAGGCCAATAAGAGCACACATCCTGATAGCATTGCTTTCCCCCGATGTTGTTGTGTCACGTCGGTTAAATGATTCCCATTTCTCACTGAGGCGATGGCTTTGAGAATGAAAGGCCATGGGGATGTGTGCGTGTGTGTGATATTGACATGAAAGGCTTTACTGGGGCACGCTTCAGTTTCACTCAGGCCAATGCCACTCTGGTGAAAAAGTACGTTGTCCTGTATGGGTTTCAGTTGCCCAAAGTTACGATTCCTCAGCTTAGGACCCCCCCCCAGCAGCCACGCCTGACAGTGGAGGGAATTGGGCTGTCATTTGGTCCATTTGTATTCCACTGAAAGCTGGAGCTCAGTGACCTGGGTGAAGAATTTGAATGAGAGCTGTTGGTACACAGTGTCCTCAGGGCTCATTGGGGGGAGGGCGGGGGGGGGGGGGGGGGGGGGGGGG
>NW_022280112.1:165463-181591 GCF_004355925.1 Anarrhichthys ocellatus | reverse complement strand
GGGGGGTGGGGGGGGGGGGGGGGGGGGGGGGGGGGGGGGGGGGGGGCTGACATTGCAGGACAGCGAGTAGACCACTTTACTTTTATCAGGTAGAAGTAGTGTTAGATCGAGTTGGTCTGCCAATAACTTCTGGTGTGATTATAGTGACTAGCAAGCATTTTGTTTGTGGAAAAACAAAACAATCTGGATTCCACTTCTACAGTGAATGGGATGTTGTCGGCCAATCCATGGTCAGTAGTTGTGTACACTGCTGTCTGCTTAGGTGTCTTTTTAATGCTGCCACTCAGAGGTGCCGAAAGTCCAAAAAATGTCCCACACAAATGTGCTCTAAAAGGGAGTGCACTCCTCAAGGACAACACTGTGTGACTCACTATGGGCGGTTTAAAAATGAAAAGGATAAAAATTGATGCAGATATATCTTCTACCTAGTCTCGACCAGATGCCAGCATTACCCATAATGCAAATGGACGGCAGACAGTTAAGTTCGGAGTTTGGGGTATATTGTGATAGCAGCGTAAAAAAAAATGCTAGTAGGGGCTAATGTAGTCTCTAGCAAAGCTGAGGAGCGGACAACAAACGTGTCCCACCTCTTCCAATAATATATGAACTCAGGATTATGGAATTACCTACGAACGGCAAAAAGTGGTTCTCCGTGCATATTCAAGCAATATGCCGCGGATATAGAACTGCAAACATCAAAGTTGAGGAAGACGGAAGCATACTGATGTTTGCAGCCTTTAAAAGTGGAAATACATGGGATATAATAAACGCATCAATACAACCACGAAGGCAAGTTAGACATCTTTACTGCGCTACTCTGCTACCCTGTGGAAAGCATGAACTTTTCCTCCCACCGCCTCCCTCCAACAACCTCTATTAATGTTCTCTATGTAAATGCACTGACCACACTCTGTGTATCTAAAAATACAACGCTCAAATTGAGGCCAGCAATTGATCTATGACTGAAACAGAGTCGGTCAGGTCACATTCAGAGGCAACACTGATGTAGAGGCTCTGAAGCTTTTGCTGCTGGGATTTCAAATGTAATCTAGCTCTAAATGTAGGTTTAACGCACCAAAACAAAGTTTTGTCATTTAGAAAACGAGTGGATTTATGAAAAGAATATTCCAACACAAGCCACTTCCTGTACCTTTACTGTTATCGTGTGGGTTTATATGTTCTTCTTTCTAATAAACATGATAAAACACAGCTGTAGCATGTGTGATGAATCTCCCAAAGCCTACGCCTCTGCAGGGACAGATGCAACTTTAATAACATTCAGTTAATAATAAATAGTTCAGTGTATAGTTGCTTATGAATTTATGAGTTCAGCCCAAGTCAAGCGCAGACGGCGCTGTCGTTTTCTTGAAGGATTTTTAACTAATTATGGAAGATGTGTCTGGAAAAACTGCAAGTGTTTAGGGGATTATGGGCTAATCCGCAAACAGAAAGCTTAGTTTATTGAGGAGCAAATGTAATTAAGTGCGTATTGTGATGAATCACTCACTACTGAATGAAAAAAGAAGAGTTTCTACTCTTTTTTTTTTTTCCTCTTTGAGCTTTTTGACAGGATTCACAGATACAGATGTGTAATAATGGACACTCTGAACATTTACACTTTTATATACAGTATATCATTTTTGATTGTTTTGTTTAGTTTTTTTGATGTGTGACAATGGACGCTTTTAACATTTACACACTTTTTAGCTTTGTCAATAAATAAATAAATTTAAAAAAAACTATATATGAATGATACAAATTTTCAAATTTACTTCAAGGATTCCTGGTGAGTAAAGTGTTTTTAAAGTATTGAGTCAGTGTTCTGAGAGATCGATCATTCCACTGAACCAAGACCGACTTGAAAAAGCTCACTGAGTCTACTTTCTTTAACACAGTGGCTCTGTAGAGAGACTGCCGGGAACACAATCCTCCCGCTAACTATTGTGTGAGGAGCAGTGTCAGCGCCGTATGATGGATGGTGCGTTTAATGTGGCACAGACACTTTGAAGTGATGGAGATAGCAGCTCACTCGACAGCTCTGGACCCTCCGTTTTCCGCTCTGTCTCCCCCAGCCGCCGTCACTGCGGAATGGAGGGGGGGGTGGCCGTCGCAGTGCTCGCCTGCAGACATCCCAACTCCAACCTTATTGTCTGTCATGTTTGCAACTGAGTTAAAGGAGCGGGGGGAAGAAGGGTGATTATTGAAGTTGTTGTTGCGAGGAATCGTGTGGGATTTAATGAGAGGATCTGAGATGTGACTGGCAGACATGGCCACTGTGCAGAGAACTAAATACAAGAGGCTTCTTAAGAGAAAGGAGATGTTCCAGGCAGCCGTGTTCACCGCTACATATGACAGGTAGCTGTAAAACCCATCAATTCTAATTCCATCTATGACAGTGATGCTGACAGTGAGCGTATGCAAGGGGTTAGAGCTTATTTGTGGAAATGTCACAGAATATTTTAATTATACACAGCAGAAAGAAATATAGAAGAAGAAGAAACTGAAAGAGAGACATGTGTTTTTTCAAAGCATACGGGGATGAGAGTGTCTGATGCTGCAGTATAATACGATTCAGTAAGCACAAACATCAGGCTAGCAACTAAATATGTACACTTGAAGATTAACATTATCCCTACAAAGCAAGGTGAATGTTATTACGACGAGGCAAGCTCAGAATTCACATCAGACAGAATGCCAGCTCCCAATAAGCTCCATTGAGGCCTCCATCCTTGTGATCCAAACCGACACTGTCAGAAAATCAGTGGACAAAATAGTTTTGAAAGCATGAGAAGGAAACAGGAAGGAAACGGCATGTTTTGATGTCTGTGTTGTTTAAATGGCGTCCCTTTAGTGCTGCAGGACGAGTCCTAGAACCCAGAAAACCAGCATTTCATTTCATTTTAGTGTGTGTGTGTGTGTGTGTGTGTGTGTGTGTGTGTATATGTGCACGTATAGTACATCCTGAAAGGTGTAAATGTTCAGAGTGTCTGTCTGGATTGTCAAACATTTGTAGTTGTGAATCGTGTCAAAAAGAATCAGGTAAAAACCTTTTTCATTCACTCGTGAGTGATTCATCACAAAAAGCTCTTAATTACAGCTGCTTCTTAATAAACTAAGCTTTTTCTTTTCAGATTAGCCAATAATCCTCTCCAGACTTTTTCCAGAAATATCTTCCGTAATTGGTCAAAAATCCTTCAAGAGGACAAGAGCGCTGTCTGTGGGGCTGAACTCATAAATTCATAAACAATTATGCACTGAAATAACACAAGGTTTGGTCATAAACCATCATAGTGTGGTCGTATAATATCGTATGAAAAGTTATTTTCCATTTTTCATTTGCCTTCTAATGTCCAACTTGAGCGACAGGGCAGAGCCTGTTCAGGCAAAATGAGGAATCGGTTAGATTGTGGATTGGATTAAAATAAATACCTTTTTTATGTGAAATAAGTAGTTTGTTACCTAATTTATGTAGGTGGCGGAAGTTAAGTATGCAAGTAAAGTAACAAAAGCAAGATACATTTTGTCTTTTGCTTTCACTGAGGACTGGAACAGCAGTCTCCTGAGTGAAAGTCCTGTGTTAGTTTGACCACCTTGTTATTTATACTAGAGCACCTTCCTTGGAGGAAGCCCTACACGTTCTGGCTCACAATCACGTGGGTTTTATACGATTTACATATGCATATGTTTTTTGTACCAACAGTGATTGAAAACAGCCTGGTGTGGGACATAAGTGTCTGTTACAACGGTTTTCCAACAGTTAAACCTACTTCTGGACCAAAGAGATGGACAGACTAGCCGCCCTTATTATCTCTATAGAGCCACACTACTGGCTTGGCTAAAACCAAACAGCAGTTGACTTTGGTCAACTTCAAATCCCGACTTCTTAATACCCCCCCGTCCTTGTTTTTGAGTTCAATGAACAGGCCTCAGCACAGCCAGTCACTTCACTGTTGCCTCCGCTTGATGATGTCATGAATCACTAACTCAGCACAGAGATGGAGATTTTAGGGCGGCGCGGTCACCCATTATGATGGGGGGGGGGAAAATGGCCTCTTTATCTGATGGATTTGGAGTGAGCCAAATTGTCCATAAATTTGGGACACAGAGTCATAAATGTCAGGAAAGGGAGAAAAACAGACAGACAAATTCCGCCAGCGTGATGGCAGTGCTAATGATTACTTCTGAGAGAGAGAGAGAGAGAGAGAGAGAGAGAGAGAGAGAGAAATAATGTGCAGGGAGTGTTAAAAAGGACAAGGAATAGGGGGGGAGGTGGTTGGTGGATGTGTATGAATGTGTATGTGCCACTCTGTGTTAATCACTGATGGGGGGAGAAAGGGAGACAGATGAAGACAGAGGCATTGATCTCACCAGCTAATGGTCACATTGACTCACTGCATGTCTCTGTGCTGAGGAAAAAAAACAACTTTAAAACAGAGAACACATGGGGTATTCTAGTGAGATAACTCCATTACTCACAAGAGGGTTTGAGATGAGGTTACCTGGCATCTCGGCGGCCATATTAAAACAAAGTAGCTGTGGATAACAGGTTTCATTTCCATATTTACAGGAGGGAACAATAATGGCGACATTCTTCATGGTTTCAGCAACCGCTACAGCTGCAGCAATTAATTCCATCGTTTGTGTTCACAAGCACATCAATAATGCAATTGTTTGATGAAGTTACTAGACATGATCGGCAACCTGTTCGATGTGCCAATTTATAATGTTAAGATTTTGTCATAATGTGCACTGATTTATTTACGGCTGCTGCATGTCTCCCATCAAAACAGACAAATTATACAAATACACTAATATACAACTTGTAGGTCAAAGTGTGCCGTATACGATATTCTTAATAACTCTGATACCAGCTCTCATCCCGGCTATAGTGAGTCGCTCCCATGCAGAGTCTCACTTTCACGAGCTTTGTAATCCAGTCGTGTCTTTTTGGACACTTTGTTAAATACATCCATGACGATAAATCCAACTCAGAATGTTTACTGTGGTCCTGACTTGTCGGTCAATCAGAGGTTTTGCTTTTGAGTGTGTGGTCGATCTGATCTTATTGCACAATGGAATAACCTGAGATTAAAAGATGGAGTGCATGGTAATAATGTGTACTATAGCAACTGCAGTCTAAATGCCTCGTGTGGTCAGAGAAATAAATGCTCAGAAATCTTGTGTTTCATTTTAGTGCCTTCTAGGCTTCAATCAACATCAAAAAAACATGTTTAAGAAAAGTCCCGGGCTGAAAGGCTTGTAGGTATGATTTAAACTGAGTTATTTGCATCGTACAAATTTGCATTTTGCTATATCAATCAAAATATTTGTTAACTTCAATGTCAGGAAGTACAGTGTATTGCGCAATATTTTTATAGCTCCTTCCTCATTTTATATTCATCCACTTCTGTACCTGATGATTTCAACTCAGATCTGAAGCATATTTCGTCTCTAACAGCAGCTGGAAAGAGAAACTGTTTGTTCTGGTGGATCAAAATTATATTCAGCAACTTTCCCATTGCATGAATCTGGACGTCTGACCTTTAAAATGGAGGTGTTTGTACACTGTGCTTGCTTTTTTTTGTTTGTCCTTCAAACAATGAACTCTGCACGCTCAGCTCAGTGTGGCTTTTAATGCTTTGTTAAGATCAGTAGAGGTGACATGAAACAAACCATCTGAGGAATGCAGCAAACAGAATGGTAAACTTAATGTTGCCCTCCTAATTTAGCCTTAGGTCCGTACAGAGAGGCTTTAGAGAGACATGAGGGAGTAACAAGAGATGCAGAAACGGACTCCACAGTGGAAATGATGGCAGCCCTTGCAAAGGTAGTACAAAATGCAACCCATACTTTGGTGTTTTATTCTTACTGCTTTACTTAAGATTTCATTAAACTTATTTTTTTTTCTTTTTACACAAAATGTACCAAAACACTGGCAACGAGGAAGATCTTGGGTAATTAGTTAAAATAGCTGTTTAGTGTCTTAAAATATAACATCAGATCCTATTTAACGTTTTAATAAATGTGTGTATTTGGCGATTTTTGCACTGTTGTATGGACATTCTTTCACCACACTTTCATATCAAGTGAATCAATGTTTCTCAGCCCCGACTTGCTATCGTCCAGAAGAGAAACAGAGGCAGACATAGACGCAGAGAGAGACGGACCGTCGTGTCATCTTGGATCACCAGACACTGTAATAGGCTTGAGTCTCATCAGTTGGGCTCAGCTCGGGTCGGCTTGGCTGCAGAATTAACTCCCTGTCTCCCTGCCAACAACAGCGCATGGGAATGGGATTCTCTAGCAGACCCAGAACAATCCTAGAAGGTCTCACTTAGCTGGCTTTGGGAGAAAAAGAAAAGAATAGGTTTCCAGTTGCCCAGAGGTTTCACACTGGTATAATATTTGCTCTCTGGTTCATAATGGAACTCCAATGATCTGAACACCGGAACGCTCTCGGCAAACCCAGCGCGAGGTACGAGCTGTGTCTTCTGTGCCGGTGTTATTCTCAGTGTGATTCACTCAAATGGTCTTTTTTTTATGTAGGAGATTCAGCACACACAGAGACACTGGAACGTTATCCATTTGATTTGATCACCGTTTGAATGTCTCTCTTCGGTTTGGCTGGGGCAGTAGATGTCCATGTGTCTGGTACTACAGAGTAAGTGCTGTTCTGACTAAGGTACCCATGAGGGACAGAACATTTTGAACATTTTCAGAACAGCATGAGGCAAGTAAAGCCTGGAACATTTTCTTCTTTTTCAAACAATAGCTCAGGGCTCTTACATTTAAGACATGGGGAGTTTTCATTTGAAATAAAAGCTAAAATTTTACAGTAGGTAAAATAATAGCACCTTATACACACCTATTCGGCATAAAAAGGCAAAAAATAATAATTTATCAAAATTCCACTCGTTCTTGGAAAACCATGTAGATCGATGTCATCTGGGTTTTCTCAGAAGAGGTATTGTTAACATCGAAATGACGAGAGCTCATCTTAATTTGTTCTATTTTCTCTTTCTCCACCTTCCCTTTCTGTCCCCCTTGAACTTCCCTGCAGATGAATTCAAAGCCCTGCTGAAGCGCTTGCCCACCGACCGGTTCTTGAACGTGTCCACGGTCGCCAAGTTCTGGGCAGCCGACTTGTCCATCCAGAAGCGCTACGGCCAGCTGGAGTCCAGCACCGCCCTGGTCCTGGGCAAAGCCCAGAAGGTCGTCAGGAAACTGTTCACCCTGAGCAAACGCTGCCCCAAACACCCTCGCATCAGTCTGCCCAGAGAGAGGTAACCCACTGACACACTGACAGGAATCAAACCCAACTACAAAGGCACTCGGAGAGCGCAGACCTCCACCGAGGCCGTTTCCATAACTGTAATATAATGGGAGCATCCGCCCCGTCATTCAGATTCGCTCCAAAATGTTATTGAATCTTTCTCGGCCCATGCTACACGCCAACTCTAATGAAAATGGGGCCAGTAACTTTTCTGTAATCCTGCTGACAAACAAACCAACGAACCGATCCCAAAACTGAAGAAGACATCATTTATTATTACTAGGAGTTTTCGTGGCTGCTTTGTGCTGATTCATCACAGCTGTAGGCACTCTAACAGCCCACCTCAAGTGAGGCACACTGGGGAAAACCCAAAGCCATCTATCTGGAAAGAGCTCAGCTTTGAATTAGGCTAAAACTCCCAAAAGTGATACACACGGGAAAGGTGGGAAACATGCCAGTGGGGTACACAATTGCTCCCTTTAAGCCGATTTCCATCCAGAACATGAATTTGTAGATTACTGGCATTTTGGTTTCAGCTTTGGGCTGTCTGTGCTGTCAACATGTTGTACAACATCCAAACTGTGTAAAAGCGTTGGGCGTTATGACAGAGTAGTAGCAACACTATCTAGATAGCTGTAGCCTGCATGTACCTGAATGAATCATCTGTATCAATGACCCATGACACTCCCAGATGGAGTGGCCTAGAAACAACTTCATGCAAAAGTAATTATCATCAACATCTTACATAAGAAATATCAGTTTAGATACTGTAAATACACCAATGTACCAGGGGTGTTATATTTTCCTCATGATCCGATATTGAAGCCTGGTACTTCTTGAAACTTGACAGAAGACAGGAAACTGAAGAACAGAAAAAGTCATTTTCTAAGTAGTGTTATTCATCTGGACCTACCATTATATACAGAATGCTTTTAAAGAGTCATGCAATATAAGACTAATTAGACTCAGTGAGGCTCAGATACAAATCCTCTTTCGTTATTTGATTAGTACAGGTACCTGTTAAAATATCTTCTTTTATTGACAGCGAAACTTATAGATATATATGGAGTATAAATGCGAGTAAAAAAATGAGACATTAAATAATTCAGAAAGGCAGATTAGACAATTACTAATAATGTTCAGTATTAGCCACAGTCCTTTATGGTAAGAATCCAAATTAGGGTGCAACTACTTCAATTTGTTCAGCCATATTTCTGAAGTAGTGATTTTAACCCAAACCATGTTTCGGAACATCAAAAAAGTTTGGGGTTTTTGGGGCCTAAACCGAACCAAACCATTGCACTGTCAAACCATAAAACTAATTTGTTCATCATCAGAAATGTGTTTTGTTTAGGAAGACAAAGGTAGAAGTGCATTCTGTTTGTCAGCAGGACAATATCGCTCAAGAGAGGACGTACAAACGCCATCAACATTCACTTCCAATTTGGTTGTAATTCCTTGCGATACTGGTCAAGATGGTTTTGATGCACAAACGTGCACGTGTTTGGAAGCATACCACGCTGCCACTGCAGCTGCACTGACAAAGAGAAAGAGCAAGGCTGTTGTTGAAACCACCATCTACTAATAATTTGAAAGGCTGACTGACTTCCTTTGCCGGAGTCAATTCTACAGCCGCAGTTGACTTATCTGAACAAAAAACACCCTCGCAAGCTTCACTCAGCCGTCGTTGCTTGGCAGTTTTGTTGCCACGCCGATGGGGAAATTGAAAAAGCAGGTGAGACGAGGGAGGACGGAGAGTAAGAGAATGTGGAAGAGAGATGTGACGGCGGGTTGGAGACTAAGAGAGGGATGAAGGGTGTAGTTACCGGTTGGTGGAGGCCTTTGTGTGGTAAGGTACGCGTTATTGTGGCACGCTGTAATCAAGTCCTCTCCCGGACTGACAGCCCGGCATTTTCTTACAGCGAACTTCTATTTCCCTGACAGTCCTTTCCCTCTGCCTCACGGTCTGTCTTCAGTCACCTTGTTGTCGTCTTTTCCTCTCTCTCTGTCTCACCCCCGTCACTCAAGAGTCGTAACACAGACCGTACAAGCAACAAGACGTTATCGGGGGGCCGCCACAGCTCCACCGTTCTCTACTGCACAAACCCATTTGTTTTATCATCATTCTTTTTTTTTCTTTTTACATAGGCCTGAGGGGTAGGAATTGCTGGAGCATTTGAGCAATGTTGTGTGTGATTTCCTGAACTTAGCCCGGGGATAGAATCTCTCTGCAGAGCCAATTTCCAGTCTGAACTTGTTGCTGCTGTTACCGTGCCAAAGTGAATGGTAATTTATGTATGTCTGCATTTTCATCTCTCGCTGCAGTCATACCAATCACTCACCCTTCTATAAACGGAAAAAGGGTGTCAAATTACCACGGATAAACAATCCAATTTTGAAGTAATATGGACTGCAAATTACATTTTCCCCTATAGAAAATGGGACGCAAACGCTGTGAGTATCAGTGTGGTCTATAGACAAACCCTCCTATAAGTCTGTCATCAAAGCCTTTTCATCGACGTTGCCCCCTTTAACGTTGGTGTTTAACTAAGTTTATGCCTCTAAAAAGAAGAATCGAAAAGACGGCGGGGTGAGAGAATGGAAGAAGCACATGGGATGTAAAATGGGTGAAGGGTGCCCCCCCCCCCCCCCCATAATGATGAAAATAGCACTTTGCAACAAGGTAAAAAAAATATTGAGAACTTATTAACAAATGAGTGAGGACATATATTTTTAAAGATTTAAAATACCAAAACAAAAACAACTCAAACAAAGAAATAGAGGGAAATTCAATACCAGTTTTCAAAAAGTGACTGGGTGTGTTGCGTTTCAGTGTCTCTCTTTTCAAACGGAGATGCAATGTCAAATGTCAAAAGAGAAGAAAACAAAAAAAGATGTCAAGTTTCCAATCACAGCCCGGAGACGGAACCAACACTTACTGGTAATTGTGCCAAGAACATCTGTTTTTACAGCTTCCTGAAGCACAATTCATCCCTTCAAAGTCTAATCATAAATCATCTAACTGAATATACAGCTATATAATGTATACTCTATAAACTTTATGGCTTTATTCAGCGATCTCTTCACGGCCAGTATATACTGTCGGAGAGGTTAAAGCAAGCAAAAAGCTGTGCACCTTACCGTTGTCTTAAGACAGACACACATTTTAGCCTTTCCTTTAAACAACAAATTGATGATTTTATATAACTGTTTGTGTACAGATTGAACAAACAAGATAGTGTGTTAATGAGTGAGCTTTAGAGGTTGTGGTAAGCTTATAATATAATAATAGATGGACCCAGGCTAGCCGTATCCTCCTGTGTCTCGTCTTTGAAAAGCTGGACTAATTGCCTCCCAGCTCCAGACATAGGATCGGTATCGATCTTTTCATTTAATTTTAGAAAGAAGGGAAACTATTACTTTAAGTTAAGCCATACAGATTGTTGTCAACTAACAGCAACACTTCATGTTTCTGGCTGTGGCACAGGGAGATGATTTCCACATCTCTCTACATTTGCAGTGCCTTCACCCCATAGAGCGTACATAAGAAGAGGATGTAGTCACTGTGGACTGCTATTTTGAGGCTTCGAGTTAGGCGTTTTGGCCATCGCCATCTTGGTTTGTACAGAAATAATAAATCAAGTGAGAAGTATACATTTTTCTGATCGACTTCTATACAATCAGACTTCTTTTTGCAACCAGAATAGTCGCCCCCTGATGGCCAGTAGTGAGAATGCAAGTATGAGGCACTTATGCATTGGCTTCACTTTTCAGAACCGGAGGTACTGCTATAACCCCTAGGCCACCAAGACACCGTGACATCCCTATTCTTAATCCTGCCTGCTTGTATGGCTGAAAAGAGTCTTAGTTGTATGGAAGCAATTCATAGACCTGGAACCAGGCTAGTGTGCGGTTGGAGATCGGGGAGACATTTCAGTAGCAGTGCACACAGCAGAGTTACTCCCACACCTCTGTGACACACTCACACACAAAATGTAGTTACGGCTCGGACAAGCCACAAATATAACTTATTAATAGTCTCAGTTAAAGGACATCATATTGAACACAGACAGCTAGAGTTTAAATCTGGCATTGAAGTCCAAATTCAAAATATTGGAGGGAACGTTCTTCCCCCCTGAAAGCTTTAAAAGTTTTCTTTTAACTTTAAACATCATGTGGTCAGAATGTGAAACAGACTTGAACGATCAACCAAACAGGGCAGTGAAACACTCATTTTCAGCCTGGTGTATTCTCCCCTTGAATATACTGTACTGAATACACAACACATTACTGTGTTATTTTCTCTCCCTCCTCTGCAGGCCTGTCGGGTTTTGGTTGAACAGGGCTCAGTCTCTGCTCTACTGCAATGAGCACGGCGTGCAGGGCTCCTTCTCCGAGGAGGTGAAGAGCTGTAGCTGCCCTGCGGAGCAGCCCACCTGCCAGGGAGCCGTTCCCTGCGTCGTGGGCACCTCCTCCACCTCCTGCTCTTCCTGCGCCGCCGACAACGCGACCCGCTGTGGAGCCTGTCACCACGGCAACCTCCTCCATCTAGGCTCCTGCCGGCCGAGCATCGCTGCATCCCTGGACCACTATCTGAACTTTGACCTGGACATGCCGGATGCTGAGGTTCTCAAAGCTTCTAATATGTGTTCCTTAGGTCCTCAAACGCCTAAGTTTCAAAGATACAGTACCTCTGATTACACTAACGACCATGGCAAAGAAATGCTGTAGATATGCCTCGACACAAACATATAACTCTAATAAGAGAGTTTCAAATATAGATCTGCAGAGTGGCTTCACAAGCCATAGTCCAGTTTGGTTTGTCTGATTGAGAGTGAAATCAATACTTTTGGTTCGTTCATTTAGTCCGGTTTGGTTTCATAGTGCAACACTTCAAATCGGACCAAATAACCATTTTAATTTGCTTGAGGGGCGTGTATGATGGAGTGAATTCATCTTTCTCGTCTCGAGAGCTGTCACTTCTATGCAGTGAATGGCTTTTTTTCTCAATTTGACTTGCTCATGAATCCCCTCTCCTCCAACATATCTTAAATTACTTGATAAAAAAACATCACTATTTTTGTGGCCCTCATTTAGGGGATTCTAAATGTTCTCTTCGGCCCAGATGTGAAGCAAACATGGGACTTCTGCAGAAGTCCAAGTCAGTCCTCTTTCTCTCATGTTAACCTGTCGTGTCCATCTAAAAAAATGCGCCTGCATGCAGGTCTGTGTTTGAAATTGACTTCCTGCAATTGGGTCGGATCAGGTTCAATCAATCCGCTCTTGGGTTCTCTAAAAAACCCCCCACAAGCGATCTCGGAATGGTTGTTTTGGTCCGCACCAGAGTGTGATTACTGCCTTTACAACTGCCCAAAAGGATCAAACCAGGCGTTGAACCGCACCAGAGTTTGTGAACATTTTGGTTCACTTCCAGCAATTATGTCAGATTATGTTAGCAATGCAATCGAGCCTCACAAGTGATCGCTTGAAAGTGGTCCGAGACCACCTCTCGCAAGCTGTTAGGACCATTTGTATTCTGATGTGGATCACAACAGTTATTGCATTCACAACTGTGCTACCAACCCACACCGGAGTTCCAATAAACACATGTTTTGGGTCAATTGCTGCAATTTTGTTGGGTTATGTTCTCAATGCAATGGAACCGCACTAGGGTTCTCTAAAAAAACGGTCCAAAACCACCTCTAAGTGCTCTCGGACTTGTTTTTTTGGTCCACACAAGAATACGATTACTGCATTGACAACTGCACCAGAGTTCTATTAAAATAGACTACATGTTGGCTTGTGAAAGCATACTTAGTGATCTGTCTATTATTATCTGTCTACCTGTAAGAGTGAATGTGATCTCACATTTCTAAAATCTCTCTCCAGGTGAAGTACCTGCTTCAGCGACTGGACAGCAGAATCGAGGTGCACGCCATCTACATCAGCAATGACGTCCGTCTGGGGAGTTGGTTCAACCCCGCCTGGAGGAAGAGAATGTTGCTGACCCTCAAGAGTAACAAAAATAAGTCCAACCTTATCCACATGCTGATGGGCATTTCTTTCCAGATATGCTTGACTAAGAATTCGACACTGGAGCCCGTCCCTGCGATTTATGTCAATCCTTTTGGGGGAAGTCACTCAGAGAGCTGGTTCATGCCAGTGAACCAGCCTGACTTCCCCGACTGGGAGAGAACTCGACTGGAAGCCGTCGTCACGGCACAGTGTTACAACTGGACACTGACCATGGGCAACAAATGGAAGTCCTTCTTTGAAACGGTGCACATCTACCTGCGAAGCCGCATACTCACAGATGATCCGACAGCGAACGAAACTCTCTTCTATGAGCCGTTGGACCTGGACGACCAGACGTCCAACCTCGGGTACATGAAGATCAACACGCTAAAGGTGTTCGGATACAGCCTGCACTTTGACCCCGAGGGCATCAAGGATCTCATCCTCCAACTAGACTACCCTTACACGCAGGGTACGCAGGACGCCGCCTTTCTGATGTTGTTGGAGATGAGGGACCGGATTAATCGGCTGTCTCCGCCGGCGCCGCAGCCCCTGGACCTGTTCTCTTGTCTGTTGCGCCACCGGCTCAAGCTGTCCGCCGGAGAGGTGGCACGCATCAAGGACTCTCTGCAGATCTTCAACTCCAAGCTTCCCAATGCCTCTCCTGAACCTGAGCTGGCCCAGCTTTGCAGCTAGCTAGCTTAGCATACAGGTCAGGTTCCGGAAGTGATGCTAGAAAGTGGAGTTGCTGCTGGACTGAACAAGGGAGGTTCAACAGAATTATCCTCTTGGACCCAAAGCCTCTGGATTAATAGAACATCCAATTCTGAAGGCTGATTGCTGGGCTTTTCCTACAGTTACACTTGGCAGGATTTCTGTTGTCATATTTCTGTCAGAAATTGCTACCAGAGCCCTTTGATGAACAGTGGAGTGATGTTGTGGACTTTTGAGAGAACAGCTGATACTTGGACTCTTTCAGAAGCTCTACTGTACGAGCCCGGAGGCATACTTTTGCTATTACTGCCCTGCTTTTGGCAAACTGTACGACTGGATTAAGTTAAGAGACTCCCACACACAGACAGTTTTTTTTTTTTATTTAGAACCTCAGAGAGCCGACGTCATTAAGTATACCTAAGACATCTGCCTTGCAAAGATAAAGGTGGTTTTGATATGTAAAGAGAAACTCTTAAGGGGTCTTCACAACTGAGTAAGTGGAAGAGAAGAG
This sequence comes from Anarrhichthys ocellatus, assembly GCF_004355925.1. Lineage (NCBI taxonomy): Eukaryota > Metazoa > Chordata > Actinopteri > Perciformes > Anarhichadidae > Anarrhichthys > Anarrhichthys ocellatus. Next base: position 167,078 of record NW_022280112.1, on the reverse strand, counting down.
TTCCCCTTTTATATCCCTATTTTCTTTGGCTACAGAACAATCTCGTGGGAAGGGGAAAAACGAGATAATATTATAAATGTGGTGAATGACTTATGTTATGCTTAACAGTTTAAAATTTGATAATCCTGAACCCTGTTACTGTCTTTGAATATTTATTTTTAACCCCTGCCTTCCATTTTATCTGCCATTTGAAAACGTGTAAGTACAGTATCTATGCTTAACATCCGAGTGAGAAGCCCGTTAGTGATGTTCTGTCCTTGGTGGCGTGTCTATACCAAAAGAAGGTGAACACATTGGCAAACTGAATTGCAAACTATCTTAAGTGTTGAGTTATTTTTTTTTGGGAGGCAGAAAATCGTCAAGAACTCTTCTGATGTGGAAACAAAAAGGTCTGAGGAAATAGCGCTGTAAATAACGCTCCATCTAACCCCAGGTGTGGACAAGTGCACATTGCTTTTTAGATAACTGAGTGCAAAGACCAAAAAAAATGTTTATAACAAAAACAAACTCATGCCTTATATGGAGAGTCAATGTTAAGATAAGAAGCACATTTAGTTTCTGTGTTTGATTTCCCAGCAGAGGCTGTATTTTGCTTTTTATATTTCAATATTTCTACCAAGACAGACAGACACATTCTCCAGAATATGTGGTATTGTAGCTTTTCTTTCCATGTAAATGCCAGACACTTTCTGCAGCTACTTGTTTTGATTTGGTGTTGTGAAACTTTGAGTCACTAGTCACACTCGACACCAGTACTCACATACTGTAATTGTTCTGCAAAATCTCCAATTAGACAAACTCTCAGCAACTGATTGAACCTGGTGGATCTCATTATGGTTTTCAATGGTTTGGTTTAGTCTCAGGTCAATGAAACTATTTTGGTTTTTTCTTTACTTGTGGGTCCAATGTCAGCTGCCGGTTACCGCGATGACTGGAGCTACAATGTTTCTGTAGGGCAGCGATGGTTCTCTGGAGAGCTGCCAACTTACCAGGATGATATTTGATATGATTCTACATTTACTTCACTAATTTCTCACTGAAAGTCAGTAAACCTTGTATGTCATTTTCAGCAGTTCTTCTGTGCTCAGCTTGCTTAAGTAAAAACAAAGTGGTTTATCTATTTGGGATACTCTTCCTTGTCTGCTTTTAATCCTCACTGTTATAATGTGTGCTTTGTTTGCAGCTCATGGTCAGGTTTTCCCGTTGTCCTCGCCGTGTGAGTAGAGACACAGGGCCAGATTTACTAAGGAAATAGTGCAATGCAAGTGTGCGCAGGTGGAGGGGGAAAGATGGTGTGGATATAAGAAGAACAGTGCAGTTTCTAGCATGTAGCGCCTTCACGGTTTATTAAACATCAAATTAAAATGTAAGTTTAATCAACACAAAATCTCCCAAAACTCAAAAGTACAGATATTTATTGCTTCATCATTGGCCCGTTTTAGAAATTTGATTCAAACTAATGAATAGGTTAATTAATAGGCCGAAGTGCAGTGACGGCACACACATTCTCACACCGATGAGTCAAATATTGCACATGTATACATATATATATATATATATACATATATATATATATATACACATATATATATATATACATATATATATATATATA
>NW_022280112.1:0-160463 GCF_004355925.1 Anarrhichthys ocellatus | reverse complement strand
TATATATATATATATATATATATATGCTTGTTATGCAGAGTGTCTTTTCAAAATACATTTCAAGATGTTAGGTTTCAACATCTAAACCACTTTTTCTAAAAGACGTCAACTTTGACTAACGACTCATAGCGAGTCAGGTGCCAAAATTACTTTACATCTAATTGTACATGGGACACAGCAGTCTTCTGGACTAAAGTCCTGCTTTTTTTTGTTTGACTCACCCTGCCCCCTGTTTTTTTTTACATTTCACATTAATAAATAAAATCTGATTAATCTTGTAGTTAAAGCGATCTGATTAATTAATTCAGTACCAGTTAATATAGCAGCAAAACTTAATCATGCACACAGTGAAGCTGGCACGGACCCACATGCCACAAAGAGACAGTGTAGCAGGGTCAAAACACGACCCCGCCCCTCCTACGTGCCCCTTGTGTTCCGGCCGGGCTGTAGCAATGACTTTTGCGTGTGTAGATATGTGAGACTTCATTTTCTTAGACATATAACTACAATGTATCACGGTGTCCCGACCCTGTCACAGAAAAAAATGTCTTAATCAAAATAACAGAACTGTTGCCTTTTTATTAGGTGCACCTGGCTAACACACATGCGTCCATTTCACAGGCTGTAATGTGTGCTGCTGTTGATCTGTGTTGTAATGTACAGACCATACAGTTGAATAAACACCTTTTTTTTAAACACTGTCAAACTAAAATGCTGATAATTACAACCTTAATGAAGGTAGGACTTACTGCAGGACTGCCTTCCATCGAACTGCATCAGATTTAGCTTGGTATCCCTAATGAACTGGCACCTGTGTGTTCTGTATGTCTCCCTTTAATAAATCTCATTATGAACAACAGTAAGACTGTATAATAAAGCAGGGACACAGACATCTTCAGGGTCAGTTTAAACACTTCATAAAAGCTTAGCTTTCAAAGTTGCCCTTGGCCTTGGGGAATCCTGGCAGCTTACAGTCAGAAACATATAAAAAGCAGCACATTAAGAAGGCAGAAGAACTCCAGGAAACATGGAATGGTGATTTGCAGATGGGACCACAAGCTTCTCTTCTCAGCTTGATGTAAATCCTCCACCTCACAGAAACAGCATCTGTTCACCATGATGTTATTCTCTTAACAAATTACATTTTATTTGGTTTAAATTTGATTATTTGGTGCCGTAATAATATTAATAATCAGAGTTATGGCGACGGCTATTGTTTTATTATTAATAATGACACTAAACTGATAATATTTTTTTATTTTGTATTAGAGGTAAAGAGGAGAAGGCTCTGTCTTTTTATGAAACTAATGTTATATTAGTTTGTTCATATCCAGGGCAGTTTACACACCTGAGTAAAGGATAGACAAGAAACTTTACGCCTCACCTGATAATGTCAGCACATCGACCATAACAACGAGCACCATGTGGATGTCAACAGCGAAGCAAACAATGCTGATTCAGGATTATCATCTGCCAAGAGGGGAAAAGAAAGTCCTGCAACATCACGTGAGTACGGCACAGTAACAGCAAGTGGTAACCCCAAATAGACGACTAGTCGATCGAAGAAGCCTCATTGGATCGCTAATTTCACAGTTGAATCATCGCAGTGGCGCACAAATGTGGTTAATAAACAGAGGATTATTTCATTCTGGGTGTATGGGGGTGCTGGCTGTCTGATTTGACATAGAATTGCATGTTTTCTCCCTATTGAATCTGAAGGAATCATTATTATTTTCAAATGAATTGCCTTTTTGGGGGCTTTATCATATCCCAAAACTCTCAAAATGTGGCATGCATATCAGGAGTGGTGAAAAATGTTATATTTTATGGGTCCCATAAAATGTTTATGGGTCGCTAGCGCCCCCTAGAAGTTGGAAAGGCAAGCCCCCTCAGCCCGTATGTCCAGATGACTTAACATTTTACAGACATAAGCAACTGAATGAGCACTACAAAAAACCCTGTTAAACTAAACCCCTAAACTCAGCCCATTTCCAGTAACACTTTATAATAACTACACACTATGAAGCATTAGTTAAGTTTGAGTAAACACTTAATCATTTATAAAGCATTGTTCCTACATTAACAGTTCATAAACACAGTTCTAAATGTTTTATTCTTGATTAATAAGCTCGTCTATTATGTGTTATGATTATGTTTTCATATTTTATAAATGATGGATTCCCCATTTGTAAAATATATATTACAAATCAATTATTAATTAGTTGTAGTAGATTAATAACAATTTATAAAGTGTAAGTAAATGATTAAGAAATTATTTAGATGCACATTATTCATGCATTTATATATGATATAGATATGCACTAATGGGTAGGGATTATGTTAGTATATGCATTATATTATTTATTAGTATTAATACAGCAATTCATGATTAATTAGCATCTACAAATGACATTGAAAGGCCAGCAGTGCCTTAAAACCCACAAAAGTCTCAGTTATTTTCTCAACAGAAAAGGCAAAATAGACAAAACACAAAGTGATCAAAAACATATCAATATGTATTACAAGATGCCAACAATGTACTCGTAAGAACATACCTCTCAGCCATTCATTCATGTAAAAAAACTAAACAAAGAGCTCTCTGGTATTACAATCTTTAGGGTAAGCCATATCTTTTAATTTGAACTCCTACTAAGTTCTGCTGGCTACCTTAAGTTTTACAATAGTCACCTGCTCGTCCACTGACCAATCACAGCGCATTGCTGACACAGAATGTAACTGGTTTGATCCTGCTAGAACCAGAAGCACTGTAAGGCTCAAGTGACTATTTTAAACAAAGTGTCTAACTCTGAACAGTTTATATGTTAAATCACAGCCATCATAAAATAAAACAATTCACATTATGATGGTTATAAAAAGTCTAAACAAGCTGTATTTTGTGATGGTTATACTTTGAAATCAAAAGGGTTACAGGTTATAATAGCTATACTTTTATGCTTGCATACTTTCTACGATCTTTCTACAGCAGCAACACGCATCCACACAGCTTCACTGCTGCGGTTTTGGCCCAAGGGGTTGTCCATGAAGCGCTCCTCTCTTTAACCACCGCTAATCGTGATTGAACGCAGCCGTGTCCAATCAGCCGCTGCAGCTGGCATCCGGGAAAGAGGGTGGCACCCGAGACGACACTGAGGGTAAGCAGAGGGAGAGCACAAACACAAGCCACGTAACAAACACACTTTACAGCAGCCAATGTTCACACAAACGTACTTTATTCCAAACAGAAAATGTAAACTGCCGTGCGCTCTCTTACGCTGCCCGGCTCCTCCGGAGCGCACGCAGTCCAGCGTCCACAATTCAGTCCGCTTCTCACGGGCTGGTGTTTCTCTCTCGCTGTCCTCTCTCTGTGTGTCACCAGCCCCCAGAGCTCCAGCCTGCTACTGCTTAAAGGAATGAGGGATAATTAGTAACAGGTTACAGCTGTGCCAATTAACCCTGGAACTGTTCCCCTAAACCACTCCCACAGACCTCTCCCCTGCAGCTGAGCACAGACCGTGCCCACTACCACAGGGCATAATATTAAGTGGTCTCGACTATGGCAGCTCTAGATATTTTATGTGGCAAGTTCATATTTCTCCACTACGTTTATTTTATGTTTCCTTGTCATGTAATTGTTCCAATGGCTTGTTATTCTGAACCCCAATAGTCTGAAAAATACCCCATTGGACAGAAATGCCATTTGTCCGACAACCTATTATCCCAAAAACAAACGGCCATTATTTTGAAGGCCCTTATTATTATGCATAGTAGCCATAATGACATCAGACTTTCCCTTTCCGCCGTCCTTTTTTCATACTATGGCAAAAAGGCATGAACTGCCCTACTCTGCCTCCGATAGGCTGAGCCTGATTTTTCGTCGTAACCAATACCATTCCTCATGCCTAAACCCAACCAACCAACCAACTAGTACTCGTCTTTTATTGGATGTTGGATTGGCACGATATCACAGCCCAGGGACGATGCTAAGGGGACATTGGGCCGAGCCCCCGCCGGATCTCGCAATGTTAACTATGTTGACGGCTGCGCAGGTCAGGATATGAAAACACTGACAACCCAAACCTCTGCTGCCCCTCGACAGCAGAGCGAGCTGCTGGAAGCAGGAAACGCTGGCTACCCATATATGGTGAGCCCCCACCTTTTTGCTCTCATACTCAGCAGAGTACTTCCGCGGCCAAGGGCTAGAAGCAAGCGCCTCCTACTTCCGCTTTCAGCGGAGGACAGGATATAAGCAGTGACATTTCGCTCTGTCTTCGGTTCAACTTTTGCTCTCTTGCATAAGCTTTGGACTCCACACTGCAATAGGTTTTCCTATTGCAGTGTGTTTCACCCCTCTATACACTTCTCTAGGTTTACCTCCGGTAGGAAGTATCTTAATTTCAACATAATACTGTGAAGGTAGCCTTTGCTAGGTATTCGAAAACGATTCTCTAGAGGTTTACCTCCGGTAGGAGTCTAAACTATCCATTTATTTCACACAACATTGTATCGCCGGTTTCGCTGATTGTAATGTGATTTATTCTAAAACTATCCACTTACTCTCACAAAATGATTCTCTAGAGGTTTACCACCGGTAGGAGTCTAAACTATCCATTTATTTCACACAACATTGTATCGCCGGTTTCGCCGATTGTAATGTGATTTATTAAATCTTTGTATCTTAACCTGTATCTTACTTTCATAAAATAAAACTAACAACCTCTGTAATACGAGGTTGGAAATCCAAATAAGAGGGGAGTCCTGTTTGAAAAGTACTTTTAAGTGCTTGGTCCACGGCATAACAAGGCGCAGAACGCTCCGGGTGGCCCTACTCACTGACGTCCCTGCAGAGAGTGACTTGGAGACTTCAGACTAAAAGACATAACAAGTAAGTGATCACAACCAGGTTGCTATTTGCGTATGGTAGATCCACCGGTCTTGTATACAATAACTATGGTAACGAGATAGGCCCCATTAAATGATTCGGCATATCTTATCCCATAGTGAAAGAACTTCATAAAGCTTAACCTGTCATCCCACTGCTTCACATAACGTAGCACATAACAGAGACACATAGGATTCTAACGCGGGTTATTCAGGGTTACGTTTTATGCAGAAATCTATCTGTCGTAAAGTAATCTTGAAGCTGGAGCTTCCCCAGGCAGTATAGAATGCAAGTAAAAAATATACTTTCAAACACTAGACTGTACGACCATTAAGCTGACCCAGGGAGCTAGTGGCTGGTAAAACAGCATAGACAGGTCGCATCCCACTACAACAAGATTCACGAGAGCTCTGAAATGTTATGGGTTCTTCCTCGGCACATATTGCACCCTTCCACCAAGTTTCATGAAAATCAGGCCTACGGATTTCCTACAATGTACGATTGTAACAAAAACGCAACAAAAGTCTACAACACCCTCGCATGCGTTGCCACGGAAATTAATGCATAAACTTCCAATTACCTCCGGCCCCTCATAATAAGATGAATGTCCTCTAATATACGGAGTGCAGTGTTTTTTTGTAAGATGAAAAGCCAATTTCCTGAGTTGTCAGGGAACAAACAAGAACCGAACGCACACTGTCACATTCCATCAGGCTGCTGGTTTATCTGCTGCAGAAAGCGAGAGAGAGAGACACGTTGGCCAACTTCGGCGGCCCTTTTTATTTATTTATTTTCATTCTCCGACGCCATAATGAGGTGGGGAAGGAGTCACTCTGCATCGGGTTAATAAACAGTTATTCATCTTCGGCGTGGCACCCAGGAAACAGGAGTGGGTTTGCCCTTGGGCTAATCTTCAGGCCTGTGGAAGACAGCTAATCCATCAGAACGCTATTTAGACTGCACACCACAAAACTTTGTGGACCTCCCAAAGAAACGTGGGGGGGGGGAAAAGAGAGAGGGATTGAAAAGGTAGCAAATGACAGAGAGATGGAGTGAAGATATGGTTGAGGAAAAAAAGTGGGAGGGAGAGGAAAGGTGAGAGGGGTTGGGCTGCTAGTCTCACTGTGATTTATGATGTTTAGGAAGTTGGACTGTTTGAATTAATGAGGTAGAATTGGTGAAATTGAATGGCACACGTGCGCGCGCTTTGGTACCTGAGGGTCATTTAACATATTCATCAATAACGGTGCAGACTTCAAGGTTTGAAATTACATGCAAATACCGTTAATACAAATGTATTCAGGAGGAATGATTCATGTTTGGAGACGGTGTGAGACGGAAGGCGGACATTGAAATGCAAAATTGGGAGCTTGTTTGACCTTGGCAGAGGCAAACTGAGTCGTTCTCATAAAAAGGTGGTTGATTAGAACTGTATCAACAGCGGCATCATGGACGAACCCTGATACAGCTCGTCAGTTTCACATGACTAAAAATAAAATAAACGGAAATCATTTATTTCTCATACTGCTTTCCAAGACTCACTTGGCAAACTCATTCATTACCTCCAACCACCAAGAGACAAGGTCACATTACAAATTCACTGCTGCTGCAGTAGACCTCTTTCCTTGTCAGCATTCTGAAGACAAACCACAGGGAGAAACTGTTTGTTATCCCCGGAAATATGATTTGTCCAAACATCCTTCAAGTTAACCAAACATGGTCAAATAAATCATGTTAACACTTCGATAATGGCAGATTTCTATTGTTTCTCTCTTCTGTAGCGTTAAAAAAAAGTCACAGTTGAAAAACCCCATGTGAACGGTATGTAAATTGAAATCTCATGTGATTTTTGGTCATGTGTTTTTCATGTTGTTTTTTCACCCACATGTGACACATTAAATCCCCACTTGTTTATCGAGTTTACCTACCGAGGGAGAAACAACAATCTGGCAACAAGTGATTATGAATGCAACAAGTGATTATGAATATATATATATATACACACACACACATCACACACACACACACATCACACACACACAACCAACCAAGTTTGAGGACGTCACAATTATCATCAAAAACCAGTTGGAGATGGATACTTTAACCAATAATCTAGCTCTGTACGAACTAGCATCTGGAGCTAAATTAAATCACAACAAATCAGAGGGGGTTTGGATCGGAGATGAACGTCATAAATGTAATATTAACATTAAAATTGAAATAGAAATACTGGGTTTAATATTTCGTGACAGAAAAAGTAGTGAAAGAAATTGGGAAAACAAGTTGTGTGAAATTAAAGAAGAGTTGAAAAAATGGGAAAACAAAAATACTAATTATGAATCCAGAGTTAATATAGTCAAGATTTTCATCTAATCTAAGCTACTTTTCTTGTCAAACATTTTTCTTCCATCCAACGAAATGATAATCCAGTTAAATAAGCAGTGTGTAAACTTAATCTGGGGCACAAGCAGGGAAGTGACTAAAAGAGAACTGATGTATAAAAGTAAAGATTACGGTGGGTTAGGGGCTCTAGAGTTCGGTGTTGGAGTATACAGTATGTTGCCTTTGTTAAAAATGTTCTGCTGCCATCTCCAGAAACGCTCTCTGGGTAGGAGATCGCTCCATGTGGAGAAAGAGGAAAGGGAGACTGAGACAAGGTACTGAATATAAGTTAATATATGGAGATTTTATTACCCAAGAACAACGCCTACGGATAGACTGGAATGGTCTATCAAGTAAAAGTATCTTTAAAAAGACGATTTCAAATACGGTGGACTTGTTAATTACAAAAACTTGACCAATGTCGAGGGTGAGGAGGTAATACAAATATTGAAAGATAAAAACCTCTCAGAGAGCATCAGAGACGTCCGATGGCTCATGTCAGTGAACAGACTCGCTGTAAGACCCACTGTGTCATGGAGCTGCTATGTCACTACAAAGAAATGTCCCGTGATACTTTGTGATGAGGACGAAAAACAAAAGCACCTGTTCATGGACTGTTACAGAGCGCAAGTGGTCTGGGCCTTGCTTCAAGACCTCGGCCTAGTTTTTAATGTCAATTATAAATCTGTAATGTATGCTATATTCGATGAGAAGATGCCTGTTAAATAACAATAGCTTTGCCAGCTCATTGTCAGCCTCACATGTTTTAAATTATGGAAAACCAGATGTACTGCATAATGATAATGAATCAGACTGTAATGGACGGCAACCCATGGCATTTGTTGGACTTTTGAACCAAGCACACAGCACTTCCCTGTATCTGTCTGTGTGTTTTATGTCTGTATACTTGTGAATTATGTATTTGTGGAACTGTAGATCTGTTATAAATTGAATAAAGTTTTCAAAAAAAAAAAAGTCAACCAGGGGAATCCCCACTGAAACCAGGTCCTAACAGGACCATAGCAAACACTTGAGTGCAACTTGTATGCTCCCCACCTAGCCAACAGTGTGTGGTCACACACAAGAAGAGGAGGGCCCAATCCCAATGTCCCCCCTAAGCCCTGAACCCAAAGAGACTTAATTGACGTCACCTGGTAAGTGGTTGAGTGTGAGAGGCTGCAAGGGCTCGAAATGGTATAAATAGGTGACTTTGTGACTTTGTGTCATCTGACGTCACCTTGACAGCGTCGCAAAACATGTTGCGGACCATTGTGAGTTTGGGAATTTTGATTTTCAATTTATTTATTTATTCGCGGCCTAGGAGGCATCGACTGCCCGATTTCAATATCTTGCAGGCTCTTGCCTTACAGAGTGGACGAGAGGTCATTTTCAAATAATCTATTCACTTGTTTCTGTCAGAAAAACAAAAATGTTAAGACATTGATGAATAAACTTAATATATGCGTGCATTGCTTTAATTTCATGTGCTTTATGTACCTTATTAATGTAGTGTTTCTGTGTAAATTTAGGCATTCCAGTGCACTCACTATGCCAGGCTGAACAGTCTTGTGCCAGTCCTCAGGACCTACATGAATGTGGAACGAGACATGAGGATTGACTTTTGGGTGTCAAGAGAGGCCTTCAACGGCCTTCTAACCATTTCGCACCAGGAGAGGGATTATGGCTGGGGACATCATTTAGAGGTCCTTATTTTTGTGTTTTGGCTGGCCCATGGGATATCTTACCGGGTGACTGCACGGGCTTTTGATGTGCCAAAGTCCACAATTTGTAGGGTTGTGCACAGGATTGCTAAAGAGATTTGTCGCTGTAAATCTAAGGTCATCTTCTTCCCACACCTTGGAGGAAGTTGGCCGAGGATTTGAACAGCTGGCACAGCATGAGGCCTTCAATAATAAACAACAAGGGCCTCTTACTCAATGAATTCATAACTGACAATAATCTGGACTTTCTCTGTTTAACCGAAACATGGCAAAACCAACAGGACTACTTTTCACTAAACCAAACACACCCCCTGGATATTCATACATGGACAAGCCACGCCACCATGGGCGTGGTGGTGGAATAGCCAAAATCTTTCACAAAGACATCACTACAAGTGCAATAACCATCCTGGCTCCCTCCTCATTTGAACACCTTGTCTTTAAACTGTCTGGTCCCAAACCCCTGGTTACTGAAGTCATTTACCGGCCCCCAAAACCTAACCCTGCTTTCCCTTCTGACCTGTCTGAATTTCTCACAGAACTTTGCGCCATCTCTCCATCCATTCTGCTACTCGGTGATTTTAACATACACGTCGACTCATCTGACTCCACAACTTCTACAGAACTCCTGGACATCTTTAACTACTTCAACATCACCCAACATGTCGACTTTCCCACCCATAAAAAAGGACACACACTTGACCTGGTCTGCACATCCGGCATTACCATCAGCAATCTAACCAGCATCGTGAACCAGAATCTAACCTCACCATCTCTGACCACCTGGCTATCACCTTGGACATAGACATCCCCACCCCCCATGTTAAGCAGAATCGCACCATAACATTCCGGAACATCAATTCTATCAACATCTCCTCGCTCTCCTCCACCTTGGCTGTCACTGTCTCTGCCCCTATTTCGACTGCCTCCCCCACTGCCCTGGTCAAGTACTATAATGATGCACTCTCCTCCTGTCTTGACGTCATCGCCCCCAAAAAATCCAAACTCATCTCCTTCACCCACTCCGGCCCCTGGTACACTGACCGACTTCGCCTCCTCAAAGTGTAGGGCCGTCAACTGGAACGTCTTGCCAACAAAACGACTTACTGTTCACCTTGATGCCTTCAAACTCCACCAACAACAATATAAAGATGCCCTGAACACCGCTCGCTCCTCTCACTACTCCTCCATCATCCAATCTGGCTCCAACAACCCCAAAACACTTTTCTCCACCATCAACAAACTCCTCAAGCCCATGGACACCATCTCCACCTCCTTCAACATCAGCAAATGCAACTCATTTCTATCCTTCTTCGACAAAATCATTGCAATACACAACCAGTTGGCAGCCCCCTCCCCCCCTCTACCACCCCCCCAAGCCCTCAACATGACTCCCCTAATTCCAAGCCACTCACTCTCATCCTTCAGTTCAATCACTGAAATGGACCTCTCCTCCATACTCTCCAGCATGAAGACCTCCACCTGTGCCCTTGACCCCCTCCCCTCTTCCTTAGTCAAGGCCTGCCTCCCCTCACTCTCCCCTCTCATCACCAACATCATCAACTCCTCACTGTCTTCTGGTCTCATACCCCACACTCAAGATCGCTGCTGTCACCCTCGTGCTGAAAAAACCTGGTCTTGACCCCGACATCCCCAACAACTACCGGCCCAACTCCAACCTCCCCTACCTGTCCAAAGTCCTTGAGAGAGCTGTTGCATCAGAACTCAAGTCCCACCTCAATCTCCGTAATCTCTACAAACCCTTCCAATCCGGTTTCCGTTCAAAACACAGCACAGAAACCGCCCTACTGAAAATCACAAATGACAAACTTCTCTCTGCTGACTCTGGCTTCCTCATCATCCTCCTTGACCTCAGTGCCACCTTCAACACCATCAACCACTCCATCCTCCTCTCACGTCTCCAGTACTCCCTTGGCATAACTGGCACTGCCCTTTCCTGGTTCACCTCATATCTCCCAGACCGACATCAATTCATTGCAATAAACAACTGTAAATCCTCTACCTCCCCAGTCACCCACGGTGTCCCCTAAGGTTCCGTGCTTGGTCCCCTCCTCTTCATCATTTACATCCTTCCCCTTGGACAAATCATCCGTCGTCATGGTCTCAACTTCCACTGCTACGCTGACGACACCCAACTCTACTTCTCCTCCAAGACCATCACCTCCGTCACCCACTCCACTCTCACCACCTGTCTCACTGATATAAAATCATGGATGCAACAGAACTTTCTCAAACTCAACTGCAATAAATCTGAAATTCTCATCAGCCCTAACTCCCTCACCCGTTCAGCCCAGCCCTTCTCCCTCAACATTGATGGCTCCAGCGTCACCCCCTCCACCCAGATCCACAACCTCGGTATCATCCTCGACCCCACCCTCTTTCCTACCCCACGCCAACCACATCACCAAAACTGCCTTCTTTCACCTCAGGAACATTGCACGCCTCCAACCCTCCCTTTCCTCTGCCACCACCAAAATTCTCATCCATGCCCTCATAACCTCCAGACTTGACTACTGCAACAGCATCCTCTATGGTCCTCCCAACAAAATCCTCAATAAACTCCAATATGTTCAGAACTCTGCCGCTCGACTGCTCACTTCCACCCGCCGCTATGAACACATCACCCCGGTCCTTCGCAACCTCCACTGGCTCCCAGTCAAATATAGAATAGACTTTAAAATATTACTCACCACCTACAAAGCCTTAAACAACCTGGCCCCTCCCTACCTTTCAGACCTCCTCCCCCTCCACGCCCCAACCCGTTGCCTGAGGTCCGCCGGTGCAAACACTCTGAAGACCATCAGGACCAAGTGCCGGACCTGGGGTGACAGGGCCTTCTCAGCTGCTGCACCTCCCCTCTGGAACACCCTCCCCATCCACATCCGTGAGGCTCCCTCCCTATCATCATTCAAACAAGTCCTCAAAACCCACCTCTTCAAACTCTCCTTCACCTGCACCCTACCCTCCACTACATGACCAATTCCGCACAGCTTCCAGTTATTCTTTTACCAAAATGTTCGTTTGTTTTGTTTGCTCCTCTTTCTTTTTTGTTTGTTTGTTCTGTTGGTCTTTGCCCTGTAAAGCGTCTTTGGGTATTTTGAAAAGCGCTATAGAAAATTGATGTATTATTATTAATAAGGCTGTGGGGGCCATAGATGGCTGTCAAATTAGAATTAAACCACCAAAACATAATCAGTTAGATTATAACAATTACAAGCAGTTTCACTCCATTCAACTGCAAGGCATCTGTGACTCCTCTGGGACTTTTGTTGGTTATGGAGGTTCAGTACATGATACTCTGATTTTGAGAAACAGCCCCATTTATTTCAAGCACTGTACCCCCACCTGGTTATTTTGTTTTGGGAGATGGAGGCTACCCTTGTCTTGAGCTCCCTATTGCTATTATGAGCCCTTTCAGACACCCATTACAAGGATGGATGCAGGAGCGCTTTAATAAAAAGCATGCCAGAGCCCGTTCTATAATTGAGAGGACATTTGGGGTCATGAAGGCACGGTGGCGGGCCACCATATTCAGGGCGCTGGAGGTTAGGCCCAAGTTCTGTTCTGAAGTTGCCCTGGCCTGTGCGTTCCTCCACAATGTGTGCCTTAGACATGGGGATGTCATGGAAGAGCCAGAGCTCCAGCCTGAGGAACCTGGTCCCCCTGCTCCACCTGATGACATCCAGGAGAAGAGTAGGGCCCACATGAGGTTACAGGCTATGTGCCCACACATCAGCACCTTCAAGCCCCATTAAGGGATCATGACTATGCCGGCAGATAAAATGTTGTGAAAGTATGACATTTTTTTGTAAAATGATATTGTGCTATCTACAGTTTAAATTAACAGCTACCAGAATCCTGTTTCACCCTTAAAACATTTGTTGAAATTGATTTACTTTAGTGGTCAAACTACAAATACCTACATTACTGTCTACTTTGTTTCTTATTTGTGATGGATCCAAAAGTTTTTTTGATAAGAATGACAATTCAACACACATTTCTGTTTGGCACCCAAAAACCTCCCTTAAAGCAAACTAGATAATCATGTGGGAAACCTTAATAAAATAAAAATCACTGCGACAAATGAAATGCAACTCAGCTTTAATGTCATACAGCTTAAAAAAAAAAGAAGAAACAAGTGTAGCAGGCTACTGCTTCTCAACCAACTTCCCAAAGATGCCAATGAGGGTGTCCAGCTGCTCTTTTGTTTTTGTCTCCCTCTGCCTCTTCTCCTGCCGTTCTGTGTACTCCCGAAGGTACTCCGAAACCTCATTGTCTTTTTTGGGGGTTTTGGCGGTTTTGGCCTTTTGGAACCCCCAGACAGTTTTGGGATGGATGACCCTGGAGCAGAGGTACTGGGCTCCTCATCAGGCTCCTCTGCAACATCTGATGAGTCTTCTGCTGTGGCAATGATATTTAGAGGCTGGATGGCATCTCTCTGCCCCAGAGCCTTGTGCATTGCCTCGAAGAAAGGCCAATTCCCAGCTGTCATTTCACCACCCTCTGTCCCTGATCCGGTTTTTGGTGATATCAGATCCAGAGTGTACGAAACACAAGGTTAGATCAACACAGTACATCTTTTTATAAAGCCCAACTTATTAAGACTGGAGCCAGATCTGTCACAGGGTGTGGTGGAGGACTCAAATGCAGACCAGAAGTTGATTGCAGTGGAATTTAATGAAAGCTTAATCAAAACAGGACACTTACAAGGACACACAGGGAATCCACGGATGAGACAGGGGGGGAAATCCAGCAGGACGAGGCAAGGCAGGCAGACGTGGGGAAACCAGGAACAGGACAAGCCACACAGACAGGTAGACATGACAATGGTCTGGCAGTGAGTGACTGAGAGACAGGGGTTTATTAAGTGGCTTGAACAGGTGAGGGGAGTTGTGCTGATGAGGAGGGAGTGCTTGATTAGTTATCAGAGGCAGGTGAAGGGAGTTAGGCTGATGCTGAGGGAGTGAGGAGAGTGAAGCTACACAAAGACACACACAGAACACAGAAGGCAAAGCCTAATCATGACAACATCATTCAGGAAGATTCACCATGACTGTAAAGTAAACTCATATATAGAAATAGCCTATGTGATCCAGTAGCCCATTCACCAGGTATACATTTGGTTCACCTGTACTTCTTTAAGTTTTCCCACTTCTTAGTGGCTAGAATGGTTGTGAGCTCACTCTCCAATCCCATCTCTCTTATGACCAAACTGATGAGAAAAGCAAAGTTGGGGGTCCATTATGTGTTAGGATTAAATGCAATTTAATGTCAGAGAAGAACATGTACCACAGCAGTAGTAGACTGTTAGCATTATATGCCCCTATCAAAGGGGTTCTGTCAAAGGGGTTAACTTAACTTGTAGAATGCTGTGACAAGGCAGTATGAAACAAATAACAAAAATTAAGGTGGTAAACTCATGAAACTGAGATATGATTATTATTTAGCATGAAACATTTGGAACTCTATTTTTGATTCTGTTTTGAAACGGTTGCCTCTTAGAATATAATATGTAAACAGAGTATATCATAAGCTTCAGCCTCAGCTTTTTGCTTTCCTCTTTATTTAATGTCTTATTGTTATTCATTTAATTGTTTGTGTATTCTTCTGTAGAACTGTCAATAAGGACAGAAATAAATTACTACTACTGCTGCTGCTACTACAAGTTTACTAGCTGAATGCTTACTCAAAACCTTGAGCAGAAGCTTTCCTGTGGCCAGTAAAATGAGGCTCGTTCTCCATCCGTAGTTGGATGAATTGAAGGGTTTGCTGTTCGCTTCCTGTTTGTAAAGAAAATAGTAATGTTGTTTGATCAGAGCATTTACAAATCATCATCGAGCCATCACAGAACAAATTACTACTCACAGACCTGGCAATGAATCACCAGTGAGCTTTGAGTTCATACTTGCATGTAAACTTCTTTTTTTTGTAGTTGCGGTTGTTCCGTCCATGACAACTGGTGTCTTTTGTTGTTGGTTTTGTTTTGTTTTGAACCGCTACGCTTGGAAACCCGGTACTAAACGTCACGTTGCTATGACTTGTGGGTAATTCCCTTAGGCTAAGTCAGCATCCTATGCCCTCACGGACTTCGCAGGAGCGTGCCTCAAAATCCGTGACCCTGTAAGGGGGGACATTGGGATTGGGACGAAGAGACTAATAGGGCCTCATGTTACTCCTCAGTGACCACAACGACAATAGTCACATAATGGGAAAATCACAATTATCACTGCACAGACCAGCACATAAACCTGGTTGTGGAAAACCTGTTTCACACTGTATCTTACTGATTGACTTAATTCATAAATAATTAATCAACCAATTGATGGCTGCACTCTGAGCCTAACGAGGCACAGGCGGTCTGACTCAGCCTGATGACAGTGGTTTCTGTTAGAAATGCATCGAGTCTGATAAAGAGGGAAACCTTTTGACACGGAAATGTAGCACTTTGGGAATACAGACATTTTTTTGCTTGCATTGCATTCTTTACAGTTTACCTCCTCTTTTCTGTGTACAGGGTTTAGGGCCATTACTGAAGACTGTCCTCAACAGAAAGACCATGACGGTTTTGTGTTCACTGCGACCCGTTTACAGTATGTTTTCCTCTTAAGCGACCTCCTGCAATGAAGGAAACCTCATACTCGACCTGTTCAAAATATTTTTGAGGATATGTATTTTATGAACAATGTTCTGCTTACGTGTTTATCTGGCAGTTGCCAGCACCCCCGGACCTGAAGTACATGCTGTGCTCAATGCTTCTTTTTCTCATTTTAGCTGAAGAAAGTGTTATTGGTCAGTGTTCCATAATGGAAAGGATGGATTGTGTCACATTTCCCATAAATCTCACTTTCTTTAAACCTTGAAAGCAATCTTCACTTTACCATAAATGTGCACTGTGTTGGAATCTGACTATATGGCTTCGACATGTGCTGTGGAACAAAGAGAGTCAGGCCTTCCCTTTTGCAGGCAAAGGTTTCCTGATTGGTTTCCATCCTGATTGTAGTTTGATGAGCACCAAACCCCCCAACTCTGAAGAAATTCACATTAGGGTGTGAGTTTCCTCCCCCCAAAAAACTATGTGTTCCTGAAGTTACCTGAAAGCAGCGCTGCAATCTAATTGGCCGAGGGCCAGGACCTCTGTGGTTCAGCCACCTTTCTACAAAACAACCAGCAACCCCCACCTCAATGCTTTTTCCCTTCGACCTCCGTCGAGCAAGGGAGCACACCGACGTTGTTTCACTTTTTAACCAAAACCTAGGTTTAACAGTTTATATACGCTGGCCGAATTCACCAAACTGTCTATTTTATCTTCGTTCGTATCCACGAAGCGAACCCTTTTATTCCTGCAGAAGTGAAGGAGCAAGACTTCTTCAGAAAGAGAAAGAGAGAACTTCCACTCTCCACTCTCCACCAAGCCCCAGCCTTCGCTCCGGCCATAAGGACGCGAAACTCCCTTATCCAGAAGAAGCGATTCTCTCCCACCGAGAGAATTCCTCCCGAGGCCCGCAGCCGCGCTGCCTGAGCCCACCGAAGCTCAGAAGAACCCCCCTCAATCACCACGATTGCATCGTACCGTAAGGCGAAATAGATTCTGGGCAGAGTTAGACAGAGTTTCATTTGTGTTTATTTTATCTTGTTTGTGTGCTTAAAGTACTGTTCATTTTTATAACGTGGTGTATGCTTTATGATCACCGACACTGGCGATCCCTGAAATTGCTAGTGTTGTAGAAGTTAGCGTGTATTACATGCTACTGCGATTCGTGTCGAGACAGCCGCAGTGAGGTCGGGGACTGCGTCTCAGGTCAGAGGTCGGAGCCGCGTCTGTGACAAAGAGCCCGGTTCGTGCTCCTCTGGCTGGGAGAACAGTTTACCGAACCCCAGCGTGACGCGGAGGATCTTAATCTTTTGTTTTATTTAATTTTGTTGTGTTCCTTTCCCTTCTCTTTTACTAATCCACACACATATAGCTTTGAGCTAATGTAGCTATGTGCTAAACGGCTACCGGCACGTATAGACTTTTGAGTCTCGTGCATGAGAGACGTCACCACGTCCCAACTACGTCACACGTCTCTGAGCTGTTCCCTCGCTCCTCCCCCTACGTACCCACATGCACACACACTACATGTACACACACTCTCCCCTCCCCCCTCTTTTCCATAGTCTGTTGATTTTAGATAGTGTGCTCATAAATGTATAGTTGTTAGTTTAGATATTAGTTGACTAGATCATTAGTATTAGAATGTAAAACTTATATTTTAAAGAGCAGCTGTCTGATTACTTTGTGCATGTATTGTGATAATAGCTGTATATGTGGTCTGTGCTCGAACTTACACCTTCACTTTCACTCTGAATGTGTAATAGTACTCAGACTATTGACATTGTGAGGAAACACTAATGAGACTTAGTTTTATCGTTTGGTTATTGGTCCCTGTTCGCAGGGTGGTGCCCCATTATTATAAATAATCAATTGTTAGACAATTCTATTGATGTCAAGAATTTAGTTTCTTAGATGCTGATAAACCAAACATGCTTTAAAGAACTATGGGGCAGCATTTCACCCCTACCACTGGGTCTATACAATCTAAATTTACAGACATCAATGCCTATAGTTTCCGTTAGCCATCCGTGTGGTTGTGACACTAACTGGGGGCTGTATAGTCCATGTACGTTTGATCGTTTGCAGTGACTCCGTGGTGTGAAGCTTCAGTTGGCGGCTCTGATTTAGCTAGCAAGAACCCCGGCACCGGGAGTCCACAGCGGGCCGGTGATGCGCCGGGTCTAACCTCTGTATCGGCTTCAACAGAAAGTTTGCTGAAAGTTCAACGTGATTGAAGAGCCCTCGGGGCAGCTCCACGTCTTCGTCCTCTCATGTTGGACCGAGGACAGACTGGACGCTTCAGTGACTCACCATCTCCTCTACAGCTATAAGCGGTATTACAAGACAGGACGGGCAGCGGCTAGCTGGTTAGCATGCAACACTGTAACCTCTTCACATCCTGTTGAGCGCTTTTTTTTTTTTTTTTTTTTTTTTTTAAAACTAAAATTCTTTCCAGATCTTACACATTGCATCCGTTAACCATGTATACACTAACATATGACTATTCTCCAGTAGGCATGAGGGTTAGGGTATATAGATGAAAGAATGTGGCTTTGTAACTGGTTGTATATGGACCCAAATGCAACACACAGGATTCCAGGGATCTTTGACCTTTTATTACAAACTTCGATAACAGCAGACAGAGTTTAAACTGGGTCAGGATCAGAAGGCTAGTGGGTTTACCGGGAGTCAGGCAAGGCGGGTAAAACAGGGGCAGGCAGGGTTTCCAGATACAGCAGGCAGAGTAAAACAGGATCAGGATCAGAAGGCTGGTGGGTTTACCGGGAGTCAGGCAAGACGGATAGAACAGGGGCAGGCAGGGTCGGTAACAGGAGATCACTCTGTGAGAGCGTGCTGGAGAGTCTGGCATGGAAAACCAAAGAACAACCTGGCAAATGTGTCTGGGAGGCAGGAGTCTATATAGGGGCTTCATTACTGATCAGAGGCAGGTAAGTGAACAGGTGAAGGGAGTTTAGACTGATGAGGAGGGAGTGACTGACAAGTAGAGTGAGGAGGGTGTGGAGCTGAACTGTGACAGGCTTGATGTTTATTGTGGGACAATAATCTTTCAGTCATGATTCCTGTCACTTTCTTTGGGGTTTAATTAAGAGTAAATAACTTGTCAACAGCGTCGATTATAAAGACGCATCGTGCATTAGTCAAAGCAGAGATAAATAGTATTTGATGTTTTGCCTGCATATGCTGAAATTCAGGGATAGTGTCTGCTTACAGGTCAGAGTGAGAGACATTTTACTGCAAATCATGCAAAATGAAAGTATTGCAGAAAGTGCGTGGAAGTGTACAATAGATTCACCCACCAGTCCGTGAGGATTTATTTTGATTAAATCAATACATAGAGGGTTAAATACTCGATGCAAGGCAACAAGGCCCATTTAGTAAAGCAAATAATGGGATCAGTACAGGAAGGCTAGACATGATCTATGTCTTATTATATTCAGCTCTGAAGTCTTAAGCAGTTTTATATCTAGATCCTATTGGTTTGAAAGAAAATCGCCTCCCTACAAGCAACTCGTGTATCCCCAACAGTTCAATTTAAGTCTTATTGGCTTTTTAGCTTTAAACTGCAGCACACGTTTTGATTTGTGCAAAAAGAACAAAAAACTGCTGTATGCTGGTCAGAGTTTGGATATATATGTAGCCAGGCGAAGTGGGGGCAGGAAGGTCTTTGCACTGTCCCTGATAGATACTGGGTACATCCCAAGTCTCTTAATTGCATCCCCGTTTCCCTCACTTGGGTCCTTTCCTTGCGTCTTAGTCTCTCCCACCAGGGATGCATGGAGGAAACCATGCGAGGAGAGAGGAACGAGGAAATATGTTTTAAGAGACATGAGACGTCCTTTCCTCAGTTGCGTCACATGAAGCGACGTCTGTTTCAACCCTCTTGCTGTTGTAGAATGGTACAGTCCAATTGTCCAGGATAATCTACTTAGAGAGGTGTGATGCAGCTGCTCAGTCTTTTGCCAGAAGGATGGTCGGCTGCAAAACACTGACAGGAAAGTTAACACTTTTATCAACCCTAACTCAACATTATGTGATTGGGTGCACTCAATCGAGAAATATAAAGTCAGTCAAAACAAGTGTCTTCATTTCTCGCATCATAATTTAAAGAGCAGTGAAACAGCACCTTCACTATGCCTGGTTGATTGTCTGGCTAGTTGCAGCCGCCACCGGTAGTCTATATCCCAAGTGATGTGGAAAACTTCCTGACATAAATCAGGAGGCATGTTTTTATTTCACTTCACCATTATAATAATAATTCTGACATGGCTGATTTCAGGATTGGCCTCAGCTGGTGTCTGAGCAGCTGGTTTGGCTCCATCTGGCATCTGGCCAGCAGGCTGACCTTTATAACAAGTGCTGGGGCGCTTGTCGGTGAGCTGTGTCTACACTTGTGGCTCTTCCCATTCTACAAATATGTTAACTCTTAACCATTTGAGACCCTGACAGACCTGTTTTTGTCTTTTTTAGCAGGGGACAGGGAGATCTTTAGTGGGAGATGGCGAGTCAACAGTATATGCCACATAGTTGTGGTGTACATCATATGAAAGCTGGGAACCGGAAGATTTATTTGTCAAGTTGTTCTAGTCTATGAATAAGAAATACAAAATGAATAAATCAAAATACATTTTAAACATGTGAAAGGGTTTAGAACATTATGATGGAAGTATATGATGGTCATTCTCATGCTCTATAATGTATCATAAGTTGTTGCAGCAATGTTTGTGTTGATACATTTGTTACAGAGATTTGGTGCTAAATTTAACTTTTTTACCACTCAAAAAAAGGATTTTAAAAATCAGACAGCAAGAACTTCATGAGCACCAAAGAAAAATCCATGCTGGGATTTGGTATCAAAAACATTTGGACTATTGGACTAATAGCGTAACACATAAATTTAATTGGGCTCATTGGACCAACAAGTCTCAGCTTTCCAGTCATACCCAATGAATGCAAGTCCAAGGCTGTTTCAGGACCCCAGTGTGCAGAAATATTCAAATAAACCACTTTTAGAATTGCCGAAAATTACACATTTATACTGCGTACAAACTGCCTGTTTTTTTGCCCCAGAGTGTATGGGATTATCATTATGGGAGCAATTATGTAAAGGGGAGACTCGTGGGTACAAACAGAACCCATTTTCATTCACTTATCTTGAGGTGAGAAGTCAAGGGAATCCTTCGAAGATTGCCTTGTGTTTCCCCTCCAAATTTAGCCGAACTTCTGAGCATTAATCAGCCCCCTTCCTGAAAAGCTAGCATGGCACGGATGGTACTAATGGATTCAGTGGGTCATCTCATTTCACATGGTGACAGTATATTCACTAGCTTTGAAGCTGAGGGAGGCTGAGCCCGCAACAGCTTCCTAAAGAGAATAACCTTGTCCAGGATCGTGGGCCATCCCGCGAGTCTCAGTGGTTTAAATGCGTCTTTAACCAGCCAGGACTACATCACACCCTGTCTAATTAATTTATTTCATTCAATCAGAGTTGATGATAGTTTAACTTTCTCCAACTTATCGCTGCGGCTCATACTGGTATATACAGATTAAGTTTGTCATCTTCCGGGAAGACATTTAGTCTCTCTGCATTCCTTTGAGACTTTCCCTTTTTGTTACCGCTTTCATTCCTCGCAGCCAATCCATTGCTTTTCATCCACCACACAGTGAGAGAATGAGTGACGGACAGAGTATGTTGGGTAGCATAAAGTAAGAGAAAGACAATGAAGGGATGACAAATTGAGACAGGGAGAAAGGCTGGCTGACATGCATTCCCCAGCGGAAGTAGCTGTCCCTTGTGATAGCGATCCTGTCATTTGAGCGAGAGCCCGAACAGAAGCGGGCGGCATACAATAGAACGGGACAGTTTATCCTGTTGGGCAGAGCGAGCGGACTGCTGAGGCAAACAGGCCCAGTCACTGGGGGGGAGGATGCATTGGCATCTGTTAGCATAGTTCCTGTCATACCAATTATTGCTTTGAAAAATGTGTGGCACTCTTTCATGGGAAAATATATTAAATGTTATGGTGATTATGGACAATGAATCACTAAATGGATTAACAGTTTTGAATATGTATTATCAGTTAATTTAATTTAATAAGCAAAAATACACATTTGCAAGTGCAATGAAATGCACTTGCAAATTGAAATGTAAGTTTTCTAAAAGGTATAATCTTTATCCACCAATCAACCATCTATCATGAATGAAAAGTTCTATGATTTCCCATTGCAGTTGCTCATCTTTTTTTCTGATGATTGAACTGGGAGAGTTTCATGTTAATCCAAGCGCTGGTAAGTGTCAAATGGCCAGTCACATCTCATTAACTGCATTCCATTCACTAGTCAAATCTGAGTGGAAACGGTTTTATTAACCTTTTGATGAAAAAGTTGATGTATCGGTAAAATGAAATGGGACGAACAGAGTTATTGAATAAATGATGAAAAGATCAGGATCCGTGTGAAGAGATGAGACTGTAACCCTACTAAATGAATCCATGAAACAAACGGATGTCATATTTCCATTATGTTTTCCACATTTTCAATCGTTTGAGGTTTGACTGGTGCTCTTCTTCTGCAGTGGTTTAATGGTACCCGACTGGAGAATTAGCACCATCAACTCTTTATGTCGATGACTACAACCTCTAATATTTACAGTAGTGGATGGAAATGTGCATTGATTCACATTTTCTATTGCTGATTTCTTGTAAATGTCCCTGTAATCAGATGGAAAGACGTTTTTTGTGGGATTTCTACTATTGGAACCTACGGTACCCAAAATAACTCTTCCCACTTCGCATCTATAATCTATAGGTTAATCCAGACATGGCCACACTTTTTTGATTGTAGGCCATATGAAGAAAAATGCAAAGAGTCACGGGTCAAACAATAGTAAATAAGTAGTTTTCAGCTGCTTATACTGCAAGGACGTCAGTGTTTTTAGACTAAGAAAACTCCCATGTGCCAGTGTACAAAGAAGCCATATTTAGTTTCATGGCGTCTAACAATATAATACTTAATTTTTTTTCAAAATTCACCATGGGCCACTTCAAAATGGGCCGCAGTTGGTCACCCATGGGTTAATCCATACTGAAAGGCTATTTCATCCCCTCTAACATACCAGAGCTCCCAGAGTTCTAAAATCCAACATGTTAATATGAAGTTGTTAGATCCGGAGGTTCTCTGGCCCGATACGGGGCTACCTACTGACTCAGCTCTCTATTAACAGATTGTCGAGCTGGTGTTCTGTCGAGGAAACTCGCCTGGCTTCTGCTAACTACCGTTACTCCTGACGTCTACCCTGCTTCCACTGGTTACGTGCACTCGGCCGAGGGGCCACCCTGTCGCGTCAGTTATGGCAGCTTTCCTCTTTTGGATCCGGGCTCTTGGTAAATTGCCAGGTTAGGTTTTAATGGCTAGGATTACAACTAAAACCGTAAGGGACTGTTAAGTGGACCGGTCACTAGGATAACCATTCATAACTCTTGTTGTTAACATACAATAGATTTAACCTTTTACTACCATGAGGAACTTCTACTACTTCAGCAAATGAATTCTCTTGAGAAATTTACTTTAATTGCAGGATATATTAGCAGGGGCACAGCTACAGCTCACATAAAATAATACTATACTTGATTAGATCAGGTTACAATTTCTTCTTAGGTTATACTCATTAATTTTCGATGCCGAGGCGGCTCGGTGGAGCTGGATTCACGATGTAATAAAAAGTCCTTTTGGGGTTTTCAGGAGCGAAGGTCCGGCCGAACCTTCGGCTCCTCCTGTGCGGCCAACGAAGTCCGTTCAGCGATCCCTCAGGCTCAGTACAAAGTCTTTAGGGCGGCTGCGTCCATCTGTTGTCCAGTTGTTAAAGTCAAACAGGGGGGCGAGGAAACTCTCCATCTTTCTTTGTCCTGGAACGGCTGTCTTCTTTCCGTGAACAGAGACGAAGTCCTCCGATGCGGTTGTTGAGCGAGGTCCAGTGTTTCCTCCGTGGAGCATTTGGGTGGCTCCCGCGTTGAATCCCGTCTTGCTATTTGCAAGTCTCTCTTTTTATAACCTTTGAGCTCTCTCTCCCCCCTCCTCCCCAACACTCCCTCACTCGGCATGTGATTTACATGACATCATTGATTATGTGTGTGTGTTGCGAACAACACCCTAACTTTCTGTGTGTGGATACTCTCACTTCCTTCATGTTCGAGCGTGTTTCAGGTTACACCCATGGATATGTTCGGACATCACCCCAACATCTGTTATGATCTCATCCTTTAAACTTCCCCCCAGGCGAAAAAAAAATGTACTTTTTTGTATTTAAAATATACTTACATTTTCAATAGTACACTGCAAATATATTTTTTATATATTTAGTATATCTTAATCATACTTCTATTTCAGTACATTATGTGTACATTTGTTGAGGAAAATGTTAATTATTATTGATTATGTGTATTAGAATGATGCACCGAAAGCCCCTTTATAACCTTTCCAATTGTTTAAATGATCAAAAGCACACAAATAGCTACTTTGGCGATTGTGATGTCATGTTTAATAAGTCCATATTGACAAAGAGGTATCATATTACAATACATCTTACACACAAAACCATTACAAACACACCTCAAAATACAGGTGCACACTAGAAAATATGAGCGTTCTGCTGAACTGTGGTGGCATCCCCCACAACAGACAAATAAATGGTGGTTACATTACATGCAAAACAAAAAAAACACTCAAGTTCACCTACACTGCATTAACAGATTACAATTATAAACAATGTCAACAGTTCGTTATTTAAAACAAGCAGATCTACAAAAAACTACAATAACTGGAGAATGTGTGTACACAGTGCTTCATGGTTAAAGGAAAGACGTGTGGAAGTTGGACTCATGACTAGAAAACTGTGAAAGTAGCTCCCCGAGAATCGGTTAGTTTTTAATCCCTTTCAACATTGTTTGGAAGTGGAATGACATACATTTTGTCTTTGGACCTAACCAATACACATTTACGTTTAAGTGATTGAGGATGCACAGCAAATACATTATTGGTGCAAGACACTTCATTTATAAATGTGGAGGATATATTTAGCTGAACATCTCTACAAACCTTTCTTCCACTCTTGGCAAGCTCTTTCACTAATATACAAAAACTATGTGTTTCGGATGCAACAGAGGCCCCATCATCACATGTAAAAGCCATCAGGCTCATAATCTCACAGAATTTTCCATCACTTAACTGTACAATTGAATTATTTCTCTTTTTAAGGGTTGTGTTATACGAATGATAAACAACATTGTAACAAATGAAACGGTCATAATATAAACCTGAATGAACTGTCACCCCTATGAAATATTTAATAGCCATCCTCTGCAGCACAGATGTGCTACCTTTTTTCGGACAGCCAAAACCTCTGACATTATTTTGAAACTCCTTTGACTTCTTTCGTAAGCCAGAGCTACTTTGGAGTTTTTCAAATAATTTCCTTGTGCTGTCATTTGCATTTGCCATTGTTGTCCCTGCTTTTGTTGAGAGACCTCGCCACCTAAGAAACCTCTTCACTATTTGAGTTGGCACATTAGTTGTTCCATTGAAAAACGTAAGCAAAGTCCCATTATATGATTCAAATGGAAATGTGGATGTTGCCCACAGTGGTCCCCAGCTGTGCACACTTGCTGCCAAGTGCATTAACAAATGAACATTGAAAGAAGCATTAGCAGCACCACATAGTTTCTCAAAGTTCAACACAAACTTACGCAGAGCTTTTTCTGCCACATCTACATGGCTCACTTTGATGGAATCCTGAAGAAGGGTTTGCACTGCAAAAACTACTAAAAAAAAAATGATTCCAGTACTTCTTTGTCAAAATGCCATTCAAAACAGGCAAAGCATAGTACAACAAAAATGACCTCCACTCTGATGCTTTCCAGAATTTTCTGTCTTTCACTGATCTTGGTACACTTGTGACCTCCACAGGTGGGTTAATGGCCAGCAATTCCTGGTCTATGTCACTGACTTTCGAGCCCAGGTACCACTCTTCATTATGGTGCTTGCTGTCTAGCCACAAGGTTGTTATCTGTTTGGTGACACCTAGGCAAACACTGTGCTGGTACTCAGGAACAAATCCTGTGATCATGTTGAAACTCTCAAGTTCCATCAAAGGGGATGGGCCTTTCACACCCATTACTGGATTATCAGGTGTTGCCAGCATAGCATGCTGAAAATGACTTGCCTCTGACCTTAAAGGTGGTTCTGGAGTTTCCCAGACGTATGGGCCACTACCAGTGTGAAGGCAGAAGTCACACCCATATTTGCCATTGAACTGTTTTGTGTTTCTCAGGAGGGGGCGGGCAACTGAATCTGAGGAACAGAGGAGTGAATGAACTTTGCTTGCATGCTCCATGTTTTCAGAATCCCTCCATTTAATTCCAATCTGTTGCAGTTCTTTGAGCTGTGATACAAAAGCAGTCAAAAAAGTGATCATATTTGGCTTACTGTTACCAAACCATAAGCATGGTATACATACAGTATATTGCCTTGGCGATCTTTTGGGGACAGCTCTATAATTTGACACTGAATTGGCCATAGCTGAATGTTAGTACTGTTGAAAACTGGAATTCCATCACAATTCCACATGATTGTTATATCATCAGCCCCTACTTGTCCACTCAGCTTGAGTTTTTGATATTCTGCCCCACCCTGAATATCTGAAACAATTCCTGGAATCAATTCCTTTTTATTTAAATGTATGTCAGGTTTTTCTAAAACATCCACTATTTGGGATGATAGACTAAGAACAAGAAAGTAAGATCCAACCCTTAGGTTTTTCTCAATGTCAAATTCAGCTTTACAAGAAGAACAGATTTTTGGAGCTGTCTCACTTGGTCCCATGTAGCTTTCACAGGCCATGCAATAAAAATACGGCACATACTGGCCAAACTGTCCATAGGCTTTATGAAAAAGATATGAGGTTGCTGGCACCAAGCCAGGGAAATGTTCATTGAACATTGTGAGAAGGTCCTGGAGAGCTACTCCTGTCAAATTGTGCCTCAGTACATATGTCATGAGTAAGAGCAAACTCTGTCCTTTTGTGAGGGGGGCACCAGGGTATACAGGGTCGCCATCGTGGCCTTTCTGTAATATAAAACAAGACTGATTACATTCACACAGAAAAAACACAAAATGAAACAAGCAACAGAAATAGCAATGATAATGTTGTTCTATTAAAACATGGCTTTAACAATTAACATAAACTAACAGTGTGCACAGATAATGTGTAATTCAATTGTTATACCTTTGATTGTTTTGAATGTTGATTTCCGTCTTGGCTCCTCTCTTGTCCTCCTTTCTGTTCTTGTCCACTTCCATCATCTTCCTCTTGTCCACTTCCATCATCTTCCTCTTGTCCACTTCCATCATCTTCCATCATCTTCCTCTTGTCCACTTCCATCATCTTCCTCTCCTTCCTCTTGTCTACTTCCACCATCTTCCTCTCTGTTGTCTTGTCCATTTTCATCATCTTCTTCACTTTGATGATCTCTCTTCTCAGAACTTCTCCCTTTTTCTGATGTCACATCTTGTCTACATTCCTCCATCTCTCCTTGCTCATTTTCATCACAATCTTGCTGGCTCCTGTCCACTTCTTGGTAAGTTTTAGTATTATAATCTGTGAGATGAATCTAAGAAAAATGTGCAGCTTAAGACTAACAAAATAACTGCAAAACAAAACAGCTGTATTAAGGTACAGGCCAAATGTAATGTCAAAGGTTACCCACCCATTCTAGGGTGCAGAGCTGTGAAAGGCTATGATTGTAAGGCTACCATTGCACTAGTGTAAGCCTGGCTATAGCACATCGCCTACTACGGAGGCAAACATTTAGACTTATAGATAATTGTATTTTTTCCTGATCTTACCTTTAGTAAAACGTTTCTTCTGTGAACAGATGTTCTAGGAACTGAAGATGCACAGAGAAAACTCTTGTAGAACTTTTTTCTCTGTTTCTGGGGATAAAGTACAAATAAAAATGATTTCAAAATTTTAAAACAGCTATTGCTTTATCCATTAACGAAGCACTAGTAATGATGTTTGATGATAACCTTGTTAACTTACAGTGGGCATGAGCATATGTTTTAGGAATCCCAGGCAAATTGGCTTTTGTCTTGGTAAGATGTTCCTTTTTTACACAAAAGTTATGTAATATGATATAATCATATTAAACAAATGAAGAATGATAAGAGTGAAAGTGAAATTATCTTTAAGAAAATTATGTTTATCATCAGATAGGCCTAATCTTATATCTGGCATCCTATAGTATCCCAAACATCCTCAAAGATGTTGACGAGTTGATATCCTATTTTTCCAGCAGTTCTCAGAAAAGTCAGAAAGCATAAAGATAAAAAACACCCTTTTAAACATAATTTTCAAGAGTATATGTAGTCTTTGTGCATGGTTATTACATGAAGTTTATAGTTGTAACAACATATTTTCACATTTTTATTTTAAATGTGATAACAGGAAAATCTTGTACATACACTATCTTGAAAACGTTTTCAGTTATAATGCCCCCCCCCCCCCCCCCCATGAGCCACAACAAATTAAAACAATTAAAAAATAATTTATACAAATTGTCAATATTTGTGTTTTTGAACTATGGAATCACCCAGTAATATTTGTAAACTATGATATCTGCGCAAAATATATGCTTTTCCTGCACTTCCTCTCTGCGTGTGCACGTCTCAGCAGCTCTGGGGCGCTGGAGAAACTACCCAAAAGAGGCGGGTCTATAAAGCAGTTTAGCCAATTGCTGATTAAAGATATAAATGTGTGACATACAATTTAGCCAATCAGCATCCTCAAATAGATTCAGCTTTGGGCAGAATTCGTTCTGCCCAAAGCTGCGCGTTCTCGTCAGGAGTAGTCTCTTCAGGCCAGCGCCAGCGCGAGCACTCCTCCTCCAAGACCCGTTTGAGAGGAGAACTTTGAGGAGAAACTTCAGGCCAAAGAGCTGATATCAGATCAGCCTGACCTCACAATCAGACAGCAGGCTGGCGTGAAAGGGAAGCAGTACATGAAGCTTCTCCACTAGCTGCACACCAGACATGTTTGGCTAGCTGAATGACGTCATGCCAATAACTTATTTATCTTTTTAAAACAACGGGGACAGATCCAGTACGACAGTTAAGGAGTGAGGGACATGAAGCACCTGCTGAGACATGATATATAGTTATAAATAAATCATGATATATAGTTATAAATAAATCATTATATATATATGTGTGTGTGTGTTTTATATTATTATATGATATATATATATTATTATATTATACAGAATATTATTATACGATATACATTATTATATCATACAGAATATTATTATATGATATATATATTATATGATATACATTATTATATTATAGTGAATATTATGATATGATATGTATATTATATATTATAATTGTTTTGGCATTAAATCATTCTGGGATGTTTGCTGAAATTGATTTGATGTGGCACAGCCCTACCTAGAACATGTTCCACCAGCCGACACTGGCCATACTGATTGCTTTTGTATTTTCTGGCGGGATGGTAACACTTATATTCACTGTAGCCCACTGCATTTAACAATTTGTCTTTACCTGTTTCTGTTGAAGTCTTCTGTATTTTGTTGTTCTTGGCGTCACCGGTTGAGTCTCATCAGAATTCAAATGTCTCTTATATTTTCGCTGTGAAGCCATGATGACATCGATTGAAAAAGACTGCTTAAAACAGTCTGTTCTATCTTTTGAATATTTTGGCGCCAAGTCACTGACCTATCAAGTGCAGCATTTTTGTTGATCACATCCAGCCAATCAGAGCGACCGAAGTTACTCGTTCGTTGCATCCTAGCTAGCTTACCCAGTTAATGCAGCGCTTCAGGTCAGGAGGACACGATGTCGTTTCAATTCGCAATCTATTACCTATTTAGTGCGGGTGAGTGAATATTAATTTGTACGAGTCGTTTTTGTGACGTGATAATTGTATTTTTGTTTTAACTTTATATGTGTACCCTCCATGCTGATATGCTAGCTCAAACACGGGGTAGCTAGCTAAACCTTCGGCGCTCTCTTGTATGCAGTAGGAGCTGGCTCCAATCGTGGCAGCGGCAGTGAGTAGAGGCACTTCCTGTTGCAAGCACTTGTCGCGGCAGCACCTCTCCCAAACAGTGTTGCAGCAGTTTAGCCTTTATTTTTCGTTATTTGACAATATGTGACAATACATTAAAGGTCATTGAAGGTATGACTGTTGGTAGTTGTAATTGGTTTAGTAAATAAATGCTGAATTGTAATAGTATGGCTACTCGTTTTTATTAAACTAACTCACTTAAAGGTATACTCCCTCTTGTGGCCAAATGGGTCAATAACGCTTGTCTTCAATATATACTTGATGTTACTCTCTACTGAATGGAGGCTCTGTCACCACCACTACTGCTGCACCCCTACTTCCATCATCTGACGTCTAAGACAACGGATGAAATGATTTAATATTGTTTTCTCTTGTATAAATTTTTCCTGGATTTAATAAAGCTTATTATGCCAATGACAATTTAACATTTTGAGGATAAGTTTACAAATCTTTTATCTTTGTTGTTATCTTCACATTTTTTGGCAGGCAAAGCAAGCAAAGATTAAAGAGGCTGCCAGGGACCAGGTGTTACAAAACCTGAAGACTTCCCTGTCTCTGAAGAGAGCCCTTCTCACCAGTTCTGAGGATGGATCTCCACAACGTGTTCAGCATGTAAGACATACTCTTTTCTTGAGTAGTTGGCTACGTTGTTGCATGTTACTTATTGTTAGTTATTAAACTAGTTTGTCAATTGCTTAGGTAAGTGTTGTAAAAATTCTCATCAGGAGTGAAATGTGAAGTTCAATTTTTTAGGATACTGCTTACCATTTCCCCTACTTTTACCTTTTGTCCAGGTAAATCGACCAAAGAAGTCAACTAGACGTGAGCTGTTACCTCTTGCATCCAGTCCTAATCTGAGTTCTGATGAGTCTACATACATAGACAGCTCACAACGTCCTGACATTGCAAGTCATACTTATTTCTTTGCTGTTTGTCGTGTACTCTTTAAACACAAATAATTTCTCTGTTGTATAGCCTTTTACAGCTCTATTCTCTTTTCATTTCTTTAAAGATTCAGGAAAGCGACTGTGATGAAGACTTGGGTTTATCATCAGCCCAGAAAATGGTAAGCACAATAAAAATAGAGCTTTGAATGATGTTCATCAGTGATCCATCCTACACCGAACTGAGGAAAACTTTGTCACATATTCATCACATAATAGTGTTTCGGTCAGACCATAACTCAACCTCACCTGTAGCCTCTAATGTAATGTTGTCACTGATACAAACATTGAATTATTGTCATTCTGAAGGTTTATGTCACTTTAACAAAACATACAGACCCAAAAATCTTGAGTTGAAAAATGTTCCATTATGGGAAATATCAGTCCTATAATAGTATAACACAGTTATCTGTACTTGTCTGTTGCACCTGACAAGGACATCTGGTTTAAAGTAACTCTAATTTTTGTATTCCATTCTTTCTTGGAGCAACAGATGGATGATAACACTGGTCACAGTATGGATGACATCATGGCAGCCCTTCGTGGTAGGTGTTCGGATGAGAATTGGAGGGGTTGACATTTCAGAAGACAGTATGTTTAAACTCTGATTTAGCTTGTTTACACAATATTACTCTGTACTGAAAAGTATTACTATTATCCATCTACTACTGGCCAACTTTCACAGTCAATCCTTCTGTCTTGTACCACGTACAGAGTTCATACTAATCGAACAAATCTAACTTTATTTTTCCACTTATTATTACATTCACCTAGACCTCCCAGAACTGATCAAGCAAATGAGGGAGTGTGTGGAGTATGTCCGGACAATAATGCCCTCGGCTAACAGGACACCTTCATCCGAGATGTCATCGACATCATTTTCTGTGGGCAGCAAAATTGAAAAGGTATGTAATAAAAGTGGAAATAGCTTTTTTGCTTTACCTTGTCATTGTGAAGTAAATGTTGATTGCTCAGTGTAAGGGCTATAGAAAAATGACACCACGTTCCTTTTGTCTTCGCCAGCATCATCTGCTGTTCAAGTTAAAATGTGCCAGAAATAAAGTGATGGGATTTACTAGGTTACGGTGTCACACATCAGTCATGTGAATTAGTAGAGAGTGGGAACCTCCACACCACTGGTGGTACTGCTCCATAGAGGGATGTACAGACTACTAGCACTGTTTTAAATAATGAAGCACATTGTATTCATATGTGAATAAGGTCTATTAATTCCTAATAGGTAGGGAGAGATCTTCCAACTGTATATTAATGTGTTCCATTGATTCTCTCATATACAGCACGCCTTGGCTGGCAGCACAGTCACGGTTTCAAAGAGGGCCTTCCTGCGACTTAATCGTTCCCGCATGACCCTTTTTTGCCAGGAGCTGGCTGCTCTGGTGTTCACGAAGGACGTCTTTGCACTCTCCACCCTGACTGGGAAGTCTGGGAAAGAGGGAACACAGAAAAGACAACTGGACGTTGCCAAAGTGCAGGCCATAACAGGTAGATAATTGTCTTGAGTCATATGTAGACAATTTAAAGCTTCTGTGATTTATAAAGCAGCAGGATCACATGTTCGTGGTAAAATGTTGTATGAATATGCTGTGTGACATCATTTATCGTCTCTTCTCTTAACAGATGCTGTCATTGAAGAATTTCCACAGACGAGAGCCTCGGACGTGCGAGCAGCCATCAGAAGGACAGAAGAACAATGAGCAGTTCAACAAAAAAAAATTAACATGTTTCAATTTAGAGAGCGAGAGTCTGAAGCGGTGCAATTTTTGGATGGTTCTGTGTTTTATTCTGAAACATTCTGTTTTGTTAGTACCATGTCAACTTAAAATTGTTTAGCTCTCTGTTCAATATATTTTATTTCTAAAAAATGCACTATATTGCAATTGTTTCAAAGTGTGTTTTAAATTGTTGTTATAAATATATTATATATATATTTTAATAAGATATATTTGAAATTCAATAAAGTGTTTTTGATTACTATCTGGGAAGTTCATTCAGCATTTAGGATACTGGTAATACATTTGTAATATTGTAATGTATAATAGTATGTAGTGTACAAAGTAATATAGCATAGTAATAAGAAAGTGTGCTTTCTTAGTAATCGGAATAAGCCAAAAGTATAATTTTGATATACTATTACCACAATATCAATATATTAACATTATATTTGCAATACACTCATAATATATTTCAAATATACTTAAAACACACAAAAAGTATAATTTAAATTAGCTATCAGCATGTATATTAGTACATACACAGTCATATACTTAAATTGTACTAAGTATACATTAAGTTGTTCCAATTTAGCACACAAAAATATACTAAATACACTTCAAATTGTGCATAACTACTATTTAATCACAACTAAAATATATTAAGTACAAAATAAGTTGTTCCAAAATAGCACTCTTTAAGTATACTTATGATTAGTAGGGCTTCAAGTATACTCAAGTATGCTAAAATTAAATATACTTAGCATATTTATTTTTCACCTGGGCCCACCCTGCTTACATCAGCTCTTTCCACCCACACACAGACTTCGCTTTTACTCAGTTACACATACATTATTATTTGCAGTTTACATTTGTTAAATCACTTCATTATTCTTATGTTATACATACTTGCTTTAAAATACTAGATTTCATCCTTACTCATTATATGCTTTGTGTCCCTTTATCCTACTTCCATATCGAACTGTATTCCTTCATTTAAGGCAGCTTTCCTGGGATCTCAACCTCCTTTTTTTGACAAAGTATATTACTTTTCAATGAGATGGGAAACCACCTTAAATACATATACGGTATATGCTGACATCCCAAACAGCACAAATAAACTGTTTCTGTTGCTTTAACTTCAAAAAGGCTCAGAGAGAAAAGTCTACACTCAAACGCTGCAGTTCTCACATTTTCTCTTCCCCATTTGGGTGTGTCATGTCATCTGAAAAGCAACCACTGTGCGAAAACATTATAGAATACAAATGAAGTCAGGTTTTAGTCGGTCCACCTTCTCTCGAATCCCCATATGTCTAGGCCACGTGTGAGTGTGGATAAGGGCAAGGTGATAAATGTTTAAAAACCCCTGACCTATAAAGTGTAAGAGGGGCAGTCTAAATCTGACAAATGCTTGACTCAAAGGTATTGAACTCAAAAGTAAATCTATCCAAAGGGGTGATAACTGTGTAAACTAACTGAAAAGTTAAATAAATTCACGTAGTAGAGAAAAAAATACTGCCGTTTCTTCTTGTTCAAGTACAGTTACAATTTAACTGGACAGAAAAGTGGATCTAATTTCCAAAGCCTCTAAATTCCATTTCATTGATGTTAGTTATACATATCCTGGTTCCTGACCTCGAAGTTAGTGCATATATCTCAAATCATGTTGAGCGATTGATTGTTTGGTATTGTTGCTTGAAAAAGTCCTGCCTCAGTTGCAGTGGTGTATAAAGTACCCAAAAGGCATACTTGAGTAAAAGTAAAGATACCTTACTGGAAAATGACTCCAGCAAAAGTCACCTATTAGAATAATACTTGAGTAAAAGTCTTAAAGTATCTGATATTTTCTGTACTTAAGTATCAAAAGTAATTTTCTGATATTAAATGTACTTAAGTATTGAAAGTAAAAGTACAAGTAAATGCTGTTAATAAAAAAGCAAAGGGTCAGAATTTTGAGAATTATGAAGTTTATTCTTTTAAGTGCTGTGGCCACCATGACCAAGGACATGGAGCTGTGTTGAAAATAAGGGTTGGCTGTGATCCATACTAAAGCAGCACCGAAAATAACAACCCAGTCATTACTGGAAACTGAAAAATGTCTTGTTCATCTTCAAAAGAAGTTGGTTTTCAAAATTGCGAGAATTCAGTCTCGCTCTTCTTGGGCTGAAGACTAGTCCTGCGATGCTAAACAGCCTTTCACAGGCCGCTGAGGCAGGTAGAGGTTTTCAGCTTCACAGACAGCTTGCACACAGCTGGGAAGGATTTCAGCAAGTGCATGTGATCTGCTGAACAGGCCAAGTATCCATCCAGTTGTTTGGTGCTGTCTTGTGCTTGAGACGACTGCAGGGCAGAGAAGAAGTCATCTTCATCAGATGAACTGGACCTGGTGGCATCACCTAGCTGCAGGGAGGGTTCTTCCATGTGATGCTTGATGTAGTCCATTCCTGAAATATAGTGAGGGTGAAAATATAAATGATAGGATTAATACAACTTTCTAACATATCATGACCCCAACCTAAGGTTTTGTACTAAATAGTTTGTTTTAATTTGAGGTTTATACATTTAGTTTCATGCACTGTCCATGCATCCATAATTGATTTGTGGATTTGCCAATATTACAAAGAGTCAAAATGTACACCCATACACTTATTTTTTACTATCCCCATGTTGTCTTACCCATTCTGATTGTGGCATCATCCTTTGTCCAAGTTGTTCGGTATTTTGGAAGAAGAATCGCAGCTGCGATCAACTCAGGGTCTCCTGACGTGGCCAAAACGATTCTTTATTCCCACCTGTAGAGCATCCACCAAAGGCTTGCAGTACTTCAATGGCAACTTGACTGTGTCAAGTTTGGCGGTCAGCAGGTTGAACACCATATAACCATTTCATCAGATTCAACAAAAAATTGCTGGATGAGTAATTAACTAAAATGGATCAATGATAAGTGGAAGTTGGGATACAATGTGAAACAGTTATTAGTGCCCAAGAAAGGGTGCGGAAACAAATCCACAGTTCTAGAGACATTAAAGACATTATGTTCAATTATGATGAAATAATAAAACATACATAATTCTTACTTGCATCGGAAACTTTAGGTCTGTGCAGAGGACTCTGATGGTCCCCTCTCCCTTGTCTTTGATTATCCTCAGCAGTCTTTCCACTGCCAGGAACAAGGAGTTCCACCTGGTAGCATTCGGGCGCAGCAGTTGGAGGGAGTAAGCATCTTCAACAGTTTCGGCTGCAAGTGTTGATCTTCCACATTTGTACCAAAGTGCATTACACTTGCCAAATGTTGAACAGTACAATTTCTTGTATGCCTCATTGGATGTTGCTTTCTGGGTATCAACCGTAGCTATTAGGTTGAGTAGGTGACAAGCACAGCGCTCGTGCTTTCGGAGCTGGAACTCCAAACCATCATCTTCATTCAGAAGCGCTGACACATCAACAAACTCCACTTCTTCACCCCCCTCTTGATCCTCTTCATCCTCTCCTGGTTGAGATGCATCACCATCACTTCCGACTGCATTGTTCTTCTCATCTTCACCAAAAACTTGGAAAGCTTTTATGAAGTTAGAGCCGTTGTCTGTTGTTGTTCTAGGAATCTTCTCCCGAATTCCGAACTCGGAATGGATGTCATTCAGGGCGTTTGCCAACACATCAAATGTGTGCGAACCTCTCAGTTGTTTTACAGGCTAGGGCTGCTGAGCATCTTTTAAGACTGTCAGGGTCAATCCAATGGGCAGTAACACCAATGAAGCTCCGCCTTCTGACAGACCAGCAGTCAGTTGTGGTGGCGATATGGTCAACTCCCCTCATGGCCTCAGTCACCGCCTTCTTCATTCCCTTGGAGGCGTCATCAATCATGGAGCGCAGGGTCAGCCGTGTCATAATTTTTTGCATTAGGCTGCAGTTGCTTCACAAAATCTCTAAATGGTTCTTGTTCAACAACACAGCATGGCTGGAGCCCTTGGACGACATACTTCACGACAGCTTTGTCAGTGGACCTCTGAGACACAGTCAAGGTGTTCACTAATGTGGTCTGCTTGCTGGTGGAGGGAGTCTCAGGAGCCCTTTTTCTCTTTGTTGATGTCAGCTCTCAATGTTTTTTAAGGTGGTGTACATGCTTTCTCTGAAACAGTGAGAGAAAGACATTTTGTAAGCATAACAACTTTAGCTAGCCCCACTTGCAACACACACACTTGCATGCATCTCCAACTCCAACACGGTTCAAATCGTAATGCTGCGTTCTCGCGGCTACTGTCAATCCTATGGTGTGGTGGCTAACGTTAGCTAACTTAACGTGCTGCAATGATTATAGCTAAGATGACTCAAATCAACAAAATCTCACAAATGTCAACACTTCCTCAGCTCACTAACTCGTTAGCGATCTGTCTACTACACTAATTGTCTCATTTGATTTACGATAGCTAGGGAACGTTAGCCTAACATACACCATATATAGCTAAATTAGAAGATCAAAACTCCCCCCCGCCAAAGATATACTCCAATCCTGTGGGAAACACTGCTAGATATCTTAACAGGTTTATGTTAATTATGATAACTCAACATTAACGTTGCGGCTCATGGGATTAATCTTAATTTACCTCAATGTGTTTCTTGAGGTTGGATGGGGAGGTTTTGAATGCCAATATTTCGGTAGCTTTTGGTAAGCATAAGAGGCACTTCATCCGGTACGAAGAATCTTTCACTCCAACATAAGAAAACATTCCTCGCAAATATGGCCACGGGTGTTGGTCTTCGTCACCACTGTCGTTTGTTGCGGGAGTAGCAGGTGCTTCC
Organism: Anarrhichthys ocellatus; assembly: GCF_004355925.1. Lineage (NCBI taxonomy): Eukaryota > Metazoa > Chordata > Actinopteri > Perciformes > Anarhichadidae > Anarrhichthys > Anarrhichthys ocellatus. Next base: position 123,230 of record NW_022280112.1, on the reverse strand, counting down.
ATTTCTGCTTCCATCATGAAATCAGTCATCATGTACTCGCCCGCTAGCTATAGCATACAGCATCCTGGGCATTACTGGGAATCAAAACACAGCAGCTTTGAGAGCACTTGTTTGCAATTGCGCATTAACGTGATTAACCAATGATATAACTCGCATCTAGACCACGTGATTCGCCAAACCTGCTTGCTTGCAGTCTGTCTTCCACCACAGTCCCCGACGTTGGTCTCATGATTCATTTTTTTCTGAAAATAGATTTGATTTTGTAGCGAGTAACGAAGGTTTCAGGGGAAATGTATCGGAGTAAAAGTATCAGTTTTCTTTGCAAAATGTAGTGAAGTAAAAGTAAAAGTCAACAGAAATATAAGTAGTAAAGTAAAGTACAGATATCCAAAAAAATGACTTAAGTACAGTAACGAAGTATTTCTACTTCGTTACTATACACCACTGCTCAGTTGTGTTACATTGCCAAGGCAGTGCTCACACCAACAACAGCACTCAGTGAAACAGAAAAAATCAGAGTTATAAAGCAATGTCTTCTGGCAATGAACTGTGGTTGCTGACCATGTCTAAGTACACATTCCCTATTTCGTTGTGAGCGAATTCTACTGTTTACCTCACAATCATTGACACAGGCAAAGTCATTTTTGACAGGAATTACTTTCTCGAGTTACAAATTGCAACTTGTACCTGATGCGTTCCACCTCAACGATACTTTGTGTTTAGCAAATGTTGGCATGTTGTTATTAGGGCCCGAGCTACCGACAACGTCGTGCCGCGAAGGCCCTATTGAAACTGTAAGGGGTATTGTTATTATTCCGATTCTTATTTTTCCACTTTGGGCGCATGGTTGGAGTATTTGCCATACCCCAAAACTCACCAAATTTTGGGGACTTGTCAGGTCTGGTGGAACTTAGAGTCTGAAAAAGGATGCATTTTTCTGTGTAAAAAATGGCTCTCTAGCGCCCCCTACAAGTTGGACCGGTGACGCCCCTCGGCCAGTATGTCCGATTGACTTGAAATTCGACACACATGTCCGAATCCGCTAGATCTACAAAAAAGCCTCTCAGACCCCTAAGCTCCGCCTACTTAGATTTTACGCCATATTGAATTTAGTGAAAAACACATTTTTGCAAGCTCCTCCTACGTGCTGGGTCCGATTGCTACCAAATCTTCGCTGGATCATTATTGGATATAGATCATCAAAATTCATCAAAAACTTTTTGATATCTCTTAGCGTTTACAACATATGGACCAATAAACTTCTTAGGGGCGTGGCTTAATATCAATACACATAACTTCTCAACCGTTTGTCCTAAAATTACAATATTTGCAGCATATGTGCACATCACATCCTGTAACATACCTTGAGAATTGTTTTGCATTCAACCACTAGGGGGCGCTACAGTAAACCTACTGTACCTAGGCATGTGCCTACGTGGTAGGCACATGTACCCTATGGAGACTTAAATATAAGTCTCTTGGGACCATGCTCTGAACCCTACCGGAAGTCGTCCAGTTTCATTTATGTGTCATTTTTCAATAGATTTTGGCCTATTTCTAGTCGCTATACTTTAACGAACTCCTCCTAGGGACTTCATCAGATCCACTTTAAATTTTGTCAGTACCATGTCAACACCGTTGTGATTAAAAGTTATCAAAAGCTTTACGTTTGACGGAATCATTTAGCCGTAGCGGGCGGCTACTTTACATGATTCCCCATGAAAAAAGCTGATGTAACTCAGCTGGGCTTGTTCCAAACAGTCTCAAACTTCTCATGCTTGATAACACTCATGGCCTGAGGATGTCTACAAGCTAATTTCCACTAATACTCACAGTACCACCTGCTGGCGAAAGGAAATCTGGATTTTGTGATGAACACCTCCGATTTACATGACTTTTACACAATGTGGTTTACATTTGACACAGAGCTACATGATGCATGTTTGCACGTGTTCTGTAGCGCCAGGCAGAGGATACAGGAAGCATCGGACTATTTGCAAAGCATCATTTCCGGCATCAGGCGGTCCACGCGGGATTAAATACGTCTCGCTTGCGGACGCGCCGTCCGACGGTCGCGGACGTTCTCTGACGCGCAGGCTGGAGTCCCGCCGGCACCCCCGACGAGCTGCAGATTGCGAGGGCCCGTTCATCGCTGCTCGCAGCTTTAATTATCATTTAGTTTGAATATAGAACAGTCTCTTTGGCTCTGTTTAAAATCATATTGTGACGACCGTCCTCCTGTCATACACGAGGTGCCGGTTCTTCATCTGTTACAGGTGCTGAGTGGACGATCGTTAGCAGGATGAGTCTCACCTGTGTCGGGGCGTGGCTCATCCTTAAATACCCTTTCCAGTTGGCAGGCGGGGAAAAAGGAAGACCTGTGTTAACGGGCTCACCACAACGGTTGCTGACCTTGTGAAAGTGCTGTTAACGTGTTTTTGGCATTACAGATAAATTACTACTTTCGGCGCCAGCTCATTGTCTCCCTGTTTTGTCTCAGTCTATGAGCCGGGCTGTGACAATATACAAACATACTATTCACACTAGGTATGATGTGAAATCTGCGTTCCAATTGTATGCTATTTGGATTTTGTTAGAAGTGCTCGGTTGTATACTAAAATAAAATCATTTCTGATTATGAGACCTAATCAAACCCCCCACTGTCCAATACTTAACCAGTTGGATAAAATAATTATGAATGACGGTGAATGACGTTAAGGTTAAGTTAAGAGCTCCCATATGTACATAATATACTGTGGAAAACATATTTATTTAACAGGTTATTTTGATTAAAATTTGTGATACGCAATTGTCATTGTCGATACAGTCATGTAATGCAGAGACAGTCATGATGCAGAAAAGACGTATTGTTTGAGTTAAATAGCAGTAAAATATTGGATAATGTAGTGCGTTTACATTGTATAGTATGTCAATTTCGTGTTTGCGAGAAATGTACACTAGATTACACATTTCTGGATGTAGAGAAAATAGAAAATTTCTAAATATGAGACGAGAGCTTACGGCACATTATCAACTGCCTCACAATACATTGCCTGGATGCCTTCAGATCAGCCTGGCCGCCAGTCTTGTGAGATCTTGAGCCAGGTAAATGGAAGTCCTATTTTGGATCACAGAAATCTAATAACCTATCTACTGTCTGTCTATGAAACTTTCTTAAGTTACGCTAACTGTATTTTAGCTAACACCCTCAGTGTCAAAGGAAAACAATAACAGTGGTTGCATATTAGTGATTAGTGGTTTGGGGCAAAGTCAAATCCTCCCCCACATAAAGTCAATGTCAGCAAGAGTAACGAGTGGAAACCAAACAGCCATTCAGTCTGAATATTGGGCTGTGTTTTCCTTGAGCCACGAGAAGATCACTTCTGAGTATCTGCAACACCACACTGCCCACCTTATCAGTCTTTCTAAACGCTACTGGCACACCACTTTTTACCTCGGTCTAAAAGAGCAATATTTCTTGTCACCCTGAAATAAAGTTTAGAATGGATTATTTACCCCCCTGCCAAAACTACTTAGAGCTAAAGAACAAGTCACTTAGAGGGGGAGAGAGAAGGGTTTGGGGGAGAGGGAAAGTGCGGGAGAAAACAGAGAGGAATTGGCATGCAAGCATTTGTCCATGGTCGGGCAAAGATAGGCTGACGGAGGGCTGACAGGATGACAGCTCCATGCCGATTGCTGAAGGACATCTAGGAAAAGAGTTGGAGAGGGAGGTGGGGGTGAAGAAACGGTGCGTTAGCAAAGGTAGGAGAGAGAGAGAGAGGGAGGCTGTCGGCTAGCGGTAATGAATGATAATTTTTCATCATGTGGGGGAGCTCAGTATGTGGAGGGAACATTCACCCCAGTCATTTCTTCAGGCTTCTACACATCAGCGCCACGCCTGTCAGCTTCCACACACACACAGACACACATTGCTGCCACAGGGCTGGCATCTACTAAAATAATGCATTAAAATACCAGCAATGGGCTGCAAAAACAAACTCCCCAACTTCATAGTAATAACTAAAATAATTATATTTTTTTATAACATTTTTGAGTTTTTGAAAAATGTTTGTCATTGCTGATTTTTCTTTTTAATTCCTTAGGGGAAGTGAGTTTAAGCCGCCCAGTTGAGAAGATCATTTTGACAAAATAATCTTACCCCAAAGACCATTTTAGCAGTTGTTCTTGAACTTTTGATCACGTCACATGATCTTCATCAGCAGATGGAGTTTGGCCAGTTGTCATGGACTGCAATTTCCATCTTTTCCGAGCACTGTCGTGACTTCTCGTCCAAGTTGACTTAAAAGTTCAGCTTGATAGTTTATTCTTAAACTTGGCAACCGCATTCATATTTTCTTGTTCTTATCCATATGACAATATGCTCAACTGCCTCTGCTTTGCACTGCACTTATTAATGCCACCCTACTTATTGCCTGAGCACTTAATGTTGCCACTGAATTAAAATTGCTAAAGCAAAGTGGTTGGAGTATAATAGGAGATAGGGATGGCCATTTGGGTACTCTCCATATTACTCTAAACTGGACACGGCAGAGATAACGCTTGATTATTAGGAAAGGAAAGAGGAAAGAAAGCGAGCATTGGGAAGCATCTTAGCAGTGGCGACACAGCCTGACTCCCGGATAATCAAAAAATGAGCAAAGAGTTTGAACGAGGACGGTGTGTCGGTGTTGCTCAACCATTGTAGGAGATGTGAGTGGTAATGCATCCAACATGCTAACAAATCACCAGATGTGCCGATCCATGGGACGAGGAAAAAAGCAATCCGTATTTTGTATTTTCAATGTCATAGCATAAGAGGTGCTGTTCAGTCTTACATCCTGGTGTGACGTATTGCTTTATGGGAAAGTGTTTATCCAGTATTCTTTCCTATAATTCAGAAATGTTCCTTATTTACATAATGAAAATAGTTTACAAAAGTTGCCAGTGGTCAAATGCTACTTCAGTCAACAGCAGGAAGATTGTGTCTGTCTTTAACAGGTCAACAGGTGGTTCACTTCAACTAGTGACCATATTAATGCCGCGCCACGTATTCGCGTCATTCGCGCCGCCTGTCTCGCCGGGGACTATTTGTGTTCATTCGCGCGAATCGCGCTGGACGCGCCGGAGAGGGGCGTGGCTTATCGCCCTGAAAGCCGTTCAACTGTCCGCCATTAACCATGGAAAAAATAACCTATTTCTGCTTACTACGTGTTGTGGAAGTCCCAGATATCCCAGGAAACTAAACGCCGTCACGTCTGGGTTTATAATATTGTCCAGAGGAGCTCCGTGGATTTTATTGAAGTGTATTCACTGTGTCTAGCAAGCCACATGTCGCTGTTTACTACAGCTGTATGAACACAAAATAAACTGATTTGGCTGTGATTTAACGGCAATAAACCGACAAAAAGGGACTCTGAAATAACTACGTAATGATGCCGATTTGTAGGCTACTTGTCTTCTCAATGGAGCTCTGATGGATCGGAGCTAGGCTATGCTAACATTGTAGCAGCTCCACCAACACTCAGAATAACATCATCTAGACGTAAATACGGCAGCGTCTATTCATTGTTTGTATCATATGGTTTACACACACACATTTATACACATAGTTTGGTCCGGTCTCTATTGATATGCGGTATCGTAGAGCTCTGGGTGAACACAGACGGAAATTTGTGTCACTCCAGTCTCATCGCGTCTGTGCATAGACTTTGTATGTAATCTACTTGAGCGAATAATTCGCACCATAACTGGTGACATTCAGCTTTCATGCCTGGTTGCTCGTAGTAACTCATGTAAATGAATGGCGTAGATAATAAACACTGATTGGTAGTAGGTGGTTACAGCTATTACGAATTCAAGCCTGCTTCACATATGCAGTAGTTCTCCTCAACACTAGTAAACACAATTTTGTGTCTAAAATCGATGCAGTTCCCCTTTAATAAGGTCTCCATTGTGGTAGCTAGGGTGTAAAAGATGATTGAGAGGTTGCGTCTTGGTCTTGTTTGGGACACGTTCAGCATTGTATACCTATTAAAAAATGCAATGAGATAATGTATCTAAAGCAGTCTCGCGGAGTCATAAATATAACATGCTATGAATTTATACCAAACTGATATTTTTTTTTGGCACACTTAAAAGATTCTCAGGAGCAACACTTCATCCCAGAGTGGAAGACCTCATCTATGAAAACCATGTTCAAGTGAGTGGGGTCAGAGTTCTGCTATCTATTGACGAACCACCAGCATAACTAAAGTGCTTCAAAGTGAGTCATCCCATGTCATGTGGGAATTATTTATGAAAATGGACTACCTAATGTGCTTCAAACTGAGATTGCTCACTCTGTTAATTCCATCAGGTGGTTATGGAAATACTTAAAACTCAAGTATCTCATTCAATCAAGTGGAGGAAAGCCATCAAAACTTGATGAAATGAGCTGCTCTGTTTTAAAGCGCATTTCCAGCACTTTTTTACTGCCGGTCATCAGTTCTGAGAAATAATTTCCACCAGACTCAAAGACCTAACTTTTACTGAAGGTACATTTCCTTCTTGTCTGTTCTGATCCGAGCTACCATTCTTTTTTTCGCAGTCAAAGAGATGCAGAGAAAGAGAGACTGACGAGTGAGAAACAGGAAAGAACTGTGACAGAGCTTAGACGGAAGAGAAATCACTGATGTGTGAAAGCATATTCCACAATCAGGGCTGGGCTTTGTGATTCAGAAAGTGAGGAGGCAGCAGAGGGGAGAAGAAAAGAGCGGAAGCTGTCAGTGATATTCTAGAAGAAAAAGAAGCATCTAAGAGCTCCTCCAAGGTCAGAAATGTAACCCCTGAGCTAGTGTGGAAGTCACCACTTGATGTTTCATAGGGCTCTTTGTACTGCCACTAGCCTTCTGACAAGCAGGGGCATGTGTGTGTGGAGCTTTGTCACTTGTTACTGTGAAGTGAGGTGGCACCAAAGGACAAAACACTTACAAAAGTGTATGCTGCAAATATTGGAACATGGGAAAAGGCAAAAGAATAATCGTTAATGGAAATGTGCCGCAAAACAAGAAAAAGAACAAATTACAAAACTTTTTTTTTAAGAATGTGCAAAAAGACAAATACTGCAAAGCCAAGTTGGAACTGCTCATGTGCTAGGTGGGTGATGAGCTTAGTTTAGGCTGATAATTGAACTGAAAGACATTTTTTGTTGTTTTTCTGTTCATGTTAACAGTTGGTTGCATTTTTTTATATCTAAATTGCGTCACCAATTCCAATACAGGCCTCAAGTTTACATTGTAGGTTGTATCATGTTGGGGAAAGAAATAATAGAACTACAATAAATGTTGGATAGAAAACGGTCTCATCTGACAATAAAATCTATCTGCATGTCCTTTGCGCATAATTATGAATCCCACTGCATTTTTTGGCAAGACCCGCCCAACGCAGCTGGTTGAGGTAGAGACGATTGGTTAAAGTTAGGTATTGACTATTTAGGATCATGATAGCCCATTGGTCAGGGCATAGGAGCATGGACGCCTGGCCAACCCTGATCCAGAAGTCAACGTTGACTTAATCAAACACTACGTTAAACATTTAATGTTAAGTACGTAACTTAAGCTATGTAAAAAACGTATTTTTTAAACCCAAACCACAATCTTTTTTTATAAACCTAACCAAGTAGTTTTGTTGCGTAAATAAACCTAGAAACTAAGCAAAGCTACGTTGGGAGTTTATTTTGAAAATGATGCATGTAACGAGCGGTAACTGATCAAACTGACATGGTGTCCCTAAACGCAGGAAACTGCCGCTAGACGGGTACCTAGAGCGTCATAGCTTGAAGAGTATGGCCAGTGACCAAGCTGTGGTATTTGGCCGGCTGGGATTGAGAATGTGTTGGCAGCAAACAAAGAGTGTGTTTTGTGAGCTTATTGGAAAGAAGTTAAGTCACATACCAGTCATTTTGAATAAATTATCATAAAACTGAACATGTCTATCTAAGGAGAGAGGATGTTTTACACCTAGAAGACCATCAACTTCCATCCGTCATAAAACACAAAACCCATGCCGAAGTTTCTCAAACTAGGTACAAATCATCCAAATTGTCATGGCCGTCAGCTTTTTATCTCATTAAGTCAAACTGTAAATCTCGAAATTCTGATGTAAAGATAGCTGTTACACTGACTTAGTTGATGTTCCTTTGATGTTTAAGGTTAAAAAATAGGGTCAGACAGTAAAAAGATCAGGGAAAAAGGGAATAAAATAATTTCTAAATCTCTTTTTGACATGTCGAAAACACAGAGATTGGTCCTTGGTACGACCTTCATGTGCCTGTTTTGCCCTCTGACCCCCCTCAGTGTGCCTGACATGGTTCACTGCTTTTCTACAGACTCCAAGGTCTCCCATCATGCTGCTGCTTGTCAAACTGTTCGGTATGATGCCAGCTGGCCAGCTACACCACCTCGCCTTTATCTGCCCGATCCTGCTTTTTATTTGCAAGTTCCACTTTCTAGATTATACTGATGTCATACTTCCCTTTAACTAATTAAATAATTCCTGTACATTTGAGGAGCCCTCAGTCTTTTTTTTCTTTATTTCATGTGGTTGGCCCCTTTAGGGTTTATGGACAGTGACTTTTAAGTACTACTCTCATTGGGAATCCAGATGACTTGTTTGAAATTCATATCAAAGAGTAGTGCACAAACTGAGGATCACACAAAGAGACATGGCTCCTTGCACAAATACACAAACGAGCAACTGCTGCAGCAATGGCTCTAAATTGGTTCTTGTCTCAGAGACTCAAAAAATCTCACATTAGCCCGCTGATGTATGGTAAGAGCTTGTCCCAGGCAGGACTCCAGAGAGCAATCATTGTCTGCTGACCAATCTGTCAGGTGCGACTGAACATTTTCATTGGTCGCACCGGTGAGCCTGAAATTTAACATATCTGCTTCCGAGTGTGTGTACGTGTGAAGCCAATACCTATTCTCCTCTCCGAGCGACATCACAACCCTTAAAACATGCCGGTGGTTCAACATAAAGAAAACAATTCATTGGTTTTTCGTTGACTAAAATTCTGAGGTGACACCTGTCACCAGCCCTGAAAGGCAGACATTATCAGTGAAGGTAACCACTGTCCCTGGTCAGATGCCTGATTCTGACAAAATTAATTTCCAAAGTGTTTGTATGTGTGAGAGACACTGTACATGTAATAACACTGTAATAACATGAGACAACTTTACAGACTTCGCTGCTCTGATTGCTAACAGTAGGAGCTAAAAGTGGTCCAATGGGCCAACATCCAGCTGCTTTCTAACCCAAAAACTTTGTGCATTTGTATGCACGATTTAGTCCTGTTAACAATAATTACCAATGTTTTTTGAAACAGGCAGCAAAGGTTACGCTGAAGATGTACTGTTGTGGTGCCAAAATAAGTGGTGACACTGCAGGACACACATACATCAGCAACAAGAGAGAGGAACAGGGCAGAAATGGACAGGGGGTGGCTCCATCTCTCATTGGACATCTATGCTGTGTAATTTCAGATCTCGTCTGTTGGAGCTGGCATGTGCTCCTCCTTTAGATGCAGCTAGATTTTATTGTCACAGGTCTCCCTCACAATCTTCCCCACGGGGCTGATGCCCAACCTGAAACTGCTGGAGATGGTGGTAAATGAGTCCCCAGTGCTGAGCTATCTAAAATCATACAATGGTTGTTTTAGCAAATTAATTGAGGAACACTTAAAATGTGTGTGTGTATGTGTTCACTTTATGAATTGATGGTGCCGTTTAAAGGGATCTCAAGAAATTGTAAAATTAATGAATGTGACATAAGGTTGTAAATAACATCCCCTTAAAGCCATTTCAGTCAATATCCATCACTCTATGCTCCCAGTCCTGACAAATACAGGCCCGGTGCCAGGATGAATACACAATAGCCTCGGAAAATGTTGATTGTGAATAACAACATCAGGCTACTATTTAACTAATGCATTTCTTAGCGCACTCACATAAAATCATTCCTAATCAGCAGGGTAGGCGCGTTCAAACAGATGTTTCCGGCTAGCGGCTCTAGAGTGACACAGCCTCCTTAACATGTTCTTAATGTACCAAATACGCTTTAATGTGCCCGCCAACTTGTGAGCACAATGCAGGCTGCTCACCAACACAGCCACCAGTGTGTCTGTACAGCACTGGATCACAGATACGTACACCCCGTGTACGACAGCTCATTCCGGTCAATGCGGGCCAAATGCACAGTGGATAACAGACTAGTGGTGGCAAATGTATGAAATGGCAGATGCAGCGAATGGTTACTCCTGAGTGTAAACACTGTGTATGCACAAATTACGCAATGAGTCAGTTGATGCTATCTGCACTGTAATGACTTGTATTTTATTTGAAGCAATTACTACCACCTAGTGTTACGTTAAAGTGTTACGGTTCTTCGCTAGTTTTCGCCCACACTGTACAAATACTGCCAGCTAGTGTTAAGTGTAGATGATGCAGTGTTCACCTACTATACAGTATGTGTGGCACATGTGACAGGAAGTAACGTTTTATTCCTTTTCCTGGTTTTGTGACAAGATGGCTCTGTTGTACTAGAGTGAATATTATCTTCATCCATCCTGCATTTCCTGGCCCTCTGAGTGGCAATGCCAGTCAGTATAATTTACTTTTATAGCTTTAAGTATGTCTGAGGATTTATTTTGTTAGTTTGTTGTAAGTAGAACGAGTTTGATGACATGTGTAACATGTAGCTGATTGAATATGGGTAGATGGCACAGGAATGTATGTTTCCATTATTTTTTTATCACACACTGACATTTAGTGACGATCTGTTTAGATTTGCTAGCAAGTTTGGATGTGAAAATTGAAATGAACATTCTAAATTACACAGTATTTAAGTTTGATGAAAACTAATATGTGCTTGTATATCTTTTTCCTGTTTTGTAGTTTCACTCTTCATATTATTAAACCTGGCCACATACAACACGCTGGTCTGTTCCTTGGGGAAAGAGTTTAGCTGACTGCAAAGCCCAATACAGGACACAGAGTCGACATTAGGTCTGAGCAGAACATGCACCAGCTATTTTGGAAGGGACCTGTCACTGCTTCCTGGGCTTGGCACTGCCCCAAGATGATTGTGAAAGAAGCCAGACCATTTGATACAGCAGGAGTTAGTAATATATAAAGCATTTGGAACAGTGTGTACTGTATTTTGAAACAGTCAATAACATTCAGTAATATCCATGTAATAAATATAAGTTATATAATCATCTGCTTCTGGTGAAGACAGACTTCCAGTGTATATTGATATGATGTATTGGTGTCATGTGTAGAAGCTACCTCCATCACTCTCTGAATGGAAATTAAGTTATGCTAATGACAATCGCACAATACACTCCAAGTGGGTCGGGAGCAAAGTGTAGGAAAAAGAGAAGGAGACCAGACATGCAGCGTGACGCTGAATCAGACAATGTTGTATGTGACGGAGCTCACTCTGTGATATTCCACTGAATTGGACAAATGGTTCTCTGATGACCTGATACACTTCAGATCTTTCACTACACCAGAGAGCTCCTCAGAGCTACTGTACAACATGGCTGGATTGTTGATTGTAGTCAAACTTTCCTAACGTTTACATTGGTATTAGGGCTTGTCAGCAACTGCGAGAGAGCAACACAGAACATTCAATCACTTATAGACGCTAAAATTGAACTGAATCTGGAAGCCAGAGGAAACACCTCACAGACATTTTGTGCTGTTTTCCTGTATCTCTAACTGTGGCTCTCTATATTTGATTTTTGTTTTTATTACAGTAAATAAGCTAATAGTTAATAGTTTTTGTTTACATTACTCATGAATGTATTGTGTTTTGACCCTTAAAAATGAAAATGTATAATGTACAAAGAGCAAAACCACACAGGTGTACATCACCATAAAAATAAATGGTGTATGAAGTATGGTTGAAAAATGTAATTAATGTAATTGCTATATTTATATATTTTGCCTGATGTGTAAAATGGTTATTACAACATCCACAAAAAGGATATTTTCAGCCAAAAACTAACAGATGACAGCTGGTTACATTAGCGGCCTTGAATCGCTACAGTTCTGTTAACGATGCACACAGTTTACAGGACAGTTATGTCTCCCAACTTCAGGTGGCTATTGGCTCCGATTATCTCGTAGTGAATTTAACGGTGGCATCTACAAGATGTGCTATTTTGCAGTGAATAGAGGTGTTCAGTAAATGTATAAAGAAATCATATATGTATATATGGACCCAGTAGTGGAGGTTAAATGCTGCCCCTAATTTTTTGGAACATGTGTCCAGGTATTACATACTGCTCCTTTGACCTTATGACAGTATGTTTTTGTAATATATGTGTAGGCATGACAGCTTGGACTACCAACTCACTGGTCGTAATGAGATTCAGTGCTGAGCTTTAGGCCGTATGAGCGGTCCTGCTTACCTTTAAGGTGTACTGGAGTGCCTTTTAACAGTGATGCGTCCGCATAAAAGGATGCAAATCCTTTCTTGGCTTGCTTCAAAAACAATTTAAAAAGCACATTGCAGTAATATTCTGGGAAAATTCTTTAAAAATAATATTTTCTGCTGTATTTTTGTTTTTATTTACGTCACTGTGGGTGAAATGGGTTTCTAATAGAGATGGCTGTAGTGTAAACTATTAGTCACTTTCCTAAGTACAGTGTATCTGACACTCGTTGCACATATTAACAGTAAATGTAGATCTCCATACCCCCCTTTGAAAATCACTGTCCCAGACACTAAAAACTGTCTGTCTCCATTCCCTGTCTGCTCCAGGTTTGGCAGCCGTCCTGTAAAAATCCTCTCGAGGAATCATAACAACAAGGGAATGAAACATATCCTGTTATAAATACCCACATTCATAATTACAGTTCGTTGTCTCCTTTTAAACTATGTACACTGTCAACAACAACTTCCATGGGTGCTAATAAATGACTCCTTCCTTCTCTTACTGCAGCTTGTGGAAATAAATGAAATAGCTTTCATGTGCTTCTGAAAGACTTCCTCTGCTTCTGTGTAGAATTACACTGGCACTGAAAACAAATGCTGGCAGAGACTGCTGTCAATGCACTGCAGAGGCTGAAACGCTTTCATGAAAACAAAAAAAAAATCTTTGGACACCCTCAAAAAAGTCTGAGTCACAAACTGACGGCTGTCTTTAAAAAAAAGTCACCCTTTCAAGCCTCAAAACTCATTGCCTCTCTGAAGGCGTTCAAAGCTTGTTTACCCAAATACCTACAGGACATAGCCATATATCAGCATTTCCAGAATAAGAGACAGGTGACAGGAAGAGGAAAATACCTCGGTCGAGGAAATAATAAAAGGTCAAAGAAAGAGAAAAGGGAAGAGATAGAGACGTGAAACTATACAGTACACTAAGCCTGTCAGTTTTTCCTCCAGGGTATGATAAGGTGGGTTCCCAGCTCACAATCCCACACACAACATCACTGTTTCCTGGCAGTGTTAATAAAAAGAAGGAGCAGAAGGATATCTATACGAGTTCTATTTCTGGGGACTGTTAGATGAAAACGTTGACTGTTTCCCGTGTACAATATTTCCATTATTTTTCTCAAGCTGAATTATTTTATTTCTAATGCAGTATTGTCACAGTTGATAACCAATCACTTCTCAATCAATACTAATATTTACTCATATGGTATCCATTCGGCTTACACACACATATACATGTCTACATTACCAACAGTGGATTACCAAGCTACTCCAACCATATGTGACCCTTTGTTTGTTCATTTTGAGAAAAAACAGAAATGAAAATTTACTTTTAAGGTATTTTCCTCAGAAAATAACAGCAAATGTGCTTTTTAATAGTTTTTAAGGAAATTGTCATGAGGGGACTTGCATTATGTCTACCTATCAGAGTGGGGACTTTATACTGCAGTGGAACGGTGCCCATTCTTTCACCTTATGAGTGTCAAATTCAGAAATGGATCATTTTGATTGATCACTTTACTGTTATCAATATTTAAATATTTGTCTGTGAACATTACAAAAATAATCATGGGCATTTGAATCAAGAATAAGTAATGTTTGTTGCACAAACACACACACACTCATACACTGGCAGTCACCTCATGTCCCCTTCTTGTTCTCCCTTCCTTGTAGATGTCTTTATCCTTCTTACTTCCCCCCACAGACAGTATAATAGAAGGGGACGTATTCTCCGCCTATGGAAAGTGAAGACAATGCAGAAGTGCCTTAAACCTGCATTGCATCTAATGGCCATCAGGGGCGACTCTGGTTGCAAAAAGAAGTCTGATTGTATAGAAGTCTATGAGAAAATGACTACTACTTCTTCATTCGCCTTCATTGGACAGTCTACAGTGGAGAGGCAGACCAGAAAGGAGGTGGTTATGACATGCAACAAAGTTCCCTGGTTCGAATTGAACAGGCGATATTGCAGTTATGTAGTATGTGCTCTTACCCTTTGGCTTGACACTGTACGTGCAGTTTCCTTCTACAAAGTTAAGTGAATTAATTTCAATCTATTTTTGTAAATTGCATTGATTATATTTGCCTGTTTAGGCAAAATGGCTGCAGTTATCTTAATTTATAAGCTTGTTCTGTTTAAGTATTTAAAAATAGGCAACGCTCTGTAATTGTTTCAGTCCTCAGTTCAAAAGTTTACAGAAAAAAAGGATGGATGATCATCACCAAATTCACAACATGTTTTAATCTAATGTCCTGCTTCTATTCATATTTGTTGGCATTTTTCCTTTCAAGTCTTTCATTTCATTGAGGTCAAAAACCTTTTGATCTCCCACAAGAGTGAAGCTCACACCTCTACTAACGGACGTACCGTGAGGAGATTTTCTTGGAATTTGACAATAAGTGTATTTGGTTAGAATCACAGACACCACCTTAAAATGGTTCATCAAAAAATGAAGATTGAAATGAGTAATCAAAGATTAATACAGGCCTGGCCTGTAACGTTGTTCCCGCCTAAATCACTATAAAAAGTGAAGATCCCTCTCTCTTTCACACCCATTTTAATTCCTACTCTCATTGCTTTAGGGATTGTTTCATAGTACAATGACAGCAGTCTGCTGCAGATACTGACAGCTTGAAAATATCAATACCCAAAACACTCTACAAAACCTGACAGTCACCTTTTGTGTCTTTGAAACACTTCTGAAAACTTCATTTTGCTACAAGTGATGTTTCGGATGCGTTTACAAAAACAACTCCCGAGTCTCAAAAAAAAAAACCGTCAGAAGAAAACGGTGTTATGTAAAACAAGAAGGTCACGGATCCCCATTGAGATGCTGAGTTCTTCCGTGACTCATCCTCTGCTGCACAGAAATGATCCCGTGGCAGGAACAGCAGGTTGTTTGGAATTAAAGGGAGAATTGAGAAAACATTATTATCAGTGACACCAACCATGACAGTCAAAATGAGGAAAACAGCACCACCGACTGACAACAAAATGAATACATACCACTGAAGGTGGTTGAATGAATTCAGTGCTTTTGGCGGAGCATTCAATTTAATGACAATGAAATGCATTTTACTGTGTAATATTTATCTTGTTTTGCCTCAAAACTTTATAATAGTGATTATTTTACAAAACTAATTATTTTCAGCTCATCACCTGTGTAGAAATTAGAAGATTTTGTTCAATTAATCAGCTGCCAACCATCCATTTTTCATAGCTTTTTTTAATGAGCTCAGAGAAAGGCCCATGGGCGCTGCTTCCCCCCAATTGTAAAATGTTGCCAATAAACATGGCACTGAACAAACTTGTGTATTGTAAATATTATTTTAAGTGCACATATCATATGAATAGATGTGGGACCTATTAGCAGCAACGCTATCTTTAATTAGATTGCAGTAGATAAAGTATTCTTTTGTTACCCGCCAAGTGGCAACTTACTTTTACAGCAGCTGGATTCTCACGATGTCACAGTATAACACGATAATCCCAGGATCACATATCACATGGAAATCTGTCTTAATAGGCTTCAAGTAATGCAATATTTCCAGATAAGCCACAAAATGGACAAATCAGCATACGGTTAGGAGCTACTCTCAGAAGGGCGACGTAGATGTTTCAAAAGTATCAGTTCTATCTTCAGTGAAAGAAGAGCAAAGAACGGCTGAGAAAACATTTCTCAATGGATGCTCTTCCAATCTGCCGCGTTAAGAGTTTGATTGACAGATTGTTCATCCAATCACCTGCCACATATTTTTTGCAACTGCCCTTTTCCAAACAGTGGTTCTGTGTAATAAAGCATCTGGTGGGTCAGGTTAGGCCGCATCTTCTGCATCTGAAAAGTGAGGCCAATGCAGAAGTTACTCTACTTCTCTCTTGATTTATTACCTCAGTAAACATTGTAAACATGAGTTTATGGTCTCAATCTCTAGTTTCAAGTCTTCTTCAATACAACATGATGTTCATTTAGTAAATGATGGTCCATTTAGAGTCAAACAGACCATAAAGCAGGGTATGCTTTAGGGCGGGGCTACACGGTGATCGTCAGATTGCTACCACATCTTAAAGTTGTTAGAAAGAGACAGAAAGTGAACAAATAGAGGAACAGTGAAACAGGCGTGACATTATGTGTGGGCCACAGGCCAATGCCAAGGCCACTTGTATAACTGTCCCATCCCATATGACTGGGAAATCATATATTTTCTGAACTCTGATGAGAATTAACATTTAAGTACAAAAAGAATACAAAATTGTTTCCCTTTCCTAAAAAAAAAAGTGAAGTAAAACACAACATTTAATTAGTCTGGACCAATCACAGCAGGCCATTGATGTGGCATCACAATATGGACTCCGTACCCATCAATGAGAACTGGATATAAATACATCAAAGGTCATTTTAAGATTTTTTTTTGCAATCGATTTATGGTAACCAAGTAATAATCTAGCCAGATCCTCCAAACAAGATGGTATTTTCAACAATCCAAAGCAAAATATATACATGATGGATATCATTCATTTTCCCCAAATTTGAGCAATATAACTGCATGAGCTGCTTGAATTAATAGCCTACAAAGTGTGGAGGGTAAATAATAAGCTAACTCTTCAAATTCCAAAACAGTTGTAATCAATCAGACGCGCTAGCTGCCTTCCACTGCATGGTATTAGTCACTTTTGTTTTTGCCAGACTACCAGTAACAAAACACATCAAAAGAAAATTATAATTAAAAGGCCGAAATTAATTTGGCCCATCCAGAATTTAAATACTGCCACCGTGACTGCCGTGAAGATAGTTTCCTCATTGAACCTTCTTTAAGCTTCATTCTGTTGGAATAAGGTTTGTAGTTTCCTTTTCAATCTTCCCTTTTTGCATCCTGTGTAAGTACAAATGAATCAGTACTCATTTGTGTGTGTGTGTGTGTGTGTGTGCGTGTGCATGCAGCCCTGCATGTGGTGTCTGTGATTAGCCATTAATAGCCTGAAGGTACAAGTGGAACACTACATTATTGCTCCTGTTGCGGCTTTTTAACGTCCAATACTTAAAATGGACAGTGAACAAAATCACAGCAGGTAGAGACTTTTAATGTGTTCTCCCCCGGGGATAGCAACCATTTGATATTCGAAAATTCTTCTTTGCAATCAATTTCAAGGTGGGAGCTTAGCGTGAGAGAAAGGTCCATTCCTTTAAGATGGTTTAACTCTGACATAACCGAGATGACTTTCTCTGTTTCTACGATCATTAGCCGGAGAATTTAGAGGGCTTGAAGAAAGAAAGCAGGAAAGCACCTGCCCACATCTCTGCTATGAACACGCACTGTACTCTGTAAGATTGTGTGGATCACATACTTGTATTGCACATGCAGAATAATGCCATTCCTGTTTGTTCTTGGATCAATTCCTGTGCTTGTTAACAACTTTCTTCAACAGATAAGAACTGGAAAAAAACAAGGCTCAGTTTTATCCACAAAGCCTGTCCCCTTTAATTGCCAGTGAAGGGGCTCCAGGGTTTGTTTACTGGTGCTGTTACCAAGAGATTTTTGGATCTCTAGTTTCTGTCTTTGGGAGAGGCTTGTGTGTGCTCATAGCTATTGATTAAAGTGCCAAATATCAGGAGGGCCATATGGATCTACTGCGAGGGGAGAAAAGTCTGAATTTATAAGATCTAAGTCAAGTGAGAGAAGAGAACAATGAGTCAAATTCACAGCAAACAAGACCTCTGTGTATTACAGCCACACTGCCTGATTCCATGTAGCACAGGTATTTCTATGAGCCATGTTCAAAGCTGTTTTAGGAACCAAACATAAAATCATACCACGAGAGGAATGAGGCTTCGATAGAAAATAAACAACTCTATCCACTGGCCACTCAGCCAGTGGAATGTATTTAGTTCTGTATTTAGTTCTGCAGGTATTTGGTCATAAACAAAAGTATTGGAAAGATTTAAATTCTGTCCTGATATACGTATGGCGCTAGACGAAAAGTTATGGGATCACCAACATTACAATTCATTCAGTCCATGCGGCCCACCCCAGTTTCATAATGAACAAAATTCCCAGATCCTCGCTGCAGAATTTAAAGTGGACTGAGAGGTCACCCACAGATGATTTGACTCATCAAATTTCAGTGGCTAGCAGTAGCAACGTCATCAGGACTGATTTTTTATATGCATTGTCCGTTAACTACGAAGCATACCGTCATGCGCGGAGTTATTGTTTGTTAAGCTAGTTTAGCGTAGCCTCCCAGAAGTGCGGGGCCTCAGCTGTTTTTCGTTATTGTTCCGGGTTCAAAGGTCACAGCCCGTTGTCTCCTATGTGAGTGCAGTCCACCGAAAAAATTATACTTCCCACAATTTAAGCTTCTGCATTTTCCAAATGCACTAGTATTATTCAAATGTATTGTTCGGTTCGTAAGCCTCGTACCGAACGGTTTAATATGAATACGTGTATTGTTACACCCTTAGAAACAAATAACCGTAGCTGTGGCGCCATCATGAGGTTATTAGGTGGTGTTTCAGCTGCAGGACAGCACTGAAGGCCCAGGTATAAAATGCACGGCCCGCCACTGATGTTGATGTTGTCTAATGTCAAGTCTCTATTTAATCATGTGACGAGGTGAAAGGACAAACGGTTGTTAGTTTAGATGCAAATTCTGTCAGGACTGTCGAGCTGATCACATCTCCAATCCGAGCGAGCAGTCCAGCCTTTCAAACCTGAAAGAAGCAGAAAGGAAAGACAAGAAGAAAAGAAGGGGAGAAGGTAGCATGTCTCCCTAAATTAGTTTATTTTGGCCCTTTTATGAACAAGACGCCAGCCCACGGTGTGCGCACTTCCTAACTAATAACTAGCTTTGGGCCCGATGTAACTACCTTAAACTTTGTTTATACTCTCTCTTGGCGAGTAGCATGAGCTCCCAGCATGAACGGAGGCGTTGATGCTCAATGCGCTGCATTATTCTCTGAAACGCCAGAGGGCGAACAAAGAAAACTGTGAAGAATCAAAATGACAACGATTGTAACTCATAGACTGTAGGTGTAACCAGTAAAAAGCCATAAACCTCCACAATGACGAGGAAAGATTGTAGTTATCTGTAAACTCATATCTCATATTCATGGACTGTTTTATTGCCTTTATACAAACCCTGTAAAGAAACAAGTAAAGTATTAAATGCATTATAAAGAAACAAAGGTTAAAGATCCTGTAAACTGTTTGATTTGGCTGTAAAAATATTTACTCAAATGTAGATTTTTAAGACCTGTTTCTAAAGCATTTAAAAGTGAATTGGCCTTCTTTGTATAATCCGTGATTACATCATCTGCTGGCATAGTATAAACTAAGCTTCACGTCGCTGTTGCCACCTGATTCAGACCAGTTGTCGTTCCACCCACTCATGCTTCTGTACATTAGCTGTCTACAATGTCCAACAGTGATCTGATGTGAAGAAAACATCTTTGTATATTTGTATAGCATGCTTTGGGGGAAAACAGAATGGATGCTTCACTGCTGGAAGAAATAGTAGGAGAGGAATCTGAACTAGAGATGGATTGTAATCCACAATAACATTAATGCGGACAGCTGAGATTCTGTAACAGGACGGGAGCAACTGATTGAGTGGAGTCTCCTGAGGGGAGAGCTGTCAGCTGGAGCAAGTTGCCCTCAGTGAGGTTTTTTGTCTGATGATCCATCTTTCTCAGGGTATTACTGTGAGGGTGCTGCGTGCATTTTGCCACGGGGAACATTGGGGGCTGTTTGGATGAAGAATGTGTGGAATCAATCTCTGAACTTCCCGGGCAGCAGTGGCAGCAAGTTGCAAGAGAGAGAGAGATGATGTTGAGTCTAGTTTGTGTTGTTGTCAAGTGCATTGTCTTTATATCCTGCTGCCTGAATCGTTGTTTGTTTTCTTTTCAACATTCAAATTCTGAAGATCGGTTTGGATTACAATATAATTTGCAGAGATAATTGAGCAAAATTAGAGTCAAATAAAATGTTAAAGGGCAGAGATGAACCAGATAAAACTAAACGTATACAAATAGGAAATATGGACTTGTGCTTGTATAGCGCCTTTCTAGTCTTCCGACCATTCAAAGTGCTTTTTGCACTACATACCACTCACCCATTCACACACTGATGTCACAGCCTTCAGGAGCAATTTGGGGTTAAGTTTCTTGCTCAAGGACACATCGACATGGACTGGAGGAGCCGGGGATCGATCTTCTGATTGAGGGACGACCCGCTCCACCTTCTGAGCCACAGTCACCCACACTGTATGTAAAAGTCACGATGATAAGAAAACACTGTGTACATTCAGCTAAATTAACTCATTTTGACATTTTTCAGAAGATGTGTCTTCTTCCTTTCCAAAATGTAGGCATCAACAATGATACCTACTGCAAACTTCTCTGGTCACCTTATTGTTTGGGTCAAGATGAGAAGATAAAACATATTAAATGTTAACAATATCATTTTTGTACATGTATTTTGCATATATATGAACCCTAATACTTGTAGGTTAGCTCAGGCTTATTAGAGATAGTTACCTTTTCTCATACTCATTTTTAACATGGTCCTGTTTTGATTATGTTTGCAGTGAAATTCAAAAAAGAAAAGTGCATCACACATGATTTTATAAACCCTAGATTGTTATGAGAAAGTAGAACTCAAAGGATCAGTGAAAACATAGTGTGGATGGAAGAGAATCAGACTTTTGAAAAATAGCTAATTTGTCTCGGGACAAAAATGGTTCCTTTTTCGAGAAAAAAGTAACTGGATCTTTTATTGGATTGGCACCGGGCTCTCTGCTTGTGTTTCCTCTGCAGCATCAAGAGGCAACCATGGAGGGAAATAGCTTCAGCAGGATTTATACCTGATAACTAACATCCTAAGGATCTGTATTCGGGCCCTTCAGGACATATTTCAATGGGTCAATATTGGCAAAAATAAACAGTTCTTGGTAATTTCTTTACTGTATTCTACTGAGTTGTGTCCTCACCCTGCCTGTGTTGCTTCTCCTTTTCAGCTGCCGCTGACTGTCATAATTCACCAGTTGAAGTGACAAACGTTGCCGGGAGCAGACGGTATCAGATGTCGCTAATCAACATTAATGCTGTGAGTAGCTTGATAACGGGCCAAAATAAAACTTGCCAGTTGGGTTTGTGGGATCTCTGCAAGAGCGGAAGTAAAACACCACTGTAAACTGTAGACAGGGGGGGCATAATCCCAATAGGAATGCCCAGTGTTTGTGGCCGCTAAACCTGCACAAATATGAAAAAAAGCACAAGCATTGGTGGAAACGCAGCCCTAACTGCACTACCCGGGATGATTTCATCCAGCATTCATAGCTAAACCTACGAAAAGTAATGCCTCGTAATTCATGAATATCCCATCAAATGTTTTTATGTTATCCACAAATGTGCAGTCCCAAATGAGGAAATATCAAGACCGTATGCATGTAAGTGTAAATTGACAAGTGTTGCTGGCTTTTGTTGGAAAATGCACGAATGAGGATTCAGTTTTCCGTAAGATATATGACCTGTTGTACGAGGATATGTTGCTGAAGGATAGATTGTTGTACGAGGATACGTTGTTGTACGAGGATAGGTTGTTGTACGAGGATACGTTGTTGTACGAGGATACGTTGTTGTACGAGGATACGTTGTTGTACGAGGATACGTTGTTGTAGAAGGATAGGTTGTTGTAGAAGGATAGGTTGTTGTAGAAGGATAGGTTGTATCCTGAAGATGAAGATGCGCTGCCAAGCAAATAGCGTCTTGTGCTATTTGCACATAATTAAATGAGGTTATATGCAGACATGTGGTGCAAATCCGTCCCCTTTCTATGCATATGAACCATATTGCAAAAACAGTCCAATTCAGAACAATTGGTGCCAATAACACACAGTTACAGTTCAGTTATTAACGTCTTCAGAGAGATGGTGGTACCTGAAGCACATTTACTGACCGATCGTGATTTTCGATCCCAAACACGTTTCCTCTCCGTCACGTTTAATTTCCTTGCCTGAAGTTTCGAGGAATGCCTCTGCACCTCCTCAGTGAGGACCTTTAGCTCACAGTTAGAACTTTTTATCTTTGCCATTGTTCGGCCTACTATGTTCTTGATTCAAAGGCAACATTTATATTTTGCCACATGGATAATTGCGATCAGACTTAAATTGTGCTCAGCAGTGAAACTTTATGGGCGTGTTTAAGCTGTAGTATCATTAGTGCAATGTCTTTTGTGAATCGGACTTTGAGGCAGCGGCTGCAAGCAATGCTCTATTCAGGGTGGTATCAGTAGCCGCAATTCATTCTTTGGTGATTCGCCCCCAAGTATTTCTGTAGTTACAACTCTAACAAAGTGATTAGACTTCTCTACTGAAATTATCGACCTGAATGTTTCACGACAATTTCTAGAGTCACATTCGACAATTTCTAGAGTCACATTCTCCCAGTAAATCCCCCACTCATGTCATATCTATGATTTTAGAAATGTTTAGAAATGTCAGCATTTTGAACTAAAACCTTTAGTTGATGGATTATGCGGCTTGAGAAAAACAAGGAGTGCCAAGTATGCATCAATATCAGTAATGCAGGCAAATATAAGTACCTGACATGACTGTATCGGCAGGTACGGAAAATTAAATGACTCAGATCTTCAATGGTCAGGCCAAACAAACTTGATCAGAACATCCCTACCTCACACAAGGGATTGATGGCACATCAGATTTTACCCGTTGATAGCATCCCTGCAACACTGGATGGATACATTGCACATAAAAATGAGGTCTCATTACTGAATAGGAGACTACAAAGGTCATATTTGTATTGTCTCCTTCTCTGTGATGGGGAGCGGTGATCGTGGTGAGCACAAGGTTTACAGTAGAGATGACTTCGCTAGGTGTTTGTGACCGATAAGAGACCACTACGATTGAGCCTTTCTTCACTCTGGCGGATGTTGTCTTTTAGCCTGGAACCTTCATTTCCTGTTTCCAATGCGTTATCAATGGCGGTAGACCAGAATGCCTCTGGGCGCAATTGAATAAAAATACAAGAAACCACTGAACGACGGAAAAATGTATAGCGCTTATAGCATGTAGAGATGAGCTGTGATGGTGTAGCATCAATATGTCTGAGAATGACTGTTGCTGTTTGTGCTGTCAACACGCAGTTTTCCTCAAATTACAAAATTTTTTTGAAACAGAAAAGGTGAAAACTGTATAAATATACAATCCAGTTTGTTTAAAACTGACGCGATAGCGTCTTCAACAGAAAGTTAATCATCAGCTGCAGTTACCTTGCCGAATTTTGCCAAATCTTCTCTGCCAATGCCAGCAGAGCGGGGTTTATCAGAGACCACCTCCAGAATTTGGGAGTGGAGAGGATTGAATGGCCTGCCAGCAGTCCTGACCTCAACCCCATTGAACACTTGTGGGTTCAGCATGGGCGTGCTGTTTGTGCCAGAGTGATCAACATAACCACATTGGCTGACTTGTGACAAATGCTTTTTGAAGAATTCGATGCCATCCCACAGCAGTGTGTGACCAAGCTGGTGACCAGCATGAGGAGGAGGTGCCAGGCTGTTGTGGCTGTGTATGGTTCTTCCACACGCTACTGAGGCTCCTGTTTGTTAACTGAATAAATTGTTAAATTGCCTTGTTTCTTCAGACTTCAATCATCCAATCCACCAAACACCAAACAAGAGGCAATGGCAAAATAAGCTGTTTGGCAGAGAAGATTTGGCAAATTTTTCATGGGCGCAACCCACATACTCAGCTCTGCTGCTCATCCCACAAATGCATGTTCCTTACAAATGTGGCACCATTTAAAGAGGGAAATAAACAGAAATGTCCTTATTTTTCGTGCTATGTTTATTTACACTGCGTTACTGAGTGAATTTGAGCTCCCTCTGGGATAAAGAAACATTACCTCAGACAGACTCCTGCTCTGGGTCAACAGGATCCTGCTAGTTTTTCCTCTGCCTGTGTGAATCCATTCAAACCTTTTATTGATCAAGTTCTGCAGCTGTGGCAAATTCACATCGCTGGCATTACGAACAGCTTTGATGCAGAATTTGCTAAGGTTAGTATTTCACATTTCCGTGTCATTTATCGGTCACGCCCCCGGTGTTTTAAAAGCCTTTAATCTGAACAGTAACTATAGGTATCAAATAAATGTAGTGGAATAAAAGTATGTCCCCATGAATTACAGGAGTAGAAGGTTAAAGTAGCGGAAATTGCAAACACTTAGTAACACACAATAATTACATAGCTGGATCTTACTCATCTTTTTTTGCCCACATCCATGCAGTTACCTTACCACACGCCTCAGCTGCAACAACAGCAGCTTCCCTCTCCTCTGTTGTCTGCACGTTGCAAGCTGTCTGCGACAGCTGATTGTGCCACTTTCAAAAGTACAGAAAAGCACATACAACAGCACAACTTGACAGATACCCCCCCACATTTCGATCATTGCAGGAGAAGGTGAAGTGGAGGGTATGCAAAGTGCTAACGCATCCAGTGTGGACGACAGTCTGTACATGAAAATGTAATCCATCTGAATAATATCCAGATAACTCTGCAGCCTCTAATGTGTGGTGTATTCACAACACGCACATACAGGATCACCACACGTAGCATGGTGGGATTGACTGGCACAGCAGCAGTATAGAGTGCTCCAGGAATGAGCCCTAAAACCATTTTTACACTTCAGGTTTCCTCCATTCAATGTGTTCTTTGAATGGGTTTTTGGTCAGAGGCCTGAAATACAATCTGTGGTTAACACAAGCTTAAAAGATTTAATCGTTTTTCTCTCTGATAAAAAAAATAATTGTTGAATAAATATGTGAATTTGTACGTGTTTTAAAAAAAAGACGTTTGCTAACAAGTGGCCTAATGGGACTACAAAACGTCATCACGTTGACTAGTCCTCCTTCACAGCCCCGTGTTCAGCAGCCTGCAGGTCAGTCGGAGTTTCTAAGAGTTTTTGTCATATGACTATTTGTCTCAAGTGTCAATCATGGCTTCCCAGTTGTGCTGAGGAGCGCAGAATTCACCGTTCTTTTACAGGATCTGCAACAGTTTATTTTAAACGACACATGTAGAATAACATGTTTTTGATAAAATAGCACAATTTTAAGCTTCGATTTGGTGGCTTTTTCCTGACAGACGTGTTTGTCGCATGCAATGTGTTCAAGGACTGTCGGAAAGTTGAAATCCGACGATAATGTCTGTTTTAAAGCTTCTGGCTATAATAAACCATGTATTTATGGAAACATGCTTTTTAAAAGAATGACGAACAAATTTTGTTAGTATGTTAAGACTTTTTTTGAAATGAGTAATAATTGAATCTTAACAACGTGGTATAGATTTAGATGTGCGAATGCAAGTGGTGTAAAACAAATTTTGGTTGTCAAAACATCCTTTTAATTGCCACCATTTTATTTCAGTCTGCCAACTCACATGAAATAGATGAATGTGTGAATGTAGAATAAATACATGGTCTAAACTCTGACCTCGTCACTCCCCTCAGAGTAAACACTGAGTTAAATACAGCAGGGAGTTATAATACTAACTTCCCCCTCTGGGAATGTAGACTCACATCCTACAGGTGGATTCTGTGGTGGAGGTGGAGTCTTTTGAAAGCTTGTATAAACAGCAGCAAGTGTCAGCACAGCTTTCAATAGTCGCCTCATTGTTAACAAGGGTTTGTTGGATGTATACTGCAGTGATGAGGGTACCATGGAAGTGTGGCAGCAGACTGAACTATGTCACAGAGTTTACTCTGGATAAATTATTCCCACTTGGCATTTGAATGTGTTTTCCTTTGGGTGAGTGTCTTTATTTTGTCCTTGGTGTTTGACTGGTTGACTACTTGAGTATTTTCTTTGCTATTAATGCAATACAGCAAAATGTCAACACCACTGTTCTTTTTGTTTTATTGCATGCATCATTCATCGACCCATCCATCTACTCATCCATCCACCAATTGAGCAATCCATCCATCTACCAATTGATCAATCCATCCATCCATCCATCTATCCATCCATCCACCAATTCATCTATCCATCATCTATCAATCCATCCATCCATCATTCATCGACCCATCCATCCATCCACCAATTCATCTATCCATCCATCCACCAATCGATCAATCCATCCATCCACCAATTCATCTATCCATCCATCTACTCATCCATCCGCCAAATCGATCAATCCATCCATCCACCAATTCATCCATCCACCCATCCATCTACTCATCCATCCACCCATCCATCTACTCATCCATCCATCTATCTATCCACCAAACCATCCATCCATCATCCACCCATCCATCAATCTACTCATCACCCATCCACCATACATCCAGACATCCATCTACCCATCCATCATTCATCAACCCATCCATCATCCATGAGCCATCCACCCCCACATATTCGGTGAAAGGGCCCAGAACCTATCCCAGCACACAGTTTTTTAGTGCATGCAATAAAAAAATATAACCAGCTGTTCTTCATTTCAGGTCATCTAACATCAGGCAACCGCATTAAAAACTAGATTAGAAAAAACTTTTGCATCTCTTTTAATGGCTGAAAAAATTAAACCACGGCAATCTAATCCCTTTTGTGTCGATAAAAACAAAGCTTCCACCCTATAAAATTTTGATTTTATTGAGAAAATAATGAAAAGATAGTAAGTCAGCCCACACAATACAATAAAATGGAGGATGAGGAAATTTTTATTTGAGATATAGATTATTTTCTAATTCATAGACAAGAAGAGCAGGTAAAAAACCTCCACTTAACGACCACCTTCGGTTTATATTTGTTGAATCTAAAGTTACAACTGTATAAGTCACCGCACAAGTCAGTAACAAATGGCCCCCAGTCCTGGTGAATGAAACGCCTGCGTTTATCAGCCGCCACAGCCCTCTTTCATTTTGATAAATTTCCCTTTTATTATGGTTAACTGTCCTGCTCGACTCTGCTGCCTCATACATAAGATGTCCGTGTGTTATTCCCCCTGTGAAGATCCATTTTTGTTTTTTTCCCCCACATTTTCAGATTCATAACTTGTGTAATTTGCCCCCCCCTTTGCTCAGCATTGCATGTAATATACTGTGCTGTTTATGGCCTCGCAGTAAAACAGAGAATGAAAGAGGAATCGCCTGTTGGATTACTGCTTGCCCGGAAAACAGATATTGTCCCACGCGCACTCACTCCGAGAACATGATATTGTCATTTTTATGACTTTCCTCTGTCTCTCCACAATAAACAAAAGAAATATGAACTTCATTTTCCAGAGAATCCGAGCTTCAATTTCCCCTGAAGAGATTGCGGTTGCGGAGGGAAACGAGTGTATGAATATTTCCTGCTGGAGTGGGCTGTTAAACTGACTGTGAAATGGGTTTCTGAGGGGCGTCCAGCAGATGCCGCACAGAAAACGGGAGTGGGCAGCGATCTAGACATCGACCCCGATGTCGAGGGGATCCTCAGGTCTGGTTGTCAATCCAGCTCCGGCTCGTGCTGAGCTCTTCCTCTTTGTTCCTCTCTCCCTCCCTGAGCACTGCAACGGCCTTCTATATCCAAACAAACATGTCACCTCATTATCTTCAACCTTTTTCGTTATCTGCTTCACCACCTACATTGATTGGAGATTCTGCAGCTGCTTCACAGAACTAGAAACCTTTAGCCGTTTGAGTCAGCCACGCCGAAGAAAAAGCAAAGCATCGATCACCGGGCCCCATCCCCCCCCGCCCTCGCACTTTGCGCTGCATGGGGTCATGTGAACCCAGTGGTAGGAAAAAGGAGTGGACAACAGTGAGGAAATTACTTCTGGGCATGAAAAAGTGGAGAGATGAGATCGAGAGACAGAGAGAGGGAGGGATCAATAAAGTAATCTTTAGTCATAGGCAGAGCACAGACCCTGGTGCTCAGGATTACTCGGTATGGGGCCATTACGTGGAGAGGCCCGGCGAAGCTATTATGAGTCTTGGGAGGAATTGACAACGAGATCCCCACGGAGAGAAATGATAGCGGCTGAGAAGATGGAAAAAAGGGAGACGGTGTCTGTTAGTGAGTGTGTGTGTGTGTGTGTGTGTGTGAGAAAGAGAGAGAGAAGAAATATCAAATAATCATTACCTTTCCCTCCCTCCCCTTCGCCCGACACAGTAAACCCCATCCCCTCCAGCTTCCCGCTGCTTCATTCCCGCTGCCTTCGCACATGATGTAACGCGGGAACCACACAGAAAGCTGTCCACCTGGTGTCCACACTGAGAATGGCAGTGCGTTAGAAGAGCAGTCCCTTTCCATTTTGGAGAGAGAGAGAGAGCTGCTGTGACACCGCTGCTCCGCTGCAGGGAGGTCTTTATTAATACATTCAAAACCTCAACGTCATGGTTCTTATTATCTCTACTTGACAACTGTGGAAAGTTCCACAGCTCGCTGAACGTTGACGCAGCATACTGCAAAAAAAGTCAGAACATATACATCGGTTGCACAAATTATGTTTACTGTATTCCTGCTGTAACATCTGTTGTACATCCTGCATCCAGCTCAGTGACGTAGTTGTTGGTAAAGAACTACAACATATCTCAGCTCGTATCTCTCTGTGGAGCCAGCGTGGCGGCACCGTGCTCTACATGACGCTCACAAATGGAACTTCCTCAACTTGACTGGCCACCACCAGAAGACCTGAAGGTTCTAGAGGGTTCATCGGCTAAAAGCAGCTTTATAAACCAATATAGGAACCTTGAATTCAATTTTGAAACAAATAGCCTTTAAACGTGGTGTAATGTGTGCTCCCTTTCTGGTCCTAGTCAGCACAGAAGACCGAAAGTAGAACGTTAAACTAGTCAATCCTGCAGGTAAAGGCGTGCATTAATGTCTATATTGGCCTGAGAAATTTCTTAAGATGCTGAAATGCATTTGTGTTTCTAATGTGAGATTTTCAACTAAGATCTGAATCAAAGATAACCGCTATGGTTGTTTTACTTGTTCACAGGGAGTTAATGACATGTGTTCGCAGTTTCACATTGACATTGTCCCTCTGAGCTTCAGTGGAGTAGCTTTAGTTTTGTCCAGGTTGAGCAGTAGAAAGAGAGATAGGGACATTTTGTTTAATTAAATGTTTCTTGATGGTAAAAATGACCCCTTATATTATCTTCATTTGAGCTTTGGAACGAGGTCTGTGGAATTTGTCCTCCGTGTCTAACAGTGTAGACATGTTATGAAGGAACATGGTATTTGTGTTTCATGTTATGTTTCAGAAAAGTTGCACTTTAAGTAAATGGGCATTTATGCTCTACATTGTAAAGAAGGGTGCTTCACTGAGCTGGGAGTGGGACTACAAACTGAGTTCACTCCGTCACAGAGTGGCAGGGTTTAGGGGCCAGATTGGAATGGTGCCATGCTGTTGAGTAGATGCACTGATGGATGGCAGCTGTGGAGACAGGAGCAGGTGAGTTGAATGCTGTAATCAGACATGCATGCCAACGACACACACACACACACACTCACTAACTGATAGGGGGAGAAAGATTTACATGCACTGGTATATGTAACTTGTTATAGAGTTGCAAAGCTCTCGCAAATGACACTTTTCACACGTAGTGCATCACAGCAGCCACCACTTGGATTTATGATTATTCCTGCTTTTATGTCCTGGTACTTGAAGAGGACAAAAAGGATGAAGACTCACATTACAGCAAAAAATAATAAATTAAAAAATGTAATGAAATAAAATTTAACATATGGGGGAGAAATGTATGCTGTTTTAAACTCTCAAAAATTAAATAAACAAATATTTTCTTTCAGAGGTTTGCTGTAATTTCCAATGTAATCAAGGGATGTGAAACTGTAAAATCTGAAGTGATATATTGTAGAGTTTGAAATAAAAAGGGAATGTCGGCTCATATTACCATGTTACACATTGACGATTTCCCTCATACTTGAACTGTGCTGCAGCGGTCATTGTTGGGTTTATCTCGGTCCGTGTAGAGAAGTATTTTGAGTCAGTACCACACCGTCCATTCTTTTCATCAAAAACAAAAGGATATTAGTGAAAACAAGTTTGTTCAGGATGTTCATTCGTTGTTCTAATATAAGAATCGAAGAGTCAAAACAAACTTTAAATTCCTCTCAAATAGTCAAGGTTTTTTTTCAGTGCAGTAGTGCACATATGTTCATTGTTGGGTAGCATATCTTATGTCTACATTTCATTTTTTTACTTGGGTTTTCTCCCAATTTTGAAAAGTCCAATTTCTGATTGAGCACATTTCTTATCAGCACTGCCTCTACCGTTAAACCAGCGCACCACTCAGACCGACATGATCGGACACTTGTCTTTGCTATGAAATGACCCTGCCAGAGGAACACCCTGGGGTGTTCTATGAGAGACCCGTGACTCATTAATGTACGGAGAGTTTCTGTCACCAAGAAACCCAGAGAGGATTTTATACGTCTTTAAAACATTTGCAATGCATGGAAAGTATGCTAACAAGCTAGCCAGGTTTTTGGATGAGTTTGGTGAAGAATCTTTGAGACAGCATTCAACGGGTCTCGAGTCCATTATGTTTTTTTACTAGAATTTAAAAACCTTTTGCAAACTGGCAAAACTCTACTCGATTAAAGATCAACTCATCACATTGAGTTGATGATGAGATTACAGTGCAGTCTTCACATGCAGTACTATTTCTCATTAGTGTTGGCTATTCTTCTTTCCCTTTGTAACTCTCTCTGTGTTGCTTTTCCTGTCTTTTAAGGTTGCTCTCTCAACCTTCCCTTCTCATATTGTCTCTTTGCTTCTCTGTTATTGCGTTTCCCTCCCCAGTTCTTTTATTAGCTCACGTTCTGGTTATTAAAATATTGTTCTCCCTCCCTTTTGCCTCAATATCTCGCTTGCATTTCCCAGCTCGTGCTATCCAACTTACTTCCTCTCTCTATCCGTGTCTGGCTCGCTCTTTTCGCTGTGCAATCTCTTTCTTTTTACACGGCACTATCAAACTTCACTTCCTTGTGTCCTTGCCTTATTTCCTCCTCCACACTTTTACATTCTCCCAGTCACACTCTCTTTTATATTTCCAGCTCCCTCGCTCATTTTCAACATTCTTTCTGTCCCCTCTGTATTGTCATTGTCTCTTGATCGCTCTAACACCCCCCCCCCCCCCCCGTTCCTATTTTTCTCTCTCTCTTCCTCCAACATAAAAATATAGGAGCCCCATATATATTTCATTCTCTCCTCCTGCTACCTTATTGTAATGTGAAGCAGCTAATCCAAAGATTGTTGTATGTATCGGTGTGCGTGACCTCAACAACTAACCAAGGCCGTTTCTGGACATTTCGGTGCCCTATAGACCAGACATCCAGTGGATCTTTTATCATAATGACATTCATTTTAATAATAGAATCGTACGCCTGCTTTCCATCAGTACATGGCCAACCAAGATGTACAGAGTGCTCGATGCTGTTATAACGGTGATCCTTGAATTCAGACAGATGTAGACGAAAGCAGCTTCTCATGTCATGTCAACACTGTAGCTCCGTGAGTTGTTTCTGGCTGACTTTTTAAAATGTTTACTTTTAATGTAAATAACTTAACAAATCTTTACCCCCCCACACTAGTTTTAATACCAGTGACACCCAGTGCTGCCTTATTTTGTGAAAGAAGCTGTCCGCAAGTTGTACCAGCTGCGGTGTGTGACGAGTCAGCGAAAGTTTCTGAACCATTGGAGTGTACTTCGCATAGAGCAGGGACTGATTTTGCTGCCTGGTACTATTGTAGCAGAACTAAATTTAGTTCCTGCTTCCTCCAGTCAGAATTCCTCAAAAGGTTCTTGGTCGCCTGGGAAAGTTTCTTGGGGGAAATACATGTCAGCCAGTACTTTCAATTCATGATACAATTGGGAGTGTCTTCCTTTTGGTAATAGATCGGAGGTCTAAACTAATTGTTTTTCGATACAGGGCATTCTTCGGACTGTTGGGGTTTCAGATTAATGAATGGGCAGTCCCCTTCTAAGTCACCATGTAGCTAAGATCACCTTTCTCTAAAGGGTCTGTTTCAGTACAGAGATTTTTCATAACAATGGTAAAGTTCCAGCTTGAAGGCTCACGTGATGCATGCGGCTCACACACAGAACAGGGGCGCTCTCTCTGCCGCATGTTTGCGTTCATGCTGCTGCGGTATACACATTTGGGTAATTGCATTCTCCTTCTGTTGCCTGCTCCCTGCAGTGAAGACTGATGGTAATACGAAGTAGCTTTTTAAAAATATGGGCAACAAGCATCAAATACATGCGCCACACTGCGCTCAGGCTAAATTGGAGATTCGGTTTTATATTGTAAATTGAAAGTATCCTTTAAATTGCATAAAGGTCCGACATATTGCTCTTTGGTTTGCATTAAAGAGAAGCGCAGGATGTGGCTGTGAATGCTAAAGTGATCTGTAAGAGCCCTAAGCTGTTTGAGTTGGTCATATTACCCCAACCTCTGAAATGATTTGATGGGACTGAATAAAGTGCCGCATCCTATTAAAGCTCTCTTTAATCATATGCTTTCACTTCATTGAATATATTTGATTTTTTTTTTAAAATCCCTGGAGGAACAGTTATTTTCAGTACCTTTTTGAAGCCGGCCACAAACTCATTTCACTCCCCTGTGGCCTTCCTCTCCTTTGACTCTTTGAGAGACGCAGAAATGGAGTGAACAAACACACTGAGTCGTCAGTTGTTGGTGTAAAAAACACAAACACGTGTGCCCACACTCCCATGCCGCCCATTTCATTGAGTAGATCTTCATTTAAACTATTCCTAAATTGCCTGTTTTGAGCGGGGGATTCGTTCCACACGAAACAATTTGTAATACCTCAATTACAGAGACATCCATCCCCCCAGTGGGCAGACACAGTGGCTGAGCAGCACACAAATACTTTCATTACCCACTCAGCTTGACTCGGTAGGGGGTACAAGGCTCACAACTGAGCCCCAGGCACACTTTATTGCGTGTGTGCTGCTATTTTTCAAAGCATGGGTCAGGACCCAAAGGTGGGCTGCGGAAAGATTCAGTCTGGCATCTTATTTACATTCAAAGAACTTGTCTTCGTCATTGAAACATGTAAATGTGTACCACATAAGCTGTTTACTTTTAATTATGAATTCTGATATTAATAGTTGTTTGTAATTTAGCATCGAGTAGAAACAAAATACTTCACAACTGCTATCACGTTTATTTACTAGAGGTTGAGAAAATACTATAAAAGTGCATGTATGTTAACAGTGGTGAATGTATCCAAGTACATTTACTAAAGTACTGTCCTTAAGTAGGCTACAATCATTGGATGGGTTGCCACTAAATCTTGTGGATACATGCTCGGTCTCCAGACAATGAATCCTACTGACCTTGGTGATCCTCTGTCTTTTCCTTTAGCACCACCACAAAGTTGACGTGTAGTTTTAAGTGAAATATCTTGAGAACCATTGGGTGGATGGCCATCAAATCAGGTACACACATTCAAATTCCCCTCATGGTGAATTGTGAATGATTTGGTGATCCTTTCATAGCTAACTATATAGCAACAGCATCAGGTCAGAGCTTCACTTTGTCCAATACTTTGGTGTATGACCACCTGCTAAACAGCTGGCATTCCACCAGCTTCAGTGCCGACAGGCTAACATGCTAAACTAAGACAGTGAACATGGTAAACCTGTTGCTTAACATCTAAATGTTAGCATGCTGACATTAGCATTTAGCTCTTACTTCCCTTAGTTGTTTTATGAATAATAATCCTAATTGGTCATAATGAGGATGTGTGAGACAAGGTTTGCGCGAAGCTGTGGGGCCTTTGGGATCCTGCTATTGGCTGATTCAGAGCTTGAAGCAGGGCATTGTGGGTAGACATGTTAAAATGTATGGTCATTCTTAATTTCTTTGAAGTCTTATACATACCACCCCCAGATGTACTACACCACATTATGTCATGAGGTCTATACTGTATGAAGTGTTTGCTTAAAGTTGTCACATACTCACTTTTATTACTCACATTTACATCATATTTCTTCACACACCCTGAAGCCAAAATGTAGGGTATCAAGATATTTAATTTCATCTAAGTGGCCACCGTTACACTTTTACAGAGTGGAAATATGTGACAGA
This sequence comes from Anarrhichthys ocellatus, assembly GCF_004355925.1. Classification (NCBI taxonomy): domain Eukaryota; kingdom Metazoa; phylum Chordata; class Actinopteri; order Perciformes; family Anarhichadidae; genus Anarrhichthys; species Anarrhichthys ocellatus. The sequence goes on along the minus strand of NW_022280112.1, from coordinate 88,619 downwards.
CACTGAATACTAATTATTTCAGGACTTATTTCAATTACAAAAAAAGCGTATTAAGTCTTATCAGTTTTGAACTTGACTGTTATAGTCTGATAAGCAAATTGAATCCAGCCACTCAGACTCGATACGATTTCATACTCTGTGTCTAACAGCATGGAAGAGAAGGAAGGAAAAAAGAACAAGCAAGGCTGGGTGCTGCAGAGCAACTTTCCAGCCGTTTGCAAAGCACACAGCAGTTCAAATATCATATTGCATAAAGCACCGGCTGACAAAACCCAGGGCCTGGCATAGGAGAGCAATCTTCTGATGTGCTCTGTGGAAACTATTCCCTTTTACTTTCTTGGAGGGGAGAATATTTACTTGTGCACTGACAGGTGACGACTTCTTCTACTGCAGAGTCTGAGACTGCAGGAACATCCAGAGCGGTACCTCCTGTGTAGAAGCTGAAATCCTGACAGCATTCTGGGTTAATGAACACAACACTCCAACATAGAAAGCATGAGAGTACCTAGTAGTCTGCTCCCCACAGTGTACTCATTTCAGTCTGGAGGGACATTTTGTCAGACTTTGCGGGAAATCAATTAAAACTGCTCATGTAAATGGTGCCGCATGTAGCATTGCAAAATCAATCTTTTATTACAACATTAATTTGGATGCATTAATGTAATTACCATAAACAAGCAAGGCCAGCGCCAAGAAGGTTGGCAGCCTTTGCTGGCCTCAACGTTTCATTTTACATCTGAGCCACAAGGTTGTAAACCTGTTGGACTGTTCTCAGGGTGTGAGAGGCTAAAGGTATGTTTTGAGTTACAATAGACTGTGAGCTCTCATTAGTTAACTGTTGACTGAAAAACAGGTTGTGGTTAATATTGTATGGCATGTAAGCTGTTAGCAATATCAATATTTTCCTGATACCCTGAGTAATACTAGTCTATATCAACTTTTAGATGCAGTTATTTTCTTTATAGGAACGTTTTCATAGTCTTGACTTGGACTCTCGCTCAGAGACTTACATCTTTACTTGGACTGGCCCCTCAAAGACTTGAGACTTGACTTGGATTCTAGCTGGAAGACCTGAGACTTGACTTGGACTTGCAAACAATGACTTGGGAGCATTTTTGGTGACATCTGCAGATTTACAGCGACTACCTAACATCGTAGCTTATTCTTTTTTATGCTGTTGTGTTTTAGAAATGTTGATGTTCTTTCACTACCATTCTAGAAAGCCATTGTTTCATTCATTTTCATTTGTTATGGAAATGAGTTATCAGACTCTTGACTTGGGTAATCAATGACAGTTGACACTCACATTAATTGAAAATAAACACCACATGTGACAACCATACAACAACACGTAGGCCAGGATCTTAGGCTGGAAGGTAGGCCATGTTTTCAAATTTCCCACAGCAGCCTTACGTTTCACAGTGTAACACACTACACAACTTAAGCTGTTAAATGTAAATCAAAGAGAAAACAACACAGGCCACTATAGTCAATCAGAACTATAGACTGGCAGCCCGCTGATGGTGTGCACGTGGTCAAGCAGTGTGGAGAAACAATGCACAGCACAGGAGAAAGACATGCTAGCACGGCTGCCCTCAACATGTCATAATATCAAAACTTCTCTTCACAAGTTTATTCTAATGAATGGCATCAACAATTAATCCTGCTGTGAAGGAAAGCAGGTGTTGCGTTCACATTGGAATAATATTGAAACTAAAGATCTGTACTTTTCTCTGTCAGGAGGAGATGCCTGTAGTTACTGGGAGCTATCAGAGCTTCATGATGATCAACATACCGTAAGTTCAGTCACAGGTCTTACCAAACACTCTAAACGTGCACAGAAAAGAAATATGTTCGGAATAATGCCCAACAATGTGTCCAATCTGTCCATAATCAGGAATTATTGGACGACGGGTACGCCAGAACGTGGAGGCCATTGATTCCTGATTATGGACACCTAGAAGGGCATTATCCTGCTTATACCTTGGCAATTTGCCAAAAAGCTATTACCCAGAACCCACAAGGAAACATCCATCTGGACAATACCGACTGGAACAGCACATCATACATCATCTCCCAGTACATTGAACACTACCTGGGCCCCCTCTCCAACAAGGACACATATCACTTACTTGAAATCATCAGACCCTTGGCTGTTTCCACTCAATCTCACCTTATCCACATAAACATAGACAGTCTGTACACAAAAATGGACACTGAATTGGGCCTAAAAACATTCACGTCTAAGTTCAGCAGATATCTTTCAGCCAGAAGACGGCTGTTGAATGTGAAACAAGAAGTGTTTATTTGTCACTTAACTTGCATTCGGAATTAATGGTACTTCCGCAGTCATTATATCCCAAACAACAATCTTTTCCTAAACCTAACCGAGTTCAGGCGAGTCCCCACAATGTGACTGTGTTAACAGATTTATGTCCCCATAAGATGAGTAACACACCCACACAGAATATAACATAAGTGTAACAAATGAAGTGGCCGAGGAGCGAATATAGAATATGTATAGACTGTATATTACTATATAATTTTATTTTAGGCGGTTTCAAATGATATCATTTCTGACTCCTCGGTGCTTCAGTTTTGTCGCTGCCTTGCAGGGAGGGAGGCTGCTCTGACTGCCACGCACTTGTCTCAGCACAGGACGTGTTTCTTGGAGACATCGTGCTTTTTTATTGCTCAATCCGGAACGGTGATACTCCGATAGCAAAATCACTATTCCCAGCCATGCTTTGACTGCACTCTTTGCTTTGAATGCAATCCACAATGCTGCCTGTTTTATCAATGTTGGCAGTGGAGACAGGTGTTGGAGCGGTTACCTCTGGCAATCGTGTCGGGTCTGGGCTTGGTCAGTCAGGGGCCAGGGACGGGTGTTAAGGGCACCGCAGCATGGTTTCTGACGAAAAAATTATATTTATTATAGTTTTCTTCATTTTTACTGGTGTGTTTTAAGCAGGCTGCAACCTCCGGTTCTGAAAAGTGAAGCAAATGCAATAATGTTTATACTGACCATCAAAAATTACCATATTTCATCATTTAGAGAGAAGCATCCCTGTTTTATAATCGACACTCTCTCCACATTTCTCATTTAAAGCCTTCTAGTTCTAGGAGGCACAACACCTTTCCATTCTCTCTGAGGTTTTTATCGGTAAAACAAAACAGCAGGAAGTGTTGAACTAATGTCATAGCAGCTTAACGCCAACAAAGTACAGCAAAGTAAATTCATCAGAATCAATTAACCAGTAACTAAGAGAGGCAATTAAGGAGGTGTTAAAAGGTGAGAGCCTCTCCCTTGTTGTATGTATGTGGTTTACCCAGATGGCAACCTCCGGTTCTTAAAAGTGAAGCCAATGCAGAAGTGCCTTAACTTGCATTATTTCTAAAAGCCAGCAGGGGGCAACTCCTCTGGTTGCAAAAATAAGTCAGATTGTATAGAAGTCTATGAGAAAATGACTCTACTTCTCTCTTGATTTATTACCTCAGCAAACATTGTAAACATGGGTTTATGGTCTCAATCTCTAGTTTCAAGTCTTCTTCAATACAGCATGATGTTCGGTAGCACTTTATAATAACTACACACTACGAAGCATTAGTTAAGTATGAGTAAATACTTAGTTCATCATTTGTAAAGCATTGTTCCTACATTAACACTCATTAGTATACAATTTATAACAGTTATACATCTTTTATTTAAGGTCGTCTATTGTGTTTCATGATTGTGTTTTCATACTTTATAAATGAAGTATATGTATATATTATAAACCAATTATATTACAAACCAATTATTAAGGAGTTGTAGATGATTAATAACATAATTTATAAAGTGTAATTAAATGATTAAGTACTTATTTTAGATGTACATTATTCATGCATTTATATATATATATATAATCGTATAGATATGCACTAATGGTTAGGGACTATGTTAATATATGCTCTATAAACACGTATTAATACTGGAAATTCATGATTAATTCAGGTAGTTACTAGTCGTTAGTTAAGTATTTTGTGTGACCCCATCTAAAGTGAGAACTGTCTATGCCTTACAAAGCATTTATTAATGAAATTGAAAGGTCATCAGTGCCTCAAAACCCACAAAAGTCTCAGTTATCTTCTCAACAGAAAAGGCAAACAGACGAAACACAAAGTGATCAAGAACATATCAATATTTATTACAAGATGCAAACAATGTACTCGTAAATAGAAACCTCTCAGCCATTCATTCGTGTAAAAAAAACAAAAAACAGATTATCCTTCAAAACAGAAGTCCAAAAATCAATGGGTGACGTCACAACAACTATATCCAGTTCTTATACAATCTATGTCAGGGGTCTTCAATGGTTTTCAGGCCAAGGACCCCCAAACTAACATGTACAAGGTACAGTGAGTAGGGTGGCCATGCCACTGCCATTTATAAACATACCTTGTCAGCTGATACCAATGCCAATATTGTCTGTCAATTGCATGATAATCATGCATACAAGCTATTCATGTGGAAACAAAAATGAGTGATGGCTTATTAGTGCCACTGCCATGCATAAACATACCTGTTATCTTGCATACAATACTGAACTATTAAAATAATGGACAGATTCATATTTGGGGGAAAAAAAATGAAAAAAAATCTTTTTTTTAAATTGTCTAACCAAAAATTTCGCGGACCCCCTGCAGTACCTCCGCGAACCCCCTAGAGGTCGCGGACCCCCTGTTGAAAACCTCTGGTCTATGGTTTAAAAATTGTTTTGTTGCTCGAGGAGGACAGGATTTTTACACATTCTTGCATGCCTTATTACGCTACACACATACAAACAAAGTGTGTGTGAAGGTCGTGTTGCGAGTTGCCTTGCATCATCAGACATATCTCCACACTGGAGAGCAGGAGACACTGAAGGACATTGTGAGATTTTTCGGACTGAGACGCTTCAGAAATCCAATTGGAATCCCATTTCATACCACCTCCTGTTCATTTCTTTTTTTTTGCTGTCCAGACTTTCTGAAATCAATCTGGATACAATCTGGATATGCCAAAAAACAGATTTGGGCTGGCAGTCTGAGCAAGGCCTAACAGCCTGTTTAAACAGACCTCGTTGCAAATCGCCTGCCCCCTCCCCTCCACACGTACACACATGTATAAATTCCTACAATACCAACAGTGGACAATCAGGGTACTCCAAGCAAGTGTGGACCTCTATTTCTGGATTATTTTGCAACAAACAAAAATGCATCCTTGAGAGATGTCTACCTATCAAAGAGGGGATTTCCATATACTGCAGTGGAAGTGTCTAGTGTTTCACCAAATGGAGTTTGTTCAGCACAAAGCCTTACCAACAGAGGACTTGGACAATGTCCCCTGTAGGCTAAGACGTTTATTAATACTGCCACTTGGTCATTTTAAGACGTTAGAATGCATTATTGTCGTGTATGTTTGTCAACCTTTTCTGACATTTTTTACATTAAAAAGATCCCGCGGCACACCAAAAACGTTACAAAATGACACCTTTTTGCATAATACAGCATATATGCCATGAGTGTCAAACTCAATCACAGGGAGAGCCACAATTACAAATTGGGAAAACGTTGAGGGACAAATAGGGTCAACATTTAATAAACAGGATAGAAGGGGTATTGGAGTGCAAAAAGAAATAGGCTACATTCTTTTATGCATATGTACCAGAGCCAGATGTCTGGCATCTTTTCTTGGCTGCCACTTCATTAATGTCTGGGGTTAGGTTCTGTGGAAACCCTCACGATGGAGTGAAGGTGCATCAGTGAGACGACTCCTGTGTGGGTTTTTGTTCATCTTCATCACAGAGAAGAGCTGCTCACACAGGTATGTGCTTCCAAACATGCAGAGCATTTGAGCAGCATGGAGGCGGGAGTTGAGGCATCGTTCTGCGGATGAAGCTTGGAAACTGTGCAGTGCAGAAGCTGGAGGTTTAGCGCAGTGAGATGCTTCGTTAAGAGACATATGATTCTTGCGGGCCAGATATAATTGTACCGAGGGCCGGGATATTTGAGTTTGACATGTCTGAAATATGCTGACAATTTAATGACGAGTCGCTCAATGTGTTGATCCTTACGAGGCTTTTCATCTGGGTTAGAATTCTGTCCAGAGCCCAGTTCAGAGTCTGCAATCTTCCTTTTCAAATATTTCTCCATTGCTGTTCTACTTATCATTGCAACCTCTCCCGCGCATCATTTAAATCTACTGTCTTTAATTAACACGGTCTTTATTGCGCTACCTACTGCCACCCACTAGCATGGAAGAGTATTTATTACTTAGCCAGCCACTATATTGCAGGCTCAGATGCCCAACAATGGCAAAGTATTTGCAGCAACTAAATAATGTTTTTTTCACTGATTAAGTGAAATTGGACATTTTCCCACGGCACACCTGATGATCTCTCACGGCACACTGGTTTGCCGCGGCACAGCGGTTGAAAATCGCTGGTGTGTGTTGACTTTTCCAAAAATTTCCATTTTATGCAAACTAATGGACAATAAAGTGATCTGAATTCCATTGCTCTTGTTCCAAAGATTTTCATATAATCATGATGGCAAATCGCTAGCATAAAGCAAACATCATGCTAGCAGGATTTAAAGTCAATAACATTGGGTATGGTTGGTAAACAGTAAATGAAATTTGACAGCATGTTTTCACGAGCCAACGTGTACTGTCGGCCACAGTCTGAAGTAACCAGTTGAATAGGGAATGTGAGCTTATGTGATTTCAGTGTAGAGGTACAGTGTACGTCCTGCTGCTTGTGTGTTACAGTCACCATCTTGTGGTGCTCAGGTTGAGGAATTAAAGGACTACACTCATTGTTGTAAATTAGATTCTTTTTTTTCGTATTTAAAGTTACTGTGAGGAACTTTTAACTGGTAACAGTCTTGCTTTAATACTGAAGCCTCTATATGACCTACATTAATTAATAAACAAGACGATCAGCAAGAAGTCTATTGACTATAGTATATAGTCTATTGCTATATATTTATTTTTAATGCTTGTCATCGGTACCACCGGGTCAGATTCAATGCAAAATCAGATGAAATCATGCAGGTTCACCAGAAACCCCTTCAGCTCAGACCAAGATCCTGCTTCGCTCCTTCGACCTGCAGTCAGAAGCTCAAGCAGGAGGAAGAAAGCTTGTTGCCTGGCAAAGTAGGTCTCCTTTATCAGTAATTAATTAATGGTCACTCTACAGCCAATCAGTATTGGTAAAAGAATATGAATTCATGTAGCTTTAGTTATGGAATTGACGGATAAAGCAAAACCACAGCTTGCTTGATTCATACCACAGCCTGTGATACAACATGTATTCATAAAAGAGTGTTGTCTTTGTGCTCTCCATCAGCTCAGTCAGTTACAAAAACCGAAACATGCACCTGGTGCTATGATTATGTATGTTGTATGTGTGACTATGTTTCTCAAGGGCACTTCAGCAGGGAAAGTATACATTTATAATAGAATACTGTGATTGCGGTTACAGTAAAGAGCGATGAGCTGAGAAGGCAAATAGTACTTTTGAAAATATTGAGGAATATTTAAGAAAAAGGATTCATAATGATACAATACAAAACGTGACAGGCTAACGTTTCGACACATAATGAAAGGGTTAAATGCGAGTTTTAATGGTTTGCGTTTGCACAGTCAAAAGTATCCTGTCTGATTAAATTGACTAAATATGGAAATGGAGTATGGAGAACTGCGCTACAGTGCCATTACTCATTTGGAGCTGAAGTGGACACACTCAACCCGCTGCGGAGGACAACTCATTTGCATAAATGTTTCATTTTTCCCTTCACACGTACGTACACACACCTGCTTGCCCACATTATCTACCACATATCTACCTCAAGAGGTCAAAGCCCAGACCGAACACTTCGTGCCTCATCCTCAGACAATTCATCACACACCGTGGTAGACAGCCATATCTTAATCCATGCAGATTGAAGAGCCCCCCCGCTGCTTCATTTATACTCGTGTATGAATGTAAGCTGCTCACATGTTATACAAAGTTAAATCCGATTTTTACCACAAACTTAAATTGATGAACAATATACAAGTCAGAAATGCATTGGATTTTTCTTTAAAAACCTGGATGTTGTGTGCATAACGGGAAGAAGTAAAGATGAATGTAAAGAAAAATAGAAATCTTTTTCACATTTTCGGAAATCTTTTTGCTTTAGTCGTTCCTGTTTACACTGTACAGATGACAATGACTGGGACTTATGGAAATCCTCCTTCCTTCCATCCTGTTATTTTAATCTCTTTTATATCTCTATTCTCCACTCCCTCCCTCCATTTTCTTCCTCTGCCTGTCTCCCGCCCTCTCTCAATCTTCGCAGCCCGTTTCTTCATCTGCAGAGAAAAAGGCCGTGGTGCTCCGCTCTATTGAGTGCCAAATGCTGATTGATTGAAGAGCGAAGAGCTGGCGGCAGGTATGCAGCTGACAAATGTATAAGGCCTCGGAGATTGTAGTGAAACCTGGTGCTAACAGATAGCCTGATAGCACGGCTGAATGGACCAAACTGCTGCCAACACACTCCCGTAAACTGATAATTACGAGATTTGCAGGTTTCTTTCCCACTTCTTTCTCTTCATGTTCGCGGTGCTAAATAGGCCAGTGTCTGTTCTGTCGATTGGATTTTCACTTTGAGTTGAAAATGAAAAATGAGTCTTTTTACCCATGCGTTACACTCCCAGTGGTTTGGAAACCATGCTTGTCAAGTCAATGCTTGTTTGGTAGTACGTGCTCTATGTTGTTGTTTGTTAAGAATTTTATTTAAAAAATGAAATGGATGCCCAATGTTCTGTTCTCTAAGGACAAGTACCATGCAGGTGTTCTGATACGAGAATTCAGTCTCAATTAAGAGTAAAATAATTCTTGGCTGATTCTGTGTACTTCTACTACTTAACGTCTTGAACTCTTCTTTGTCTTCTGAGGATAAAATAAAAAACATGGATTGTAGCATCACATACATTTATTTAATTCAACACTGCTTCTGCCAACACATCATTGCAGCTAATTAAATATATAACTCAAACTTGCCATAATTACTTCAAAATTACATCCGGAATAAAAATATTCTAAATGTCTTGTACCACATTTCCTTCATTGAAATATGCAGGTTTGTTTTTATAGTTTTAACATATTTGCATTTCAGCAGGTCTCAAAAAGTTTAAGGCTGCTTTCACACCCAACATGTTTGGTGAAAAACCCGTTAATTGAGTACTGGTGGACCATACAACGGATCTGAGACCGCCTGAATAGGAGGGTCTCAATCTGCTTCCAAGCGGAATCTAACTACAAATATATCAATCTGCTGAAATGTGTTCAGGAAGGAATCTTATTGATCTGTGTTTAAGGCCATGTAAGCACAGAAGCACCTCATGCACGTGTTCGCATGCTCCCTCACAGTCAACACTATGCAATCACACCAGTCGTTTGGGAGCGCGCAAAGGGGCTTTTGCACAGTCCTGTCTCTACCATTATTCATCATAACTTGCATTCGATATGCAGTCTCATAATACCTATAATGCTTATAATCAGCTATTAATCAAAGAACATAATTATACACATCAGAACCATTAAACTGCTGCATAAACGTCCACTCAGCTCTATCAGACAGAGCGGTCGGATCTTAATGTGGACACTCGAGATACATTAATATAATGTAAATGTAATCATGTTAAATCATGTCTAGATTAGGGGTTCAAAGAGTATTATTACCTTATAAAGTTGTTGTAGTGACCCGTGTGTTAGCAGACAGATGCCTGTTAATACGTCCAGCAACCACAAACAGAGCAGTATTAATATTAATTGGCTCCGTTTTGGTCTACACCAACTCCTTCAGCGTGAAATGACACAATGAGAGCTTTGAGAGTTGAGAACCGTAAAAGAAAATCAAGCTCAAATATGATGTTAAAGTGAGAAGAACTGCAGACCTGGATGGTAGTTCTCGGCGGGTTTGAACTGGAATCTATAGCCGACCTGAGAATGTCACACATCAAACTTTCATTCTTTCTTGAAAGAAAGGTATGTGGAAATAAGTGGTATTGATTAAGAGAAGATTAATCAATGCTATGCTCAATCTGTATCAAGCACTGTGCATTGATACAGGGTGTAAAACATAATCAGCGAATCACCTCAACATCAATGAGCTGTTGACAAGTAAGAATAAATTATTTTTACTGGACATTTAAACGATTCCACACCCAGTAAGTCAAAAAAGAGCTGCAACATGGTCTCAGCAAGAATGCTTTAAAAAACTAAGAAATATGATTCTTGTTCAAGGACACCACACCCCTGATGGGTTGTTACCAGGCTCTTGCTCACTGCACCAACCTGCAAATAGTGACAACGCTACTACTACTTTCATAGATGGATAGTCTGTTTGACTTCACAATAGATGGGCAGAAAATTGAAAAGTAAGTAAAATCATTTGTGTTGGAGAAAAGACTAGAATTACCTTGCAGTTGCATGCCCCCGCCAACCAGTCAATTTGCAGTTTACATCCATGTCTATTAAAAAATGTCATAATTTCTTAATTTAATGCAATTACACATGTGTGCGAAATTGTCATATTTAGCATATGAATTCTTGAGTTTCAAGTGGACGTTTGTGCAAAATTTGAAAAGAAATCCCTCCAGGTGCTCCTGAGTTAATACGTTTACAAGGATGGCAGGGACCTGAGGTATCAGTGACCTTTTCCCAGCACAATCTACATAGTTCATCCTTGAGTCCAAGTAGACGTTTGTACCAAATTTGAAGAAATTCCCTCAAGGTATTGGACGGACAAGCTGAAAACATAATCTCAAACAAGACTACATTTAAAGGTTGAAACAGAACGAGTAACTTCTTTTTCCAAGAGCACACTAACCCGAGTGCTCCTCTTGCAGATGAAGTGTGTCCAGGGGTCTTCCTGCCGGTCGATCCGCCATCGGTTTACAATGTTCCTCTGTCTGCAGGATGAACATCTTGCGCCATGACACATGTCAGATACAGACATTTCTCAGGGATGTTCTGACAGGTTCATTTCCTCTCTCTGACGTACATACACACACACAACCAACACCTGCCTCACTTCTGCTGCTATGGGATCATCATTGGCAACGTGCACAAACTCCTTAATCGGTATGTATCTGTAGAAACAAAACCAATGTCAAAAGTCTACTGATTCAACACAAAGTAGCACTTGATTAACAAAGCAAAATGCTGATTAGATGCAGCTACAGTTTTATTTACCTTAACTGAGGAGAGCAGAGCAGCTGACCTTTATTGGAGACAGGCCTTTCCTTTTAATTTTCTCTGCTTTACATTGGCATATTTCATCATTTTCTAGAGAGAAGCATCGCTAATTTCAACACATTTCCATTCTCTCTGAGGTTTTTATCGGTAAAACAAAACAGCAGGAAGTGTTGAATTAATGTCATAGCAGCTTAACGTCAAGAAAGTACAGCAAATCAAATTAATCTGAATCAATTAACCAGTAACTAAGAGAGGCAATTAAGGAGGTGTTAAAAGGTCAGAGCCTCTCCCTTGTTGTATGTATGTGGTTTACCCAGATGGCAACCTCCGGTTCTTAAAAGTGAAGCCAATGCAGATGTGCCTTAACTTACATTATTTCTAAAAGCCAGCAGGGGGCAACTCCTCTGGTTGCAAAAAGAAGTCAGATTGTATGGAAGTCTATGAGAAAATGACTCTACTTCTCTCTTGATTTATTACCTCAGTAAACATTGTAAACATGGGTTTATGGTCTCAATCTCTAGTTTGAAGTCTTTTTCCTTTCACTGGTTGCAAAAAAACAAGATGGCGATGGCCAAAATGCAGAACTCAAAGCTTCGAAAACTGCATCCACAAACCAAGGGGTGAAGTCATGATGCATACGTCCAATTCTTATATACAATTAATTAATTAACCACAAAAGTGGCGGTTTGTTCCCCAGCATCTGTCTGCATGTTTAAGAGTCCTTCAGCGAGACAATAGCGAGACAATGAACACCAATTTGCTCCCCGGGCACTTCAGAGCAGCCCACAGGTAAATGCTTGGGATGGGTTCAAATGCAGAGGTCAAATTCCATGTGTCTCCCTGTCTATGGATTTTAAGGTTTACCTATAAGAATGATGAAGGTGCAATTTGACAGGTGACACTAATGCCGTGTTCGCAACACACACACACACACACACACACACGCTTTCAGGAACATTATGTACATCTTGTAGCTCAGTGAGCAGGACACAATGGTACTGTCTCATGTGCCAGTATAGATGGTTGAGCACAATCATAGATGCGTTAAGAGTTAAATCAAAGATTAAATTATGGACGTGCAATTAAGAAATTAATACATGGCACGGCAGGCTGTGTCTTCTTAAATCTACAGATTATTATGTGCCACAATGAAGGAAAAACACACAAACGAATGCAATCAAAACCAGTTATTTGTGAGCAGAGTTGGCAGTCTGTAAGTAATATACTCATATACTGGATGTTTTGGATGTGAAAATGAACAAATAGCATTTCAAAGCTAATGCGACGTCAACGGGGTGCGATGTTCTGTGAACTTCTTGGTCCATATGTGTCTATTTTTGTCACTCGACTCAGTGTTAGCACACCAACGTAAACCTCTTTAAAATCGCACACTATATCAATATCACCCTTTTATTCATATTTGTCCTCTTTTGTTCCAATTTATTTTCCGTTCTATGTAGAAGGTGGAGATAATTACAACCAAAAAATATCTTTTATGAACTGAAAACACACAGAGTCGTAACACTTGCAACTCTTAGACCAGACAATGCCGTGGTAGCAACCTGTCAATCACAAGGTAGCCCCGCCTGAAAGCAAACTCCGCTTTAAAGTCTATTTTGCTTTAATGGACCATAATTTACTAAATCAACATCATGCTGTATTGAAGAAGACTTGAAACTAGAGATTGAGACCATAAACTCATGTTTACAATGTTTACTGAGGTAATAACTCAAGAGAGAAGTAGAGTCATTTTCTCATAGACTTCTATACACCCAGAGGAGTCGCCCCCTGATGGTCAGTAGAGAGAATGCAGGTTTAAAGTACTTCTGCATTGGCTTCACTTTAACAGAACCGGAGGTTGCCGCCTGGTTAACAGCCTGTTTGGCTGTAAACAAGTGGCCCAAACATCACGTATAAGTTAATATATATTTAAGGCTGGGCAATGATACAGTTAGGTTTAGATAAGCATAAGGAGGAAGCAGAGGACAACTTTGCATGACTTGGAAGAATTTGAAAGTTATTTTTCATTCGCTTCCCCTTCATATCTGTGTCTGTTTGAAGTGAGCAGCGCTTCCTGCAGTCATGCCGGAAGATAAAGGGTTTCATCGGGGGAATAGAAAGGAAGGAACATGTCAGGAACAGAGCCTGAATACAGCTCAGACTCCTTTTCAGTATCACCTCAACATACGAACACAAACACCCCTGCAGAGCCTCTCTGGTATTCATCATCCAAGTCCGAAGGTGTATTTTAGTCACATTTGTCTTTCATGTGAACATATTTTAATCCTGACAAAGTGTGAGGGTAAAAAAAAAAGTGTCTGTATCAACACGATAATGAGAAGATGGAATGAGTTCAGTACCTGATGTTGAATTTAATCTCCATGTAGACCGAGGGAGAGAGCGAAAAAGGAGAGCAGTTTTTCTTCCCTGCATAAATCTCTCCGCACAGCACACTTTCCTATCATCCATGAAGGGGTCGCTACCTTTCTCAGTGTTTTGGTGTTCAGCCAGTCCCTAAACTTCTAACACTCTCCCCAGAATAAATGTTACATGAAAAAGAAAAGAAAACACAGCAATGTAGATGTGAAAGCAATGTTACTTGTCAGTATTTCCTTGTTATGTGTGGCTCGATACCACTAGCTGTAAGGGAAGATAATGTTTTCGTAACGTAACGCTTTAACATCAACAAAGCTGAGCATTACAGTTCCATGATTAATAATTAAAGGTTTTTGAGGCATTTTTGATTTGAGTATTTAATATATACACCAGCTGATGATTGTTTTGTGAAGGAATTGTAGGACATAGAGTAATGCCCTTATTCGCTTCCTCGCCGAGAGTTAGATGAGAATATAGCGACCAATGACAGGCGCCCGGGGTTCAGTGTCTTGCTCAGGGACACTACGACACGTGACACGTCCCAGTCGAGTATCGAACCGTTGACCCTGCGGTTACCAGACAATCCTCTCCCACATGTGAATAGCTTAGTTTAGCCTAAACAGTGGAAGCAGGTGGAAACAGCTAGACTGGCTAAAGTTTGTATAATCTGAGCACAAGCGGAAATGTATAAACACAAAGTTGAGGTTTTACAGAAATGCATGTGCAAGAACAATTTCTTTGCTGACAGTAGCTTCGAGTCTGTAAGATAGTTGCCTCCTGGCTCTAGTTCTAGCTTACACAAAAGCATGGGATTTATTTTGTCATCTAACTCTCTGCGAGAGAGGAAATGCACATTTTCCAAAATGGAATGGGTCGGTTGGGAATTTGTGAATATGCCCATGTCATCATGCTAACATGCCGATGCTAGGCAGGAGCAATACTAATCGTGATAAATTATTAGTTATTGTACTGTCTTAGCATGCTAACATATGCTAATTAGCACTAAATACAAAGTACAGCTGAGGCTGATTGGGATGCCATTGGTGCAGCAGGTATTTGGTCACAAACCAAAGTGGAAAAATTTAAATCTTGATCCAAATTATGGTGCTAGAGGAAATTAATCGTAAAAGAAACATGAATATCTAAATCACATTTCATGACCCCATCCAATAGTCAATAGGTTTCATCCTATCTGTATCCACCCTACCTTCTGATCTGTGTCATTCTTGTATCTAACAAAGAGTCATCCTCTGGGGACCATGAATGTAGAAAACTTCATGGCAGTCAGATCTGGACGGATAAGGTGGACCGACCGACTGGCTCCTCAGAGCCCTGACACTAGAAATAATAAAATTATCTCACAAAATGTTAAAAAATATTAAGATTTCAGTTTCACAAAATTATGGAAGTAGAAGTTCATGAATAATGTATGCCTTTTGCTACTATGGCCAAAAAATATATATTGGCTTATACTATTGGCTTATTGAAGTGGATAGTTTTTTGTACTTTTATTCACAGGAGGCCTACAAGAGTGGCTGGAGGTCATCATAATAACACATAGATCCAACAGAACCAGAAGTTTTCTTTTTCAAGTCAACTTTATTTCCTTCCCATTCTACTGTCTTTGTTTTCTACCTCAAGGTCTGGACTTTCATATTCCTTTGGCTCTGCTGAGATTCATAATAAGATCTCCCCTGCTCACTGGAAGCACTCCAAACTATTCTCTCCTTGTAACTTACCCAGAGAGAGAGAAAAAAACCTTTATTAGTCTCAGGGTTATTATTTTAACCCTTGCTTCTTTTTCATTCTTCTGTAGCCACAGCTATTCAATTTTATTTTATCCTGTCCTCAGCAGAGTTGAGCTGATGAGCTTAAGGTCCCTCCTATTGATCTTTAAATGGATGATGAAAAAGGCCACTGCCTGGTGGTCAATTGGCCAGCCTTGGCTCTATTGGCAGTGTCCACTCTGATTACAGTCCACGGTCTGGAAATGTAATCCACTTTTGGTGCCACTTGTCAGCAGGAGTAGTGGAGGCACGCCTGGAATTGAATGAGTTTTGTCATTTTCAGAGCATCTACGCAATATTACAGACACACTTGTTTATGCACAGAGACCTTACCCAAGCTGTTTTTTTCGATATTGAAAAGTCAAGGTTCGGAGGGACTTATTCTAAATTGGAGTGGAGTGTTTCAAAGCTAGACTTTTGGAGCTTTTGAATAAAGATTAGAGGAGACTGCAGGTGTCATTGTGACTTTGTTGATATTTTGTAACTGTGGGTCTCTCCCTCTTTGCAGCCGTCACAACCACAAAGATTTATGCAAACGAATATGCAAATAAGGGTATGGCTAGTACTTTTATTGGACAAATAAATTTACATAAATAAATAAATTGTCCTTGTGCAGTTTTGCAAGGACTGCATTTGGTTGTTCCACCGTAACTGCAGAGACCTTACATTGATACTCTTTGGTAACTGGGGATGGCTACCTATAGCTACCTGGAAAAAAAACAATGCAATATCCTCTTTCTGTTTTGGTGGCAAAATGGTTGACGATCTTCCTTTGTGCCATAGATTGAAATACGGGGCAATCGAAACGCAGATGGTGTCATCATTTTACAACCATTACATTGTGCTATCAACATTTATTTCATAATGTCAAGTGAAAGCAAAAAACATGTCAGTTGTAATTTTAAAGTGCTGTAAATATTGAATGGGTGTAAGGTTTATTCAATGTCAGATTCAAGTGAAACCATTTACATCTGGTATTACCATGCAATTTTACCTACATAGGCCTTTTCATTTAATTTTTTAAAAGTTTTTTTCTTATCACGATTGGTTATATTATGTTTTTAAACATGCCCACATTTTTGACACTACACACAAATCTCCATAAGAAGGTACCAACTCCTCAAGCAAAAAATGAAGTCCCATAGATTAACTGTATCTTAACACGAAGCTCAAGATGAGGCTTGTTTTATCAAAAAGTAAAAGCCCCCAACTTTCACTGTACATTAACAGAAAAGGATGGACTTAGTTTTTCAAAATAAAAGCCCCAGAATGTAACTGTATCTTAACAGGGAACTCAGGACAGGACTGTTTTTTTTTTAACAATGAAATATTCCCCATCTTTTATACATTATTTGTGTTCTTTTAAAGCCAGCATTGCAGTGCAGCTTCAGCTTTTCAGCATTCACACCACAATTTCTCTTGGTAGCCATGTGCTTACACGAAGAGTTTGTGTTGTCAATGGGTTCTGGGTCTTCGGATGAATTGGTGTTTGTTTTCGAGATAACGGGCTGTTGGAAAAATGGGCTTTTGGTCCAATGGGCCATCGGACCAATGGCATGGCACGAAGTGAAGGGGCAGTGGAGATGGCATCCTCTGTGGATCCGTTGGCTCCGAGTGCAAACTGAAGGCTGGCTGGGATGTTGACTTTGATGTGCTGGAGAACCAGTTTCTCAAATCACTTCATCAAAATGGGAGCGAGTGCTACAGGGTGGTAGTAGTTTAGACTTGATGTTGCTGAAATGTTAGGTACAGGGACAGAGTGAGTTTACCAGAAATCTCATTTAATGTTTTGTTGAGCTGACAACATCAAGTTTTTAATTGTATGTATAGCCTTCTTCTGGAGGGAGGAATGCATGCTTGTAGTTTTCTCCCATGTGGTATGTGGTTGGGCTCATCTGTAGTGTTAGTGTTGCTAAACAGAATTATTGTGGAGACACGGAAATCTGTGGTCCTCGGGGTAATTAGTAAATATCCCACAGAGACTATAGTTTTATGAAAACATTTGTTAATAACCTCTCCTCTATTAATATAGTCTATACTGCACATTCTGCTCGATATAAAATATAATTTTTGTTATTGATATTGCAAATTTCGTACATTTTATCTTAATACATTGCTCTTGTTGTCTTTTGTACAATTTTGTGTCTTAGCAGTTATTCTCATCTCAGGGGAAACATAAATGTCCCTCATGTTCGTCAGTAAAATATATCTTAATATATCTTAGCCCTTTGAAATTGTGGACATTGCAGGGTGTGGAATTGGTGAAACATGTTTTTTGCAAAACTCATTTGGCACAAATGATAATACACTTTCAATGGTTGATGTAACCCAAAAAATCGAAAGTCAATCCGAACTTCGCTCATTTGCAGACTGGCTAATTACCTACTCCCCTGTTGGAGTGTGCTGCAGCAGAAACCACAACATGCTGCTGTGTTCATTAGCAAATAATAGGCTGGCCAGTTATTATTTCCAAGTATTTAACCTGGCAGAGCATAATGTGCTATGCTACATTACACTTAGATTCCTCGGGGAAAGCTTTTTGCAGCAGTGAGTAATTTCACTGACATGAACAAAGGTTCAAAGTGCAATCAGTACAGTCGCTCAAGCTGATTTTGCCATGTGGTTGTTAGCGATTACAATGAGATGGCTCATCCCCAAACACCATCTCTCTCTCTCTTTCTGTTGGAGATGACATTTAACAAGTCAGCTTGAGTTCACTGAAATAGCTGACTGGCTCTGGAGTCTCCCCACTGGCTGAAGATCAAATCGAGCCAGAGCTTTCATTGTTAGGTCTCCTCTACTTTGTTTCACAATCTACCTCCCACTGTCCCCATCAATGGCACACAATATAAATAATAAAGGTGTGTGTACTGCCCACTGTCCTTAAAACACTACTTGTACCTCGGGGGACATACACAGTGTTCAGATGGCACTATGCTCAAACCTAATTAGGTACAAACAAAAGCTACATGCCGTACCACCTCATTTTGAGCTATATCCCACTAGTATTAGAAAGTGTTGGTGTCATAATGAGCAATCTTTTCACTTAACAAGTCACCTTGTCTAAAAGCAAGTCCCTATTTCCCACTGAAATGTTACTTGTTAGGTGATTGTGTCTCATATTAAGTGTTATTAGAAACCGTTTCCATCTTCAGTCTCTACTCTAACTGATTGCAATGAGGGAGGGGAATTCAATTTCCCTAACCAATCACAAGAAGTCAATCCGCCTGAATCTAAGGGCATTTTAAGTCGACAGTGATGCGAAGCAAAGTAAAAACAGCTTGATAACGGCGTTAGTCCCGCCTGGGAAACTGACTAATTGTTAACCCCATCATAACATTCATTGGATAGACAAATTGTTGGTATTATTAGGTTCGGGCAAAATAGCAATCCTCGCTGAAAGAGCTAAATTAAATGGCAAATCAGTCTGATCATCAGGAAGTTCTCATGTGTGTCCTTTTAGGCCTGGTGGTACAGACACCAAACATGAAATCATCACAATGCCCCTAGTGGTCACAACCTCCACATATTGCCCTGAAAGAATAACTGCATCCGGGAAAGTAATCTTGCTCACACTGCCAATAAGTAGGTGACTTTTTCATCTTGTCTCCTTCCCACAGCCTGAAGAGCAGTGAAGTACATCAGATCTCAGCTGTATGTGGTGATCACTACGGCAACATACCCAACCTAATCACACCCAGCTGTGAGGAGAGTGTAGTCACAGGTTCAACATGCCACCTTTGAGTTATTTTTAACTGGCTGATGTGCAGTTCATAACCAAAGTAGCTCATTAATATCTGCTGGAAACCAGGCTAGGATGTAGGTCATTTATTATCCAGATATTTATCAAGTGGAAAAATGATGACTTGATTTTTCATCTTATCATTATCTTACTTTAAACCAGGGGTCTTCAACGTTTTTCAGGCCAAGGACCCCCAAACTGATAGAGAGATAGAGCAGGGACTCCCGACTATATATATTGTATAAAATAGTGTTTTATATTAAATGGGCCTAGTACCGTGTATAAACATACCTCTTTATTGTGCATTCAATACTAAGCACAAATAATTCAAATAATTAACAGGTTCATATATTCATGTTTTTATTTTAAACGTGCAAGGTACAGTGAGTAGGGAGGCCGTGCCACTGCCATTTATAAACATACCTTGTCAGCTGATACCAATGCCAATATCAACATTGTCTGTCAATTGCATGATAATCATGCAAACAAGCTATTCAAATAGATGTTTTCATTTTAAACATAAATGTGGAAACGAAAAATGAGTGATGGCCTATTAGTGCTACTGCCATGCATAAACATACCTGTTATCTTGCATACAATACTGAACTATTACAATAATGGACAGATTCATGTTTGGAGAAAAAAATTATTTTTATTTTATTGTCTAATCAACCAAACATTGACCCCCTGTTGAAGACCTCTGCTTTAAATGACATAAATGACAAACAAAAACTCACTGCAGCAGTCTATTTTATTGTGGAAATGATTTGTTAGCCTAAAGAACAGTTGGATTGTTATGAGATAGAAGTGAAAATTAAAATGATTAATGCAAGGTTTAGCTTGTAACAATGTAACGAGTACAAGCAGGGAAGAGTCAGGTGGAGCTCCAGAGTGTGAGGTGAGGAGAGAGAACATGTAAACATGTACATGGCTCTCATATTCCCCTGAAAACAACATTTTGTACCACCAGACATGAGACCATGAGCATTTATGTTCAAGTGCTGATATCTCTGGCTCACTTGCATCATAACACCTGGTGCATAGTCCACCTTCGTGGCGTCTCTGTGCTGAGCCAAGTGGGACACGGCCAAGAGTGAGATGCGGCTAATGGAAATACGACAGAAAGCTCTCTCCGTGAAATTAAATTGTATTTCAGAAGACCGTTGGTCCACTGAACGGTTGAGAACGTCCAGACGTCGAGCAGACATAAATTGGACATAGCCACATAACGGTTACTTATAATAAGTGTTTGCGGACTTACATTTTGGCTTCAGATATATTGTTCACTTCCACGAACGTCTGCTGAACAACCTTTGCAGTCGTCTTTTCAAAACATTAATTCTCAAACCGTCAGGGATGTAGATTCACATTTAATAAAGGAATGTTCACCGTGATCTATCGCTCTCTATCTGTCTCTCTCTGACCTGATGGAGAGTTTTTTCCTTTACTTTTCACTACTGGCAGTGTTCCCTCAGGAGTTTAAACCTGGCATCAGGAAGGGATATTGTTTTCTACTATTCTAATATTTTATTTAACCTGCAACCTTACATCAGACAGCCAGGAGTAGTGGAGTAGCGTCAGGTTCTAGCTGGGTTAGCGGCTCCCCTCCCTCTCCTGTCTGGGGCAGTTTTCTGGCATTTGGTCCTGCAGGTCTGGCTGGTTGGTCGGCCATGGGCAGTGATCGTCTCAAAGTGCGCCTCACTCTACCCAATCACCATGCTTTGTTTTCCGATGTTAATGAATGTATTCTGTCATTATGCTATTAGTGCTCCAGTAATAAGTGAGTGATAAATGAGTTTGTCATTTTGGTTATCAACATCTTGGTTTTTGCAACCATTGAACAGAAGTGAGCATATTTGTCTGAGGAGACGTAGAGACGCTGTATATGGCTCTGGTCAATCACTGTGTAGCCCCGCCCTAAAGCATACTCTGCTTTATGGTCTATTTGACTCTAAATGGACCATCATTTACTAAATGAACATCATGCTGTATTGAAGAAGACCTGAAATAATAGATTGAGACCATAAATTCATGTTTACAATGTTTACTGAGGTAATAAATCCAATGACAAATATTGTCTTCTTTTTGCAAACAGAGGAGTCGCCCCCTACTGGTCAGTGAAGAGAATGCAAGTTTAAGGTACTTCTTCAGTGACTTTACTTTTCAGAACCGGAGGTTGCCGTCTGGTTTGGGATGATTAATACCCTGTTTTGCCAACCGTTCTCTGAGAAATTCTACAAATCACTTTGACCTGTTTTTTATTGCTCTTTTCTTCAATGCTGGCACTACTCAAGCTTCATGTTGTTGTAAGGATTAGTATTTAAAAAATGTGGTACTTGAA
This sequence comes from Anarrhichthys ocellatus, assembly GCF_004355925.1. Classification (NCBI taxonomy): domain Eukaryota; kingdom Metazoa; phylum Chordata; class Actinopteri; order Perciformes; family Anarhichadidae; genus Anarrhichthys; species Anarrhichthys ocellatus. The sequence goes on along the minus strand of NW_022280112.1, from coordinate 67,106 downwards.
AGGAAGACTATCTGGTTAATTGTTGCTGATGTAAACGTTAAGGGCAGGGTGCTAGAGCAGTGTAGATATTTACTGGTCTATCTGTTGATGTTTGATCTTAGGAGGGGTCTGACACTACACCAAATCTGCCAAAAAATGTAGTTTCCCCAAGTCTTTATTTGGAAAGGTTTAGAGGTCCTTCAAGTGCTCCAGGTTTTAAGACTATTCGTGGCTCGAATGGGACTAGAGACTAATAGAGACAGCATTCTGTCATAGCATTATATTGACTGACAAGCGGAAGCATTTGTTTCTGTTCGGTTTAGTAATCTGGGCCGAGGCCACCATACAATTTAAATCACATGAAAGCTTACATGCTCATAAGGTAGTAACCTTGAGGTTTTCCAGCAACACGTCTGTTCTCCTGACATTCGAGAGAAAAGAACTGAAAAGTGCATAGTGGCATTACTAACGATCATAGGATCACTTGTATTCTTGACAAGACAAGGGATTGCCATGAGAGGCCACACCTATGAAATCAGCAATTTCAACCAACTGCTGATGGTACGGGGCCCAAGACTCTTGCTGACTGGCTCTAGTGTAAGTACAAGTGGCTGGGACATGACCAGGCACGGTGTCAGGATTTCCGTTATGGCTGGGCCAAAGTAACTTTGGCTGGGTCTTTTAATTACAAAAGTTAATACTGTTTGCCTTCCATTAACGGTTTCCAACTGGTAGTATCGCTAAAACAGGAGACTCGTGTGTCCGGTTGATTGCGACACTGTTGCAGTGATGCGTATTTGAATGCAGTTGTCAAAGTTGTCCCTTGAGTCATTGAGGATTTTTCTGCTCATAAATACATTTATGTTTGAGGTGATGTAGGTTAAAGGGATCTACTTATGAATTTGTGATTATTAATTACCGTATAACATTTTACTGAAACCTGTGTGTTAAATAAACAGTTGAGATTGGAATCAGTGGGCGACTGTGGCTAAGTGGAGAGCAGGGCCGTCCTTCAATCAGAGGATCGGCGGTCCGATCCCCAGCTCTGCTAGTCGCATTTCGATGTATCCTTGAGCAAGACACTTAACCCCAATTGCTCCCGTAGCTATGCCTACAGTGTAGAAATGTGATAGAATCTGAATTGTAAGTTGCTTTGGATAAAAGCGTCTGCTAAATGACTGTAGTGTAAAGATAGTTATTGTAAGGCCGTTCCATTCATTCAAATTGTTTGTACTTTGTTGCAATTTTTAGAGTTTGAAGATGGCCTTGTGAGTAGTAGCCCTCAGGTTAACCCGATTTAATTATCCAAATCATATTGTGATGTGTTGTAAAGCCATTTCATTTTAGTTTGACCTCGAAGATGGCCTAGTAGCCTCCAATCTACAACTATCTTAGGCTACATAATGTTTTTATGATAATTCCCCCGAATCATCTTCCATTCTTGATGCGTTCTGGGTTTTCATAACACCCTCTATCTACCTAGACTAAAGCAGGTGGCTGTTTCTTGACTACATCCATGAGGTTAGGTGGTGTCGAAATGCAGACAATTTCTTTTAAATTACAATTTGTTTTTCTGGGGGAGGATACAGATTCTTGGTCAGGAGGTTAGTCTTATGTAGCAAAGGATCGTGGAGCGGATTCAAACCCGGGCCTTAGCCTTAGTAGATGGGGTACCTGGGTGCCCCTCCACGTCACTTAGGTTGAGGAAACAAAGTTACTGGGTTACTGTTAGCAAAAGATTGTTGTTTAGGTTAAAATAACTACGTTTGTTACTTCAGCTACATAGCCTAAGTTCCATACGAGACGTAAGTTGGGGGTGCGGATGGGTTTAAAATGTTGTCACGAAATCCTGGTGTGTCTCATACAGATGTTAAAGTGTGCCTTGTGCACTTGTATCAGATGCCGAGGGCCTTGACAAAACGTTGGAATTTGAATGGAGACCAGACTGGGTAGGTAGACATTGTATAAACATACTGGGTGGTCCTGGTTAGTCCATCCAGAATGCATTCACTAACACTTCTGATCTACATTTCATACATTTAATGTTTTCTGATGCCATTTCTGTAAATAGATATGATGTTCCCGATACAAGCGTGTGCGTTCCATCCTTTTGTCATTGGTTGAGAGACGTCTTCTTCCTCTGTGACGTAGAGCTCTGTTGCTGTCAACAAACTATTAAAAATCTATGAGCCACCCTGTTGCACTGGGTGACGTGTTCATTACCCTGTTCATTACCATGAGCACACACATTGTCGTTCATTTTTGACTTAATCCCACGCCCAGCATCCTGCTGCCATAAATACTCACTAAAGCACCAAATGTCTATTCATCCACAGCTGAAAATAGTTCCAAACAAATGCACTGTTTATTTACCCCTGTGTAGTTACATAGGCTACAAACTGGAGTGCCCTGCTGTTTAAGGAAATTACTGAGCTTTTTTTGTTAATGAAACTATATTTCTGACCTGTTTTAGCAGCCAGATCCTAATTTGAATGAGCAGAGAGAGAAAAGCTAAGGCTAAAGATAAATACTGTCTGCAGAACAAACTACAAGCCAAAGACACTAGGCGGGTTAAGCATGGTCTACAGAATATAAGAATAGAGTACCCCCTACTCCCAGAAAAGTAGAATGTATTCTATTGCAGGTTTGATTTACAATCAGAAGAACAATCCCTCCGTTGGTGGTGACCATTGGGCAGCGTTCACTTAAAGGTACTGCCCCAAACAACTTGGAGACCAGTTAGAAATATATATCTGTGAAAAGTCCCTGCATGTTTTAATCACGACAACTATCAACAACCCACATTACGCAGTGAAAGAAACCTTCTTTAGGATTGCATTTCACTGGAAGAACTCCATTCTATAACTTCCTGCATTCATAATCCCATTAACTTCATCATTACTGTGCGTTTTTTTCTCCTTTACTTTAAAACTAATCATAGTAAACGCTCATATTTCCACATGAAAACGCATTTGCGCATAAACACATATACTTTATGACACATATACTTTTATTTAGCATTGTTTTTTATGTTTTTATAAGCTTTCTCTTCTTCTAACTGTGCATTCCTCTGCTGACATGTGGTCTAAGTAAACACACACTTACACGCCGCACTCATACACCCACACATGCACAGAAGCACACACTAATATGAAATATTTTCCCAACAAAAACAAGTCCAAATCTGTACCAAATTCCAATAAAATCCTGTTTATATCTTACTATTTTGTGTTATGGTCTGTATATGTATTTTATGTTACACTTTCTCTAATTCTGCCGAATTTTTCATCTTTCACCATGTCCCATTGCTCCAATGAAATGAAAAGGAAAAGAAAGAAGGTTTTCTGACATTTTCAGAGGGAACTTGAACTTTGATTCTGCTGTAACATCCCCAGTGCTACTCCACACAGAGAAACCTTGAGCATAGCATTTGCAATTCTAAAAGTTGTCAAAAGACGAAAAGGCCTCTGACTCCAAGTATCTGAAAAAAAATAAATCAGGGTTGAAAAATATCAACTCAGAACGTGAATGTGACGACTTGACAAGAGCCGAGGAACACACTCTCTGCTCCGAGTGACCACAAGAGTCCATGTTTATCCACGGGGAACAATCCAGCAGGCTCAGCCAACACTTCAGAGATGGGAGTGTGTGAGTGCGAGTGTGCATGTTGCGTGTATGTGTGCGTATGTAAAAAGGGGAATGCATTGGGTCCCACGTTGACACATTTAAAAAATCTTCACGGGGAGTCAAGTTATTCAGGAGATGTGCAGTGTCAAGGGGCGTTTCAAGAACATACATACACAAACGGCAACAAACCCAACCAGACATGGGAAAGTACATATAGGTTTACCCAGAGTGCATGCATCCATAGACAAATGCGTGAAATGCCTGGGCCCTTCTCATGAGTGGAGCGATAGGTAAGTATAATGCATGATGGCTGTGAGGTTTTGCCCGGACAGAATCCAGACTGTCAGATTTCACACTTCTCTCGTCTGTTTTTTGGTCCCAGCAGGGGACTTTACAGTCCAGTGGATTTTGAGATTTTATTTGTGAGGCTGTATTTTTATTGTTTTGTATCTTGTGAAATCCATTTTTGTTTTGTGACATGAGTATTACTGTCTTTGGGTGTTTTATTCAGGATTTACTCAACCTCTCCTGCTAAAACTTGCATAAGTAGGTATGTGTTTTGTAGGAAGTGTTATGCTGTTTTACATTTCAATCAATATAACAAATAAGGAAACATGTATATTAAACAATAACTGTCCATGGCCAAAACAAAATCTTCATATTGAACATTTCTACAAAGTGTACATTTGTCAATGTATTTCAATTTGGAGAGACTTAATTTAGAGTGCAGAAATAAATGTATTTGTAACGTCCCGTTAGTTTCATGGGTGTCTGTGTGTGTGTGTGTTTCCCCTGATTGCACTCATCGAACTCACCTGCCCAGTCCACCCAGCTGCCTTCAATCTTCTCATCACCCCACACATATATATACTCCCCTGCTTTGCCTGTTCTGGTTGTCAGATCGACATTGTTCGTCCCCTTGTGCTCTTTGTGTCTCCCGTGCTGATCCCTCGTGTTTGTTCAATGGTTTTTGACTTTACCTTTTTTGGGGGGGTTTTGCTCGCTGTTGGAGTCGCTTTAAATTCTTGTTTATTACTTTTTTGGTGTCGAGTAAAAGACCTCGTTTTCAACTTAATCTCGTCTCCAGTGTCGATCTCTGCTCTCGAGTCTTTTGCTCTGCCACAGAATCGTGACAGTATTACATGGTGCGCATTGTGAAATAGTCATATTTAGGCGAGAGGAAGTCTAGTTTTCTCTCAGACCACTTAAATTACAATATGCTAACAGGTTTTTATGTAATATTTTCCCAATGATGCCCAAAAATTGGATGTCATCCAGAGTTTTGCAATTAAGCAAGGTTTGGCAAATTGAGATACTATGAGGAGCCTACTGCTAAATAACCAAAGACCAGGTGTGTGACATGAGGAAAATTGTGGGTGCAGCTACAGGTGGAAACACAGCACAGTGGAAACACACCTGACTATCAATAATGCTGGCTGAAGTAAAACACTTTAAATGACATTACTCTTTAGTCAATAACCAACGTATCCTTTTACAATGGGTTGACGATATCTTACAAAACGCATTTAGTTTTCTGTGAATGTTCAGCAACATTATAGCAATCGGTGATCAGCTATCCCCTTCAGTGTTTCGGCAGCAACGTTACTTGCTTAAGTTTTAAGAAAAGACTCTGGTTTGGGTCCTATGATCCGAACAGTGTATGAGAACAGCCTGTAGTAAGTGATTGGAGGATATTCTCGTAATACACCCAACCAGCTTACACTAACAGTATGGCCCACACGTCTTCTGGCCAATGTAAAGCAGCAGCGATGCGCTCAAATGCACCAAAGTATGATTCCACCTCAGACTCACGAAATACAGGGACCAGAGAAATATTCTTACCGAAATCGAATGCAGCGGTAGAACCAGACGGTACCTGTATATCCGCAGAGGTGCGAACAGAACCAGAATGCAGCTCTAACTCACGCATTCTAACAGCTGTATCTGCATCCAATTTACGCAACCTGAACTCGTACTCGCACTTTTAAGCGAGCGTCATCCCTAGAACCAGGAGTTGACCCCGTAAATAACGGATCAAACTGAAGCAATGTGCGCGGCTTCGCTTCCGCCCTACCACTCTGTGCCGCCGGAGTGAAATGCTGCTCGGTCGCCTCCCGCCCCCGAGATACCGCTGCCGCTTCGTCAGGAGCCTCTTCCGGTGCCGGTAACCGGAGAACACCCTGTATACTTAAACCATTAACAATTACGACTTTGAGTTCTCCCTTCGAAAGGGCACTCGACACAGGGACACTATAACGCGCTGCTACCTCCCGCAACTCACTCTTCGTACACTTCTCTAACAGAAAGCGAAGGATTCGCCACAAACTCCTCCATATTAAACTCTGCCATCTTACTACAGTGAAGCGAGGAATAACACAGCAGCCCTAGCTCACCGCTAGCAATGCCGCTAACGCTACAGCACTCAGCTGAGTTAGCTCACAAGCTACAAACAGCTGACATGTACACACAAGTAGGCTACACTCACAAGTGACCAACGTGATAGCTTTTGATACCGGATGCCACACACAACCAGTACACAGTGTTTACTGCCCTCTCAGCAAAAACAACAAACTTCCTCAAAGCCTGCCTAGTCAAACCTTTACCTACCTATCTTCTGGAGCGTGCCGGGCTCGAGGCGACTTGAAAGGCAAACATCAGCGGCTGAAACGCCTACCTCCACCAGGGACTGATCCCCACACGGGATTACTCCGAAAATAAAAAAAGCAAAATAATAACAGAGTGCCCGAAGGAAAGACCGTTAAGCCCATCTGGACACTCACCTGTCTGTGCTGAGGAAGCTGCGGAATATTTTGCTTAAAAGAGACAATATAACAGACAACCAGACATCAACACTTACCACGAGACACTCGGCACCTATAAAACAGACGCTCAACAATCACCCAATCAGCTCTTTCATATCCCGGACGAGCCCCTAACTGTTACGTTCCCCTTTTTGGCATCTAAGGGATGCGGGGAGTAATGGTGTTCATTTCCCAGGGAGAGAGAGACTGAGCAATGATGATGGTTTAACAAAGAGTATTTATTGTAAAAAGGCTAGCTGCTTGCACGGCAGCAAAAGAAAACTACTTTCTTATAGAAAGAAAGCGATAGTGATGTGACCTTTCGTGTCAAGGCTTCGAAGCCTGTGTCGAGTAATCCAGGACGATTTTTGTGAAACACGTATCGAGGCTTGTGTTGATGACGTATGTGATGTTGCGTTTTCTCTCCAACAATTGACTATTGGTTATTTTCCCTCTGTCTCAGGCTTCTGGGGAGGCTGGCCGGTTTTAGCAAACCCTTTGCCCCCATTTCGACACCAGAGGTACTCTCCCACAATAGCCACTATCCCCTCCCGCCCCCTAGATTCCTGCATTATCGGTTTATCAATGTTGGGCAACGATTTCAAGGAGGATTTTTCAGAACAGCTAACGCTGAACTGCACGGATCCGGTTCACGTTGGTTCACTTTGTGGGATTTAGGCAGACGTCTGGAACTACCAGGACACTTAGGCAGAACCTGTGGGTGGATCTAACCCACTGTAAACAACCTTCTTTTTGTTTTCTTTAGCGACGTTTTGTAAGTTTGACCAATCACGAGTCTAGATTAGATTACACACTCGCCTCGGACAACACAGCTCTGGTGCCCATCCTGGATACGACGAAGGAAAGAGAGGAAAACTCTGATCTATGTTCCTTGCAATACTATGGTAAAACAAGTATCTTTATTTCCACACAAGCAATTACAAGTTTACATGCTGTAGCTTATCTATTTCCAATGAAGGGAGGCTCCGGTTTAAGGGAATCTATAATCGGTGTTCTCCTGAGAGGAGGCTCTGGTAGAGAGAATTTCCTGGACATTAAAAAAATTGCCAGTGAACATAATCCAGACAAAACAAATGTTTCTTCAAAAATATATTTGGACAAGCAAACTATGTTTATCTAATATTTAATTCTAATACAGTAAACAAACACCTTTTGTAGGAGACGGTGTTTGATTCACCTTCCATCGTCTTTGGGATAAACTAGAATTACCGCCTCACAGTTGTATCCCTCCGCCAACCAGTCAAGTTGCAGTTTACATCCATGTGTTTTTTAAATGTCATCACTTCATCATTATATCCTATTAAACATTTGTGTTAAATTTTCACAATTAGCATCTGAATTCTTGAGTTATGGCTACGTTGACCTTCGACGACCAAAATGGAATCGGTTCATCCTTGAGTCCAGGTGGGGCTTTGTGCCAAATTTCAAGAAATTCCCTCTGGGCATTCCTGGGATAATATGTTCTTGAGATTGGACTTGCCATGCCTGTCACGGGAACGGAGGCATAAAACCCCTTAAACGCACGTGTCAGAGAGTACATGTCACCCCTGTTAAATTGTTCCTTCAGTGTTCACCTTGGAGCAGAAAAAACTGTTTTAGAATATAGATGTTTGAAGGCCAGAGCAGTTGGGCCGAGACACCGCCACAGTTGGTAAGCTTAGGAACGGGGGACCTAAGGGCAAGACAAACGCATTGTGCTTTGATATCGTGTGTTGATCAATTGGTGAAGAGGCCTTTGATGCCACAGCAGTGTGTGTGTTGCGTTGGTCAGGAGAAAAAGAAGTGTACTGCTGACACTACCTGGCTGTGACACACAGGATCAAAGTAGTCTCTTTGTAGAGATGTACATGACATACAGCGGGTTCAAAGATGTTCAAAGAGAAACACAATGAAGATGTTGCTGCTGGAAAGATCTGTCAGGAGACATAAAGAATGTGATGGGAAATAGTCTGGAATAATGTGAACTCCTAAAAAAAGCTAGGTGCATTACATACTGTTGCATTTCAGTTAAAACATCAAGAATAAGGCTCGGAAGATGAATGGCTCATCTGAGAAAAGTGCTATACGGGTAAATGCAATCATGCCATCTTCAAGGCCGAACTATTAAAAGTTAACACCTACCACAGACCTGTTTTGCTGACAATAGTTAATTTTAGTTCCATCAAAGCCCATGAAAAAAACAAAAGTGAAACTTTTATGGCCACTGAACAATTCAGTAACACTTTATCATTTTGGTTCTTTACATAAATGAATGGCTAATTTGACAATTATTTTATAGCGCGTTGATGCATTGTTTTATTTTGAAAGTCTGTGGAGGAAGTATAGATAAACAAAAGCAAGACAAGCTAACAGATGCTACAGAGAAGTGGATACAAACTGCAGCCGGTTAGAATACACGCCGTTACAATGTGCACCAGCTGTTAGTCTCCCTGGAGACTACTGGACATCGCTGCGGTCAACTCAGCAGACACTTACAGTGCACCTATATGCTGAAATTCACGGTAAACGCATTCAAACGGCACAAGTCGGGAGCGAGCGAGCGAGCGTTTGAAAGTTAGCGGAAAGATTAATGTGAGACAACTTCTGGTTTCTTCAGACAAACATCCGGTTTTCAGAATAAGATGCCAACAAAGTATGAATTATATTCACATTAAGTATAAAACATGCTACCTGCATCTCGTGAGTTAAAGGGAAAATATGCATATGATACAAGAATGACATAAGAAATATGATCGCTACTGCGTAAAGATAATACTGCTGTTAAAAAGTACCTTATTTGTTTTAATAAGTCTTTGCAAACCAAATGTTATTGCCCTTTTGTTCATATAGCAGTACTTTTAAAATATGTGCGCAATACACTACTTTTGAATTCATTGTTGAACTTTGCCATAACAATGCGATTAATCGCAAAAAATCCATGCGATTAAATATTTTAATGGTTGCCCAGCACTAGTAAAAACATTTCTCTTTGGTGTCATAAGTCAAAGGTGTCTTCAAACATTCCTTTTCTAGAGTTCTCCAAGGACAGCTTTTCATTTCATGTATATATTTATACACCTTTACATTTATCAGCACAAACGGTAAAAGATGTGTTGAGCGAAATTGTAATAAAAATGCAGACTTTCCTAAACCGGTAAGGAGATGTTGGGAACAAACAGGAATAATGAGAATTTGTATACAGTACACAAATGACTTTAATATATTTTAGAAGACAAATACACAACACAAACTTAAAGGCAACTTAGAAATATACATAACTAACTATGATAAGCCGTGTGCCTTTGAAGCACCTCTTTTAAAGTGTGATGTCCCAGGCCTTCATTTCCCCAAGTCTACAAGTAATCGTGGTCCTGCAACTCCACAGGGTGCACAAGTGGAGCAGAGAGCTGCCCTGCCAGTTTGTCTCGCTGGCCATGTCCGCCTCGTTCCCCCCTCACTGGACATGGTGGAACCACACCAATGTCCCCGACATCCTCAGTTGGCAACTGCCGCTGTGAGGCAGATGTTATGTAGCACTGCACAGGCAGTGATGATTTGGGGGACAAAGGTGTGGTCGACCTCCAGAGCCCTGAAGAACAGCGACCTCCACAGAGTCTTCAACATCCCAAAGGCCCACTCTATGGTGGAACGGGCCTTTACATGATGCTGGTTGAAGCGGCTCTGCACCCTCAGTGTTGCCAACTCCTCAGTAAGGAATGTACTGTGCACCCTCCCTTGCAGCGGTTCTTTATATGGGGTGATGATGGCGACAGGTCTATTCATGCAGGGGTAGCCACCATCACCCAAAATAAAGTATCCTGTAGAGAATGTGAAAGTAATTGCTATTTCTTTCAGTAATTGATGGTATTGATGTATTAACTTGAATTAGACTTACCTGAGGGAGGATACAAAGCCTCTTGGTAGATCCTGCTGTTCTTCAGGACTCTGGTGTCATGGACGGAGCCAGGATACCCCACAAAGGTGTTAATGAAGAGGCCCTTCCCATCACATACTGCTTGCAATTGTATGGATAGGAAGAGCTTTCTGTTTAGGTAATCCTGGCCATCCGGTCCTGGGGGGGTCTTTATGCGGACATGGCAGCCATCAATGGCACCCACACACCTGGAGAACACTGGGCTGTTGGCCAGCTGTGCAAATGCGTGGCCAACCTCATCCAGTGCTCCAGCGGTGGGTAGTTTGATGACCTCCTGGCGAAGGGCAGCTATTTTCTCCACTCAACTGTGCACCAGGCTGTAGACTTTGGGGACATTAAAGGCCCGGGACACCACACTGTATGATAGGCCGTGTGCCAACCAGTAAACAGTGATCGGTACATGTACCTCATGTGACCAGCCCTGTGTGTTCTTTGATGGCAGAATTGTCAAAAGGGCCTCCATGGTCTGGCGCCCCAGCCTATAATCACCCATGAGGTCTGTCTGACCATCAAAGTACACAGCAAGGGCTGGCACATGAGGATTTAAAAGAGCATGTACGGGCTCTTGGTCCATCTACAAAATACAGGAAATGGTTACTTCCCACACCTAGCTTTTTTAAAATGTGATATGAAGTTAGTTTACATTTAATTATTCTTATTTGTGCAACCACTCAAAGCATTACAATTGAAACAAGTATGATGCTTACCATTAAATACATGATAGCACGCTGTATTTTGGCTCTTCTGCGCAGTGAACGCTCCTGCTCTTGCAGGAGCATGTTGAATGTGGCTGTACATAGCACCGAGTTAAGAGACATCTTTGTTGTATCGTGAAAATCTTTTGTCTGGCACTTATATAGGCCTCGTACCTTCTTCTTTCATTAACTTCATGAGTTACAGCTGGTGTATCAACACACCTAATGGTGTCTTACATCCAGCTGCAGAATGGCAGTGAGTGAACTGTATTACATGTGAAGGGTTAACTAGCATGAACACATATCTGTTAGTATTGCTTTTCCTAAAGAGTTTATCGTCTGCAATCCAGGAAATATTTATTAATGTCATCTTGGCCAGTTGATATAAGGTCACTTTTGTTTAAGAAATGTTTTTTGACTTTATTTATGTCATATTACTTTATTATTAATACGGCAATATGATTCAAAGGGGTGTTGCATTGTTCATTTTAAGGATGGCTTTTTACTGTTTGTGCTAATTAACTATTCATCTATACACTTTATTTCGGTCTGTAATAAATTATGGAAATATAATCAAAGTAACTTTGGCAGGTGGTGGAGGGTATTGCTTGTGTGTGAATGTAGCGGTCAGTTATTGAGGGATTTCTGCTAGAAGTCTCCACGGGTTAGAGCTACAAACCTGCTTGCTTTGAGCTGAAATAACACCCTTTCTGGCAGATAGCCTTTCAGGGAAACTTCTCCCGTGTGCGCTGTCAGTAACTCCAGCTGTGCCGCCGTCATCAGAAACAGACGTCGCTTCACTTGACGCAACTAAGGAAAGGACATCTCATGTATTTTAAAACATATTTCCTCGTTCCTCTCTCCTTGCAAGGAAAGGACGCAAGTGAGGGAAACGGGGATGCAATTAAGAGACTTGAGAAGTACCGATGGACTGGGCAGCCTTGTATATATTCTGCAGTTAGGAGATGGCGAATTTAGTGTCCCTTGATCAGAAGAGCACTCACTATATTGTTTAACCTAAGTTCTGTTTAATTATGTTAAGTTTATACAGTTCTTCTAATTTGTTACTCTGGCTTGATTTTGTCACCCACCTCATTATTGTACATATTTTGGGTGAATAAAATCCCTATTTTTCCCACTTTACCTGCTCTCCCAGCTTTATGCGTACCCTGGTCTCTCGCAGTACTACTCGTTAATGAGGCTGTGGTTGAGATACCAAGGACACATAACGAGGACCAGAGTGAATGACAAAATTGGTGGTAGGTGTCGATGCCTGTTCAAAATACTTACGTCAATATATCCTTTAAGAAACGCTCTGTTGTCCGTCGTATATTTGTATCGTTATTAATCTGTCAAGTCGATTTGAGACCTGGCTGTGCATTAATACAGCCTGTGAGTTAAACATATACTGAGCTCAAACACAGCGTACAGATGACTGTCAGCTGTGGGAAGCTGTGATCCACCCAGATTAATTTGTGATTCAACTTCTGTACGCTATCCACCAAATCACTTAATGTACTAATCGTGAAAGACATTACTAAATGCTTCACAATATCAAAATCTAAACTTGTGCAAATGGGTATATAATACAGTAACCTTGTAATATATCTACAATATAGTCAAACACTGGCTTAATTTTATTCTTGCATCATTTAGACCCACCAAAAGCAAATACCTAATTGCAATCAAACCGTGATCATTTTAGGCGCCTTGTACCACGACCTTTGTTAATACCAGGACAGTGATAGAACATGGAGGCATCATAAATTGTTTTCTGATCCCCGTGGGGGAAATAGTTGAACGTAACAGCTCTTGTAAATGCACATTACAGGAGTAGGTAAAATGCCTGTGTATGCTGTAGAGAAATACAAATGAAGTAATTCACTAAGACTAATTTGTGCAGTAAAAACATTCAATATTAAACTAGTGTGAATAAATACTAATTGTTTATGAAAGTTCTGTATAGTAGCTAGACTTTTTTGACAGAAGGAAAGACAATAATGATAAGGATTGACCATCTCTTTTATTGGCCAAGTATATGTACAATAACAATTTTACAGGGTTTCTTTGAACTGCGCTCAATTTATTAGTACAAAATGATATCGTCAGTTCTGGTTGTCCTGATGTTAGTCTGTTCCTGTCAAGTTTGAATCCAAACCACACAGTGATGGATGTGCAGACTGGATTATTGCAGTGTAAAAGTGGAGCAGCAGTTTCTGAGGCAGGTTGAACTTCCACAACACAATTTCAGGCACATGCCCGACATAAGTAGTCCTGATCCGTGGAGGGATGGCCTATGCATCCCTAGTGAAACCACAGCGTGCAGGTGGTGCACTCAATCTGAAAGTGAAAAATATTGCCATTAGTATTTTTCTTACATTTTGTCTGGTTCACATCACTCATCCAGATTAAGATGTAAAATTAAGCTATTTTAACTTCGTTAAACAGTCATTCCTTATAATCCTGTGGCATTGTATGAATCTCAGCTGTGTTCCTTCAGCTGCTCTAGTGTCCTCCAAAAGTGCTAAAACATGCAAGTTAGGTGAATTAAACTATACATTTTCAGTCGCTGTGGGATTGTGAGTGTTCACCCGGTGATGTTGTGGTAAGGTGCACCCCAGTCTTCCAGACAAATGTTAGTCAGGATATAAATTAATCTTCCTACCCACTCGTCAATCACAGCTCTCCACAAGCCCGACACAGTTGGGATAGGTCATCTGTAAAAATAAGTTATTAATGTCTGTTAACGCCGACAAACTACATTTATGTATAGAGGAGTTATTCAGCAGAGTCACTGCGATGTCCAGCCTCAACTCCGCCACCCCCTCACTGTCCTGAATTGTTTTCTTCAATAAAATCTGCTCTGCAAGCTAAAACGTCTAGATAAATTTAGTCCGATGATTTATTTATTTTTTTTCAATATAATGACAGATGGCCACAGAGAATCACATTGTTACCTTGCACACAAACACGTCACATGAAGTTGCATCCACTTGAATTAGATGATCAATTCTGGCGCATGTCCATCTCCCAACTGCTGGACACTTCTTACGGACTAGTGCTCTACAAAGATATCAGATTGATTACAGTTTTTACAAACATAACAATTCAGGATCAGATGAATGATGTTTGACAACAAAAAAGTACTTCACAAGGACACACTCGTCTAAGCAGTAGTAACAAGGATTATTATTATTATTATGGAGGTCGCTGCGGCTCGGAGACGGCGGCGGCTGCAGCACGGAGGCGGCAGCTGGAGTGCCGACCGGACACGGGAAGCTGGAGTCAGCTGGATCGCCCAGCGGAGACAGGGGAAAGCTGTGGCCCAGTGGAGATGGGAATGGGGGAACGCTGCGGCCCAGCGGGGACGGGAGTCTGACCCTTCCTCTGCCTCCTTCGAGGGTTGAGCAGGCAGTCCATCAGGTCGCGGTCTGCCTTCTGGACACTCCGAGGCCCTCCAAAGGCCAGGCGGGTTCCCATAAACTGCTTGTACCACTCAGGGAGACGGCACTCCAAACCGTGGTCTGCTGAGTCCATTCTGGGCCAGATCATTCTGTCACGGGGCATGGAGGACTCAAACGCTGACCAGGCAGAGTAGCGTGAAGCAGGTGTTAACACAAATTGGAATAGTTACCATACACAACAGGGAGTCCAAGCACAAGACGAGAGATGAGGGGGGGAAATCCAGCAGGAACTAGACAAGGCAGGCAGACGGGGAAACCGGGAACAAGACAAATGGGCGGGTAGAACACAATCAATGAGCTGGCAGTGAGTGACTGAGAGACATGGGTTTATAAAGTGGCTTGAACAGGTGAGGGGAGTTGTGTCAATATGCCCTGGGAAAACTCCCAAAGTCTTTCGTGGTACACCCCCCCCCCCCCCCAAGCTCATGGTTGTACAAATTATATTATTTATTTTATTTTATGGATGATTGTTGTCTTTTCATCTCTTTATATAATAATGAAAGTTCTCGCCATCCAAAATATTCTAAAACCTCCCAGCACCCAATTATTATCAAGATATTAGCCTTTCAACTGTTTTTATCCCCTGATTACCAGATTGCCACACCTGTTCCATACTTACCTGGGTGGCGTTATCCATACACACCTATACTGGTTAAGGATACTACATGGTCTCTTCTACCTATACCCAGTGTGTGGACCTTCCACCCTACCCTCCTCGAGATCCTAATTTGTTACAGATGTAATTGTTACCAATCCTACCCTTATTAATCGTTTATTTCAGTCCCCAATCGATTTTAAACTCTCATACTTAAAAAACTCCTCAATTTATTTCTCCTTATATTGATTGAATATTATTATTTATTCCACCACTTCCGCCACCACCTCTATGGATCGTTCCATAAATGTTCCTTCCACTGCTGCCGCAAAGTTTTTCTTCACTCTCCTCACCGCCTGTGCTGAGACAGAGGAATATGTCATTATCACCGGGATCATTTGCCTATCCCTACCCCTGGTCAGATGTACTAGTCGCGTTCTCTGCTCCCCATAAACCTCTTCTCATTGATCTCAGCAACGATCGAGAGTACCCTCTCTGCCTAAGGGCCTTAAACAGAGTCTGTGTAGCCTCATCCTTATACTCCACTTGAGAACAAATACGCCTGAAACATATCAACTGGGACCTGAGTATACCTCTGAAGGTGTGTTTCTGATGGAAACTAGACCGGTACAATAAGGCATGCGACTCGGGTTGGTTTAAAATACACCTTCGTATCCAACCGTCCCGAAGAAGTCTGTTCCTTTTATATGTGATCACATCCAAAAATTCAATTTCCCGGTGGTGTGTTACTGCCTTCATGGAAGGATGATGGTCATTTAATGTCCTGATGTATTCTAGGAATTCTGTCTCCGAGTGAGGCCAAATCCCCCAAATGTCATCTAATGGAAGTAATGTTGGTTTTCTTGCATTTTTCCAGCACAGTTTCTTCCCAGTTGGCCATGTAAATATCCGCATAGGCCGGGGCAAACCTTTTCATAGCCGTCCCTTTCACCTGCAAATAATACTGCCCATTGAATTCAGTCATTCCTGGACAGGCTTATGTACAAGAGTCTCAGAATATCCTCATCTGGTCGGGATGGATCTGGATATTTCTGGAAGATTTTCTGAACCGCCTATATACCCCGATATGTATCAATGTTGGTATAGCTTTCCACATCCAAGGAAAACAAAAAACAAGGCTCTGGAATCACCATAGACTATACTTTCTCTAGAAAATCATACGTATCCCTCAGGTATGTCCCATGTCAATTGGACAACGGGTTCAGGAAATGGTCCAGGAACTCCCCCACCCGGTAACTCTCTCCCACAATCTGACACTATCGGCCTTCCTGGCGGAGTTCTCAACAAAACCGGCCATGTTTCCGGAGGTTTGTGGATTTTGGGCAACAAATATAACTGTCTATTTTTAGGTGTGTCCCCTACCAGATACGCCCGTTGTTTCTTCGAAATCACCCCCCTTGCCATAATTTCATCCAACTTAGTTTGAATGAGATCAGCTGTCCTCATATATATTGGATCCTCTAATCGCCGATAATATCTTGCGTCCCCCAACTGCACCGGTCCCTATCCATGATCACCACTGATCCCCCCCCTTTATCGGCTGGTTTTATCACCACTGAGGTATCCTGCAGTTCCAAAACCGCTCTCCACTCCTGTGTTGTCAAATTGGCCTTCTCTTCCACTATCCCTACATCCCCCAAGAATTCTTTATCCACCTTAAATAAATTTCGGAGTTCCACCGGAAGTGTAAATGGGGATGGTTCCCAAGTCGACCTAGAGACGAATGGTACCCGTTCTCCTGAAGGTATCCCCCCCCCCCAAAAAAAATGCACAGACCCCCAACCGTCTGTGGTACACTGCGAATTCTTCCCCCAGTCTGTCTCAGTTCTGCCCGATTTTCTGGTCTACTGATTGTCCCCGGTGTCGGAACGAATGTTAGGCCTTTTCTTAACACCTGCTTGTGCACCGTCCCTAGAATAAGAGTGGATGATAGATTAACGACCTCGTCAACCTTACCCAGGCTAGGGTTTATTGGTCCGGGGTCCCCAACCCTAAAAATCACTCCAGTGCTTCCACATCTCCCTTGCCGTCTTCCAATGTATATTATCGTCCTCCGTCCTAAAGCCTTCCCCCTCCAGTCGAGGGATGTGGTTAGGGAGGTCCCCTATTGCCTTGTTCAAGGCCATGATCCTCGTTCTCCCTTCCCTCCCCAGTCCTGGCGAAGCGTTGATCTTAGGCATCCAAATGTGTGCTTGTGGAAAGGCCACCTTCCCCGCCACCACTAGATTCTGAACCCTTTGACCCACCGGAATATCTTTGCTGCGGACTCCCTTAATTATCCCAAACGACATCACTACCTGAAGGACCCCCCCAAGAGAATCAAGTGTTGTCTTTGAGTAGAGCAATCGCCTGCATTATGCTACCCCCTGGGTAGCAATCCACCTGAACCCTAACATCCCTGATAAATGGAAGACGAGCCATATTCGAGTCCCCCACTAACAGGATTGGTCTTCTTGGTGTCAGGATCCAGCGAATCCCATCCTTACTACTGTGCCCACAGAAAGCCGGCCCCTGTTGAGGTTGAGAGTGAGGTAGAGAATGAGAGCCCCCCCAGCCCCGGATCCCTCCCTGGGTCTAGTCTGTTGCTTCCCAGCCCCGGCCCAATGATTACCTGGGCCCTCTACTGACCGGAGCTCCGTCCGACCATTCCTGGTTCCCGGATGTCCCCTGCTGTGATCTCCCATCGTTCCCCTTCTTTTTGGTGGAGATCCAGATCGTCCCCAACCTCCAGACCATGGTACCCTGGGTCCGCTGTTATCAGCTCTGTCCGCCCCTTCCTAGTACCTGGATGTTTAGGGTTAGGCCACTCCTATCACACATCTGCTTTACGCAATCGAACATAAACCCGTTAATTCAAAACCACTTAATCTCACACACCGGCCTGCACCCAACCGTAGTTAAGCCTTGTAAAGTAACTTTTAATGCCTCACTTTCAAACCTCCAGAGGTTGAATAATATCTTACTGAGATTGTGACCATTTTACAGATGATTTGTACTTCATATCATGTACATAAATGGACCAACGTGAGCCTGAAATATCACTAAGTCCGGTAACGTTTCAAACGTTGAGATTAATTACACAAATACACTGAATTTGAGTATTTTGCTAATTCTGTTCTTGTTTTGTTACAGAGAGCCAGGAGCTGAGGGGAGAACGATGGACAAACATTCAGCAACCGTAGCTTGGAATTAAGACATTAGTCCATTTGTAATATCTCCATTTGACCATCTTGTACTTAAGGTTACAGTTACATTAGCGCTCATCCTATACAAAGCCTTTACTAATAACCAGTAGATCCTTTTGATGTGTTAATGTTGCTGTCACAGAGATGACAATTGTGACTGTCACCTTTTATTAATTGAAATTGAAATAAGACATCCATGTAAATGATTTGTGTGAATATGTGTATCTTCTGCTGTGTAAATTGTAAAAAAGTGTTACTGCAAGTTAATAAACGTGTTTGCTGACATTTGTTTTGCTGCTGTTGTTAATGTTAACTGTCTTGATTGATTTCCTCTGCCTTATATGCTGTAAATATATATGTATGTGTGAATGAAATTAAATAAAGTTATTGATAAATACATTCAATTACAAGAACTATAACTGATTGAAAATTAGTTATTTAACATTGTAACTGATTATTAATTTAGAAAAACAAGATCTATGAATTAATTATTGAATATATGATTAAAAAACTGAGCAGGGATTTTAGGAGACGGGAGCAGCAAGTTGTGTGTGGGGGGGGACGGCTGTTGACGCAAACAGGAAGTCCTCTGTCGCGTAAGCCGTCTCATTTCGTAGGCCGCATGGTCTAGCCTCGCGGCCCACGTAGACCGCGAAGGCTGGGTCCTCCGAAGGATGCAGCCCCTGAATTGAGACACAACTACTGTCGAATCATTCTCCACATTGACTTTCCCCGCGTTTACCCTCCGACTGTTTTCCCGTTGCCGACCCTGCCGGTTTGACCTTCTCCGCCTTGCTTCTGCCCTGGTAAACGACTCAGCCTTCTGTCCCCAACCACGGGATTCTGCCTCTGCTTCCTCTGGGTTCCGTCTGCCTTCTCCCCTGAAGGCTTGGCTTTCTACACGTGTGCGAATCCAAGACTGTTTGCCTGTGGTGTCTTCTGCCGGGAATAAAGTGTCGTTTCAACCTCCTCGTTTGGATCACCCTCCCGGTTCCTCAGTCTGTCTGCCCTGCCTTGTTCTCACACTCGCGTCCTTGGATTTCCCTGTTGTTCCCTGTCAAGTTTCCCTTTGTTTTCACCTCGCAATAAAACCTTTTGTTTCCACTCTGTATCCCTGGTCATGTCTGCGTTTGGGTCCACCACGACTCCCCGTGACAATAGTGGATGGTATGGATGCAAAACTTCCTATTTGTGCCATCAGATATTTCTTTCAACTCTTTTTTATTTTAAAAACAGTTCTTGTAAAATGTGTCATGTTTTCATTCCTCTGAATGTGACATCGCCTCGCTTTAGTTTTTTCAAACAGGAAGTGACATGCCTACTATTAAATGTTATGGCCAGTACTACTGATGGTACAGGACATTTTAGACAATCGGTCAGAGCAGAGAAAAAAACATTATGTCCCTCTCTAATGACCAACTTCAGGTTGTGTATATTCTGATGATGTTAGCTCCTCTCTTACGGATCAGAGCGAATAGTGTAGCTCTATTCTGGACTACTGTTTTCAGGGCGACGCAAGTCCTGACGTTGATGGATCAGAATTAATTGTTGTCTTAGTACAGAGATTGGAAGAAACTTATTGTATAAACCTGAGTATTACCAATTAAGTTGCTGCTGTATTTACGATTATACAATTTTAGCATAGCCTAGTATTGTATTACTACTGTATTCCATTTTTTTTTTGTTTTGTTTGCTTGTTGTCTTGCAGGTCGACTTGGCAAAGTATGACTTCTTACAAATTCTGCACTTATACTTATTTTTAGCATCCTTTTGAGCCGTTTATTGCGATTAAATTACAGAAACATGTTTGAGTTTATACTGCTGTAGTAAACCAGTCATTTGGTAGCTTGCTGAAATTAACTGATATCATGAGCCCAGACAATTTATTTACTCATTTACCAGGAACAGTGCTCATTAATCAACATTTCAGTTTCCACCTCAATGTAAATGTGCCAGAGTTAGCTAGATAGCTAATTTTTGTCTGTCGTCCCTGGACAGGTTATCACAATTCAATGGATATTATCAGTACAATTCAACCGCAAGCACTATAGTACAGCACAATAAAATACATTACAAAAGTACAAGATTTCTAAAAATAATGAAAGTATATATTGGCAGTGCCAGAGATGATATAGTATGATTACTCGTGATTGCAGGATTTAAGCCGTCTTTTAGTTTAAAGGTAAAGTAATTAGTGCTTTCTCTTAACGCAATAGAAAGTCTGTTCCAGTAGTAGCAGCTCTGACATAGTGTTTGCCCAAACTTGCTACGTTTGTATTGTGCAACACGGTCTTCTCTGGTATTTGCCCTCGTTGCCCTGCTACTATCCT
This sequence comes from Anarrhichthys ocellatus, assembly GCF_004355925.1. Classification (NCBI taxonomy): domain Eukaryota; kingdom Metazoa; phylum Chordata; class Actinopteri; order Perciformes; family Anarhichadidae; genus Anarrhichthys; species Anarrhichthys ocellatus. The sequence continues at coordinate 46,475 of NW_022280112.1, read as the reverse complement.
TCTGCATTAACCGACTCAGTGGGGGAGGTGTAAGCCCATGTAGAACCTTAAAGACAAGGCAAACATCTGGAAAATATTTGAAACTCTTCGCAAAAATCAAAATTGACAGCGTTTTTGGGACTTCCTCTAAATTCACTTTTCGTTTGTTGCGAACATTGGAACTACTTGTGATTATTTTCAATATGTGTCTTGCAGTTGTGGACCACTTCTTCAAACGTACCGTATAGGGTCATGCAGGAATGTGGTTATTACTTGCAACTGAAAAGGGAGAATTATGTGGAGCTGGTACTGAGTTATCCTGAGGCCACGCCACATATTCACTTCAGCAATCTCAATTTTCAACTAAGCCTCATTTCTTTTGAAGGTCCTACTGTGGTATATTCAGCATTGGTACCCTCTTTGCCCAGAAATGCTCTGAAGGACAAACAACGGATGAGCTTGGACAGAGAGATAAATCAAACGACGTCAACAGCTACAAAGGAAGACGAGGCTCCCTGATACAAAAGTTTCTCCAAACTTGCGGCTTGAAAGGTCACCGTGACATGCGCAATGACAAACGCCTCGCATACGCGGGAAACGGCATTAAAAATAGCAAACACCCTTCTGGAGTTGACTCGCTTCTTAACGAAGTGCGCCCAGAGTCCATCAATTCTGACCTATGGGGCCAACTGAAAGCAAACATTTCACACCCTTGAGAGTGCAGCGTGTATAAATATAAATTGCTTCCTTCTATTAAGTGGTGACAGTACATTGTGTTGGAATTACAGCAGCTGCACTTTATAACATTCATCTAAGTAAGACAAGAGACAAGAGATGCAGAGGAAAGGAGAGATGACCATAACGTCTGAGATGAGTCACCTCCACCTGCTGCTAATGCTCTTTACTGACTTTGCCAGTTAGATGTCAGGAAAAAAAAGTTAGAATCTCTTCTTTTTCTTGCAGTCTGGGTCTTATTGTCATAGTTTCAGTCGATATATTCTCCACGGCTCTGTGCTCAGACACCCATAAACCAAGTCAATTACTCTGGTGTGAATTTCCTCAGACATGTGCGGAATGGGGGAGAGCAGATTTAGCGGAGTCTTTGAGAGACAGTTGAGTGAGTGGACTGTGAGCTGAGCGGAGATGGACAAAAGGTCGGGTTGAAGCAAAACAAGACCAGATGCCTGGGGCGCGGCGGGGTTAACTAGCTCCACGCCGAGGAGGCCCATCGAAGCCCCGCCGGTCTCCGAACGGAGCTCGTCCCCAGGAGCAAACAGCCGAAGCAATCTGGGAGCAAAGTGAACAGCGACAATCTGATAGACACTGCTGGCAGGGAGAGTGGGTGAGAGGATTAGGACGGATTGGAAAGAGAGAAATGGATGTAGATCAAAAAAGAGGTTTGAGTGAAGAAAACTGAAAGGGTGAGGCCATCATAACAAAATAATGGAGGTGCTTGGAACTTCTTGTGTGTGGGTGCTATGTACAGCATATACTGTAGTATATGCAAATATGGAAGGCCATGAAAAATATAAAAAGTAGTGCTGGGCAACGATTACAATTTTTAATCGCATGATTTTTTTGCGATTAATCTTTCAAAATAATGTAACAGAATGTCTCACCCAGCCGAGGAAACTCTGGAAACGGAGCAGGCAGGTCCACATGGTCCCCTGCTGGCCGACCGTCTGCCGAACAGCCCTGAGCTGGGCTTCAACGGGTCTTCATCTCCAACTCACATCCTGTACTTGAACCAGCGGCGCTTTTCTCTTTGAAGTGCCGTGGAGTTAGCTAAACTAAGCTAAGTAAGTGCACACTCAGTCGCCGAAGCCTAAAATAGTCGTAGTGGTCCGTAGTCGGTGCATAAGAAACACCGCTGCCACCAATGTGACCGAGCGTCCTGGGTTCGTGTATGAGGTGCGGAAGACCAGACATCCCATTTACTTTAACAAGTAAAAGCGTATTTTCAACGCTCTGAAGTCATTAAACCATCAAAAATTCTGCATGTTATGCTTTTACTTGTTAAAGTAATTTGTTTTTTCATAAAGGCACACAATTTAAATAAGGAAATAAAAGATTGTAGTTTTATTGATTAAAACCAATCTTGTAGTAGTACTGGTTATTTATTATAATCTACTGAGAGCTAGTGTAAACAGCTCATAATTCATCCCTAATATCTATTTATGTTGTGAAAACATCTCCTTCAAACTAGATTTATTCAAGTTTCTCACAAACACTACATTTGAATGCATCATGATGAAGTCATAATTTACCTTTGCCCAATATTAATTTTTACCGAACAGAGCCTGAATGTATCATAATGTAACTGAACTGAACCTTCCTTTGTTGTCCATTGGCAACTAGCTCTCCTCCGGCCATTTTCAACACTGATTGTTCATAACGTAATATTACCAGAGATCAGAGACTACAAAAACATGAACGATGTCCTGATCACATATTGGAGGATACAGATAGTCAGTAAAACTTTATTTCACACGCGTGCTGAACAGTGAGGAGAGATCAGTACGGATCACAAATCGACAGTGGTCTGTTACACCACTAATATCTACATATGATGAGGGAATGAGATGCATGTGAGCTGGTAAGGTCAAGTGACTGCAGTGCTGATGAAGCAAGTGGGACCAGGGGTCTCATTTATAAAACAGAGCGTAGGAACCCCACTAAATGTTTGCGTACGTTCAAAGAAGGAAATGCACATACGCATGGTTATATTCAGATTTATATAACCATGCGTACATCTGCCTCTGCACTATTTCCTTTTATAAATCCCAAATCAACCTGTAAATGTGCACAGCTGGTTCAGCCTCACATCCCGCCCTCTACACGCCCACATTAAACCATAAATGGTCGATGCAAAGCACTTCATGAATGTTGATGCATAAACTTAAGCTGCTGATCAGTGGGTCTTTTCGGTGAATCACAGAGACTACCGAGAGGAAGAACACTTGTTTACTCCTAATTCTTCCATTCAGTCTTAACAGTTCCAGAGTATCTATTGTGCAACATGACACATCAGGAGTGTCACCGTAGTATTTAGGTTTACTGCAGTCAGCCTGATTGATTCCAAAATGATCGCAACAATCAGTGGTATCCACCACTCATTAAAATAACAAAAAGGTGAACACAATTTATTTAAATATGTTTTCATACGGCATTATGATTAGGACTGATAATGATGTGATGATATAGAGTGATCGTACGAGAGCTGTCACTGGCTTTATTTCCACACTTTGCTAATTTACACAATCAAAGATGAGGCGACTGGAAAAGGTGTGTGACATCACCATGGTTACTCCGCTGCTCCAGAGAGCTCTGATACATCACATAACTGTTTACAGTTTGTCTGTGTTCAGTATGCTGTATCTATCCCTATGGAATATGATCCATAAATTAATCAAGTTGTGTTCAGGGCGGCTATTTTAATCAAACACTTTATGAAAGATCAGATTATACTTGGTGGTATAAACATACAGTATTAGATTATTAAAAACTATTGACGCTCTTTTCTGCAGTTGTTTAACACTAGACGTTATCGTATGGATGATGATAATCAGATGACCACGAGTGTCGGTAGTTCGATCTCTCTTCTGAGGGGAGCAGACAGCACTTATTAAATATTAAGCGAAATTTGACTTGAGATTTTAGTTGGTTTATATCTAACAATTGAAATGTGCTTCTAGTTATGTACACAAATAACACTGCTGATTTGACTGTTAATGATAAAGAGAATATATAAGTGCAAAGTAACGTGTGATATGAAGTTAAATTAAATGTGAGAGGCATCATTATACCTGTAATGAAGCCTCTGACGTCTGGCATCAGTGTAACACCCGATTCTCCAAAATGTTCGTACGCATGGGTCAGTTTCCATACAGGTGATCAAATTCTCCAGTCAAGTTTGTTTTTATAGATTACAACGTTTGAATGGGAAGTGGTGTACGCCTCTTTCAGACCCCGTTTTGTGCTACGCAACGGTTATAAATGAGACCCTTGGTGAGTAGATGGGAAAGTCAGGTGGTTGGATGGATGGAAAATAGCCATGAAGGGAATGTGGCTGGAGAGGAGTGGCAGAGAGACAGAATATTACAGACTGAGGAAGAAAATACCATTTTTTTATAGGTTTTTTCTTTGCATGGCAGGAATGTGCTTCGATACTAATCTCCCAAATCCTAAGTTAGCACTATGAGATAGCGGACATACCATGAGTAATTCTATTTTTAAGATGCTTATTTTTTCTGAAATGTACATTCACAGGACGAGCACTAGAAGACTGAACTCACATGTTCATCGTTTCTAATCACTTGTGATGGTTAAACCCATACATGGTTTCTCATGTAGGACACACACAGTGGTGTGAGGCAGAAAGTCTGTCATCAAAACACTTCATTGGCCTTCAGGCGGTGAGGAAGGTTGCTGTGGGTGACGGCTTGTTGGTGTGGCAAGTTGTGAGAGGCTAATTAAAGTGAACAGTGAAGGCTTGTTGGATGCGTCAAGGTCACTCTCGGCTATGTACAAGTGGCGTGTTGGCTGCACTGTATGCGTCTGAGAGAGAGATAAGGAAATGAAGGCTCTCTTGTTTGTGAGAGAACTCAAAGTAACAGCAAACGGAGAGTAAATTGGGCCCAGTTTACACAGAAACCCTGTCAGTGAGTTGTCAGTTTGACTTGGAGGCTGCCTGCTGCTGAGCATGTATACGTGTATCCAACTACCCATCAGGCCTATTGAACTTACACCTTGTATGGACCAGGCGCCAACCTTCGGTTCTGCTGAGTGAAGCTGGTGCGAAAGTATCTTAAAGCTGCATCCTCTCTAATGTCCACCAGGGGGCGACTGTTCTGATTGTATAGAAGTCTATGAGAAAATGACTCTACTTCTCTCTTGATTTATTACCTCAGTAAACATTGTAAACATGAGTTTAGGATCTCAATCTCTAGTTTCAAGTCTTCTTCAATACAGCATGATGTTTATTTCGTAAATTATGGTCCATTTAGAGTCAAATAGACCATAAAGCAGAGTATGCTTTAGGGCGGGGCTACTGTGATTGACAGGTCACTGCCGCCAATAGAGACATATTCGGTGTCACTACGTCACTCTACCATATTCCAAATATGGTAACGTCTGTTCATTGGTTGCAAAAAAGCGAAAACGGCGACGGCCGCAATCGCCAAACTCAAGGTTTCAAAACATCCGTCCACAAACCAATGGGTGACGTCACGATGACTACACCCACTTCTTTTAGACAGTGTGTGTTATGGACCTGTTGAAGTGTCTGGTGTGTATAGTAAGGAAAGTCTTTTCAAAAACTAAATGGGATGAGTTCCAGACATCAGACCTGTGAGTACAACATCCAGCAGAATTGCTTTTGACTTTTTCCACTATGTTTACATTCTATGGAATGTAAACATAGTGGAAAAAGTCACGTGAGGTCACTGTGATAAAGGTTAATAAGCATGTGCTCTCTATATGTTCTTATGTCACAAGCACTAGTATAGTGTACAGTACACTCACTACTAATTAGCCATTCGTGGAGAGCAGTACTGTGAAAGTCTTTCTGAAAAAAGAAATGAAACACTCCTGGAGTAAACCGTCCACATTTAAGACAAATTAGCTTCCACAGCAGCACACAGAGCTTTTATTAGATGTATAAAACCTTCCTGACTTTAAATGATTCATTTTTGCAGTGCAGCAGTTACATCATCATGACTTGGTTTGGTCCACATCAATAATATCCACGTTTTCTTTTTAGAGTTTATCTTCCATAATGGCCGAATGTTTCATTTCATTATAAATGTTTAGACTGTAATAAAAGTCTATTAAGTGCAAGCTCATTTTCTAAATAATAACAATCCACAATTAAAAGCCGGTACTCTTATTTATTTACGGACTCCTGCAAGTCATGGTATTTTTCACAACAATGTCCTGCAAATACGGAATAATGTGATTTCTCTGTGAGCCCTGATTCCACATTTCAACACCTGCCGAGTGGGCTAAGCAACGGCTGAAAACACTGCCTCTGCAGCTGACGGACTGTGTGGCTGTTGGAATTGAAGTAATATAAAAGATAAAATAAAAATTGAATTGGTGCACTACAATTGTCAGTCAATTCACACCCTATGGTCTGACAATAAATACAAATTAAATTGTATCTTTAACATTTAAACACTTACCATATCAACACAAATACTGTGTATATATAAATATATGCCTACTTATTGCCAACAAATGTTTTTACAGTTTGACTTTAAAGCACCTTTTCAACTTTTTTTGATTGATCTGTGTGCATTTAACAGTTTGGGAATACGTCTCTCTTCCACCTATTGAAATTCTAGTCACTGAATATCCAGTACAAGTAATTAAAGCATGTGGCTAAGAAATGGAGATGTCCAACTCATTTATATTGCAAAACTCTTCAATCACCCGCAATGTAAATTGAGGTAAAATACTAGAGCTTAAAGCTTAAAACAAAAGCCGTTTCCTTGAATTTTTTTTTTTTCTTCCACTTCCGTATTTAATATTCTAGACTGATTTTTCATTACTTCAGAGACAAAGACACACTCGGGATGCTGTGCATGTGTAAAAAGTAAGTTGGGCATAAAGTGACTCAGACTGTTTTCCCAGTTCCTTTGGTGTAATTTAGCCAGGGCTTCAAATGCACACTCTAGTTTGTCTCACCACGGCAGCATATTCATTGTTATTCCAGACAATGTTCCTGTCTTGCAACATTAAACATTGTGTATATGTGCTGATATTTACTTTGGGATGTTATTTACAGCACTTAATTAGACTTGTAGATTTGTCCACCCTCAGACATTTACTATGTGGATGTTATAGGGGACATGGAAGCATACCATCAACTAGCCCGACTGGCCTTGCTCATCAAGCCACCTCTTCGTCTAGTTTGACTGACTACTGCGGTTGCTTTGCTCCATGAAGTCAAGTCAACCAAGGGTGGGTGTGAGGGTCACACAAACACATGTCTTTCACTCAGGGGTTGTCCCGTGTGAAACCAAATGTAAACGTTGGTTTGATAATCGTTATGTAATATTGTTATGCTTGTTATGTAGTGTTAGCCTAAAACCTAACCAATCATTACAAAAGTTAACCACGTGGTATTGTGCGTTTTTTTGGCAGCGTGATATGAGGCTGATATGAAACGTTTTCCCCGTTGTTTGAAGAATTGTACAATCATATCATTCTTCATCCCAGCTTAAAGTTACCTGGAAGCCCTGACATCTCTTTGCTCTTAATGCCATCCACTACCACTCTCAACCAGATGGATCTGCTACTCATCACTACAAGTGTTGTATCACCTACCTACATCTCTACTTGGCTTTTCCAACAGTGACTACATTCACATGCACATATTCCACCATTATTCCGATTATGACAATATTCCAAAGTTGAAATGGTTCATGTAAACATCATATTCCGTTTGGGTATTCTGGAGTAGGCCTTATTCCGAATGGAGCATTGTCCGATTAAGACATGTGGAATATGCCGATAGTATTCAGGTTTTAGGATCATTCTTTCTACCATTTCCACGTATGTCCAAGTCCGGACTTCCATTGGGTGGATCCATTGCCGCAATTGGGGGTATAGCTACAAGTTAACCTTACTCCCTGTCTCCATCTTTAAACGTATACAGCTTTTCTAAGTTCCTAGCAGTTGCCAACCTAGATTTATAAGTCTGCATCACATTGACAATGTTATCTGTGCAAAACCACATATGAGTTGGCCTTTCTGAAATTAAAATTCTGGTCGCAGTAATGGTTTTCCCCTCACATAACCTGAGGGAGGCAGCAACAGGTCCTCTGTATACACAAGGATTCAATTTTAATTTGTAAGCAAGTTTCAAGGGTCAATACCAGCCAATCAGAAAAGGGGGAACTAAAGCCTTTTTCAATGCTTCCAGGGGCATTTATTTTCTTAGAATGCAGAGAGAACTGAGCCTTTGTTGGAAACATGCTTGATGAATTCAGGATAATATACATTTCTACAGCACTACAAAAGTCATATCACAATCAACTGAGTGAGTTTCTACTTTTTTAACTAATACTCGTGTATTAGTAAAGATTGTCAGTGTGCAGTCACATATATGAATGACAGGAATTTGAATCACTGATCTAGTATTTGAAGTTGATAAGGATTCAGTACAGATATTTGTATTATTCTCATATTTGTGTTGTTCAGTAAGTAGCAAAAGGACACCATCACAAGTAGTATGTTTTTATGCATAAATTGGTGCTCTTTGCCAGCGATAGAAATCCTGACCAGTATTCACCAGGTTTGCATCTTCTGTCACATTCTTCGCCCGTGAGGAGTTTGCATGCCTGCTCTATGCACATCCTGTTTCATTGAGCGCTCGCTAACTTTAAAGATGTTGAGGCCTTGTTAAGACTCGACCTAACATCATTGACTGCACCTGTGTCAATTATCCAGCCCTCCCCACTGATTGCAATTGCCTGGCAGCTGACAGCAGTTGTGGTATCTCTGATCCGTCACTTGTCGTCACATGCCCTAAAAAGAGCCAAAGTCTTCACTAAGCCCATTACCTAAAGGCTGTTTCAGTTTCTGCAAAACACTGCCTTGGTATTTTTTGGTTATGACTTCTTGATCACTAAGTTGAATACAAGTCTAACCTTTCTCTTTTGCTCTCATCACCATGCAAGCCATTGGCAGTTCCGCCCCCACTGAATGATTTTTTTTTTAACATTATGGTCTTTATTTGCGTGACAGGAAAATCAGTTTCTTCTGTAGCAGCAGCCTGCAGTAACAAACTGTAAGGTCAAAGAGTACACACTACAGGACCATTAAACTCAGAGTGGCAACAGTCAAAAAAAAGGCCCAGATGTCTCACAATAACGTTTCTGTGAATGTGACACTGTGCTGCTAAACAAGCAGTTAGTGTTTGGACTCAAAAACATGGCTGAATTATCACACCTATAAAATGCGAGAAGATTTCCGTATTGTTATCGAAATGATGGGCTCGTATGAGTGAGCCACGTCAGACCTCAACCTCACTTTCAGATAACTGTGTGAATGCCCAGCGTAAACATGGTGAAGTTCACCTGAGCGTTCATGATAATTATAAATTAGCATAAAGAATCCCCAATAATACCAATTGAGGCTTTGCGTCCTGCCCCATGTGCCCGATATCAAAGTCCTGCTTTGGAAGGTCCATAATGGAAAGTCTGTCATTTTTAACAGTGTCAGCAGCAGAATCAAGGGAGCTGCTAAAGCAAAGGAATGGGGACATATAAAGCTTTGTTTGTGCTCACGCTTGGCACCGTAGCTCGAGCCTCCGCAGATGGTGCACAAGCTACGAGCATGCACAAAGGTGTTTATGCTCCATGTGCTGTTCGTTGCATTATTCTCCCTAACACCAGAGGGCAAACAAACTAAATGTACTGTGATAAAGCAAGAAGAGTAGAGTCACCGGCAAAACACCACAAACTAACCCTCCGGAATGCAGAGTAGGAAATGTAATCCACTGTTAAGTCATATCTCATATTCATGCAATACTTGATAACCTTTGTACAAGCACTGTAAAGAAAGAAGTCAACTATGGAATGCATGATGAAGAAACGAAGGTTGAATATCCTGTAAACAGTTTGATTTGGCTGCAAAACATATATCCAAATGTAGATTTGTATGACCTCTGGTTTCTAAAGCATCTAACAACAAATTGGCCTCCTAAGACATTTTAACAGTGATTTTATCAGTGAACTATTTGTGACAGTTACGTCTGAAGAGTTCTGATCAAGTTATAAAAATTCACAGATCAGAGACCCACCACCGCAAACAATTGCCTTTTCGCACAACACGCAGGCCATGATGCTTTTTCCAGGGCGCGCACCAGCTTTGATTCTGCGACCATGAACTCAGCTTTACGAGTGCTGTTAATGCCGCGTCTACTGGAGGGTTTCACTGTCACTGAAATAAAGAGGAACCTGTTCCACATGACAATACTGCTGCAATGCAATGACTGTAAAGGTCAAATAATTGATGAGTTCGTATTGATACTGTAGTTTTATTCAATAGCGACAATAGAGAGTTGAAATGAATGATATCGTTAGGCTATATAAGTAATTTAGATTTATATTAGCCTATGATAAATGTCAACATGATTATGAAGTGTTATTTACAGGTCTTCAAACTAAAAATGTCTTCAAAGTAATTAAATATACAATTCATTAGCGAAAAACTTGGATTTCAAGGTTTGGATAACAGCCGACTAACTTCAGATGACAGGACCGCTCGTAGAATGTCTTCGTAATCCAAGAGCAAATTCAAAATAACAGAAAATGTGAGAATGCGGCAGATTCTACTAAATCCCTCACACAAGCCACTTCAGACGGAACCTGTGGTTCGTGTGGTTCTTGCTTGTCCCCTCACAGACACTCGTATTGTGATTGCTATTGACGTGGTCTCTTCATAACAGACAATCACATGATCCCCCCTGCTGATTCTTAACCAACCCCTCTCCACTTTGCGTCAATCAGAGCAGAAAATTGAAATGAACATCTGTCACAGCAGCACTCGGGAGCGTTTGCTCCGACTGATTTAGGCAGAAATGCATCAGGCGATGAAGAAGAAAAAAATCCTGCTCGTTGTCGTTGAGCTGTCAGTAAAGGGGGTTTAGGAAGGATGAGGATAAAGGCGACTAAGCTTATTAAAACAAGGTGTTGAATAGCCAGATTATAAGAACTCCTCCCTAATTTCACAAGCAAAGTAGAAACAGCGTCATCAGTGTAGACCAGATACGCCGCGAACGGGGTTTAAGCTTCTATCATCATTCAGCAGGCCACTTTTTCATTTCCATTATCTTTTTTTCACACCGGTTGGAGGGAAGAGAAAAGACTCTCAAGGCATCTCCTCTCTCCCCCTCTTTGACTTAGTTTGGTCTCTCTCTCTCTCTCCCATCCTCACCCCGTGTCTCCTCTCTGTCTCAACATCTAAATCAGACGGTTCAGCAGCAGGCAGCGGTCGCCGCTTCAGTTCTAACTATAACTGGAGGCGGAGATGAGAGCAGCCGCTACGACGGGGACAAATATTTGCTGAAAACTTTTCCTTCAATTTCTTTGTTAAAGTCACAGTGAAAGACGGGAGTTTCTGCGGCTTCAGGGCTCCCACGGTGCCATCCATCATGGCTGGTATGAGCCCATTAGATAAAAACCCTTTTGCACCATCAAGTGAGCACCCTCAACACTTTTAAAAACGAAACAATATGTACTTTTATTTCATTATACTGGGCCGTGATATTTCAGAAGAATTGATGAATATGCAAGAGTATTGTAAAGTGTCTTGTTATTCCCTTGTTACTTTCCCTTGATAGCCTATGGGCCTTTAACCCTTAGATGCATAAGTGGGTCAAAAATGACCCGGTGAGGTTGTTTTCGTGAAATATCTTCGTAATGAAAAATTGTTATCATTTCATATTCCAGGTATTCCTCAAAAAACATGTTTTTGATATAATGCCATTTACATTTTTAACTTACCATTTATACATTTTAAGAAATTGTAGTTTTTGTATTACTAGCCCAAGCTTCCATAAGTGGGTCAAAAATGACCCGCATGCATTTTCTATGGAATCCAATGGGAACCTTTGATTCTTATCAACTGTGGCTGTCAGGAATAAATTAACTGTGGACCACACAGACTATATCAGAAGTGTCACCCCTCAGGAAGATTATTTTACACAGCAAGAGCTGATACGTGTAAGTATTATCTTCATATAATATTGTGTGTGTGTCTTTCATGACTGTTGTTGTTATTATTTATCAACAAATTAGCCTACTTTATAACTAGCTAACACTAGTTGGCTAACTAAGATAGCTAACATTACTATATGTATTGTGTGTGCGTGTCATTCATGATTGTTGTGTGAAAGAGTTATTATTATTTATCAACAAATTAGCCTACTTTATAACTAGCTAGCTAACTAAGTTAGCTAACATTACTGTGTGTGTGTGTGTGTGTGTATTTATTTATATAGCTACATATTGATCTATTGAAAACATTACTCTTATGTTTCCTCATCCAAGGTGTCTTGGCTGCTAGATACACAGCTGAAATGGTCCTACAGATGCTGGATGATGGAGAGGCAGTAACGGGGTTGGACTCTGGGTCCTCATCATCAGAAATTTCAGACTTTGACTATTGTCCAGGTGGCAGTGGCAGTCGTCCACCTGGAAATCCAACTGAACAGGATCAATCTGACTCAGAAGATTCCTCTTCTGTGTCTGAAGAAGAAAGTGCCCAAATCATGTCCAACAGAATGAGTCGGAAGGGCTCTTACTGGAGCGAGTTACCTCCCACCCAGGGCAGAACACAGAGCCACAATATCCTCAGAAGTCGGTCAGGGCCTGCACAAGGGCTTAGCACCACTGTCTCACCAAAAGATGCATGGGAGCTCTTTATCACTGATGATATAATACAAGAGGTGATGAAGTGCACAAACTTGGAAGGATGGAGAGTAGCAACAGTAGGCTATGAATTCACCAAAGATGAATTCATAGCCTTCATTGGATTGACCCTGCAGAAAGTGAGAAGAACTGGGATGTATCAGTCCGTGAGCTGTTTGGGAGTCCTCTACATAATCCCATGTACAAGGCCACTATGGCTATTGGAAGATTTGAAGACTTGCGCTTCGATGATAAGAGGACCAGAGCCTTCCGACTGGAAACAGACCATATGGCAGCCTTCCGCTATGTATAGGACCTGTTCCTGGTCAACTGTAGACAGCGATTCATCCCCAGTGATTGTGTCACTGTGGACGAACAGCTTGTGCCATTCAGGGGTAGGTGCAAGTTTCTACAGTACATGCCAAGCCAGCCCGCCAAGTACGGCCTAAAGATCTTCTGGGTTTGTGATGCACGCATCCCCTATGCAATAGATGGTATAGTTTACACGGGGAGACAACCAGGGGAAGAAGTTCAGAAGAATCTGGGGGAAAACATTGTCCAGCAGTTGTGTAGTAGATTTAGAAACACAGGTCGCAACATCACCATGGATAACTTTTTCACCAGTGTGCCTCTTGCGCAGCATCTCCTGGAGAAGGATCTCACTATTGTGGGGACTCTACATCAGAACAAGCCAGACATCCCTCCTCTGATGAAGCCTTCCAAGTCCAGGGAGGTTCACAGCACAGAGTTTGGATTCAACGACAGCCTTACCATGGTCAGCTATGTCAGAAAGAAAGGAAAAGCTGTTGTGCTCCTGAGCACGATGCACCACGACAAAGTAGTGGATGAAAATAGCAGAAAGAAAAAACCAGAAGTGATCACATTTTACAACAAGACGAAAGGAGGTGTAGACACCACTGTGTTTGGCGCTTGCAGGTGTAGGTGCCAACCATCTGGTCAGAGGTGGCCCATGGTGCTGTGGTACAACATAATTGACATCGCCACCCTGAATGCCTACACCTTTTTCACGGCTCAGCACCCAGAATTCAAGAGCGGCATCACCAATGCACGACGGCTCTTCCTCAAAGAGCTGTCAAAGGAGCTTGTCACACCACACATGAGGAGTCGACTGGAAGGCTGCCCCCAACTGCAAACCCTGATTATTGAAGCAATGGAAAGGTGTGGGGTGACAAAAGCCACAACCCAGCCACAGGAAAGAAGCAGACGGGGCCAACCAAAGAGAAAGAGGTGTAAGATCTGCCCAAGTAACAAAGATCGCAAAGTCAACAATAGGTGTGGGAAATGCAATGTACCTGTGTGCAATGATCACAGCCAGAAACAGGTAGTTTGTCTGAACTGCATACAGTGATGAGACAAGAAGGCAAAACAGGGAAAAGAGAGAGGAACTGTCAAACACTGGACAGTTACACACATACAGACAGACACTACATTGCCTTGATTTTGAACTAAACCATCTGCATATTTGTGATTCTAGTCAAAAGCAGAGCTATTAACGCTACAGTTGGTAACTATAATAGAAAATAACTTTTTGTCATATTTGCTCAGACTGTCACTATATCCTGTCAGCAGAAAATGAGACAAGTAATCTGTGAAAAAATGGCAGCTGAACCGTATTTTTCAAAGATTATCTGTCTCGTGTACTACTGTCAGGATATAGGGACAGTTTGAGCAAAAATGACAAGTTATTTTTATTAAAGTCACCAACTTTAATTCACATAGAACAACATTTTATCTTGGCCGCTTATGCGTCCCATATATACTAAATCATTTTATTCCAAAAGTTGAAAGAGGAGCAAGGGATACATATAATAAAGCCTTAGAGTAACCGCCTATAAGAGATGCTCTAAGACAGGGGTATTCTACTACATCTCAACGAGGTCCATCAAAGGTCCGGAACGTCACAATAATGTCTAACTTGTTCTATGATTTAGTCCCATATATATTGAAGTAGCCAACAGTTGTATTAACATCTGTATGTAGTCAACAACTGACTGTCAAATCAAATAAAGAAAGTTCAATTGAATAATATCTCAACAGTATTTACTGTCGGATATCAAACTGAACTGGATGAATTATAGAGAATACACAATCTCATAAGAAATAAATGTTCTTCTCTAATTTCAAGTAAAATAAGGGCTGGAATTAAAAAGCAATACATAACAAAAAGCTTTTGAGAAATTCAATTCATTCAGGTGTTAAGTGAAAAAACATATACTATTCTCATCTTCTAATAAGATAAATGTGTGTGCAGGGACTTTATCTGTGTTTATTAAACCACTTGTTTCAGCTCTATTCCTCTGTGTTAACATCACTGTTGGTCAGTGAATTAACTTGTTAGGATTCTGATCATATTGAGCTCTTAGATTGTTTATTATCTGTGACTTCATTTGAGATGTGAGTGGGTACGTTTCCTCAAAAGATTTGTGCTTCAGAATACACATATTTGATTTGGCTGAGCAGCATCACGTGATGTGATTTACAACGCATGTAATTGGTCGGTGTGTTTCTTGGACCGCTGAACGAGTACCGTAAAGGCTGGAAAAGCTGCACCGGTTAAAATGGAAGCGCTCCGTCAAAATGTTATAATTCTCAATTATCTATTGGTTGTAGGTCCAGGATCCAGATACAATAGCATCTGGGTCCAGACAACCTTGCGGTTGCCAGACGACCCTCTCTACCCAATGACCCGTGCTCCAAGATGTACAGTGAACTTACCAGCAACGAGGCAAGGATCATTTCATTGGTCAACACTACACTTGGCATTTCATTGGTTAGGGAAATGTGACGGGGTTTTTACACAAAAAAATCCAGGAACAGTGGAGAAATCTGAGAGCAGACAATTAACGGGCTCAAAGAGGGGAGGAGGAGGGCTGAAGCTGGAGCGCAGGAAATCTGTGCAAGCAACAACATATCTGAGTTCCAAGCATATATTTTGAGTAGAAGCAAATCTAAGCACAAGCAGAGGCTGTACGAGTGCTCTCAAATTGAAAAAACCTGCTCCTGAATAAGAGACGGTAAAAAAGCCCCATGTGATCTGGTCAAAAGAGAAGCATGTATGAGGCTCGGCTTAAATAGAATTATTATTGTATTGAATCACATCTGAATTTTACTTGGATGCAAGAAATGGGTCCATACATTTAACTGAAATATATATTTCTTACAGTCATTTTTAAAACACGGTTTGTAATTTCATATTTTCCATCATGGTAAACAATGACAAACACTAGCACTGAGTTTATCCCTCTAACAAGTATTGTCACAGGCGGATAATGCATACAGTGTAGCTCTGTCATTATTAGAGGAAAAAAAAGGTGGACTGCTGCATTGGGTAACATATTCCTTCATTACAATGAACAGTGCAGTTTATTCCTCTCAGCTGTCAGAATAACAAGATCATAAATGCAGCTACAACGTTGTTGTAAAATAAAGTGGCCCTGCTCGTAATGAAGGAATGTGTCACCCAATGCAACAGTGTATAGCTCTTCTGGGTGTTTTTAATTGTACAGGGGACAGCAGATAAGATATATTAGAGTTGCCTGTCAACGTCATGTGCATTAAAGGTAATTGGATCTACCGGTCGCTAAAGTACAGTGAACAGCGTGTAACCCTGGAAACAGAACCTAATGGACATATTCTGTAAGGCTAAGCACCGACACTATACTGAATGTACCTGCATGGTAATAATGAACACTGTTCCGTCTATCCTTCTGTGACACACACGTATGTACCCACTCAGACACACACTATTCTGTCACCTGAAATTATTGCAGTCTCATGGCCTCTAGTCGCAAATACATATGTACTTTATTCACAAGGGTCAGCCCCTGAGAATAAAGGTTTTTATTCAATCCTCCACTTTGTGAAAAAAGCACATCGGAGAAGGCTGCATATTTATTGTCCCTTTGTTTATGCCATTGAGAAGCATTCATCTCTCAGTACATTTGTTCAGAAATACACTGTGCATGTTATGCAAGCTTTATTTAGCAAATAAGTCCACTTAGATGTGTATTTACTGTATTTGTTAAGTTAGAAACATGCTTCAGTATGCTATGCCCCTCTAGCTACAAATTAAAGTAATAATACACACTTACCCTTTCCCTCTAAGACCCAACATTTAGTCTGTTGCAGGCTGTAGCTGCCTCAGCTTTGAAGTTAGAGTGAAGATCACATCACATGAAACGAGACGACCTGATGGATCCATTGGTACCGACCATGTCATGTTTGTCAGGAAGGGAGCTGAACAACCTTTCAAACTTAGGTGAAAGTTTGGAGGGGTAACAAACTGGCATGGCAATATTTTTTAGGGGTCATTTGACTTCTCACCTCAAGATATGTCAATGAAAATAGGTTGCGTTTGTCTCCTCTGTACAAACACGCCTACGTTATAACTGCATGCAGACTTTGGGCTAAAACCATTCAGTTGTTTACATGCAGTGTGAATGTTATTTTTGTGTATGCTAAAAATGGTGTATTTGAATATTTCCTCACACTGGATTTCTCTTAACAGTCGTGGAATTGCATACATTGACTGGCAGGCTGAGACTCTTGTGGATCCAATGAGCCCCATCATATTCATGTGTGATGATGTTAGTCCCCATCGTAGCCATTTCACATAGTGGGACCATGTTTTCGAAATTGTAAAATAACCAGTTGTGACCTTGAGGATAATCACGGCCTCATGAGACTTTACAAACACAAACCTAGTGCATTCAGAGGATTGTGGCTCTTACTGACAATGAGAGGGTTTCTGGGACGTTTTCAGGACAGAAGTGCTCACCATCCAGTCAACGAAAAATGCGTCTGACTCCGGAAGCAAAACAAAAACACAGCTGAGGCACGTATGTTCTGCGAGGCTATGCTAAACTAGCTTAGTAAGGAAAACAACACGCACAAACTCACGCTACATTCTCCCCGCAGCGTTTAGGCAGCTGTTCCCTACTGATTCAAACAGGGCTAAGCAATCGCCACACAATCCCCATTTCTCCAGACCATAATTATTGTTTGTAAAAGAAAACATCCCAAACTGATTCAATTATCCGGAGCCTAAACCCACGCAGGACAGTACACTTCATAATTAACGGACAATGCATGTTTAATAAAGATTGTTTTGTTTATTGTTTTGGGCCAGGCTCACCCTGACGTATATGACTACAAATGGTATGAATAATAAATATGATGGACTGTATTACAGCGTAACACCACTGACCAATCACAGCGCACACTGCACCTTGCGGCAGAGCTGCACCTGGACACTGAGCTGCACATAATGCTGACGTAGCTATAGGCCGGCTAGCAGGCTCTGACATGTCAAAGAATACGCCCAACATGTCAAACTAAAGATCTGATTGGTTGAACACTAACAATCAACAATATCGTCCCCATTCACTTAAACTGCTCAGGGATGCACGTGTGAGTCTGCAGGCCTCTGCCTCTGTTCTTACCTAGAGACACAGAGGTGAAATCTGATTGGATAAAAGCTCTACTTAAAACAAGCTGCAGCAGAGCAACTGAGGAAGACAGTAGCTGTGCAATGAGAAAAGATAATGGGAAACATATTTTTATAAATTATAATACATGTAGTGTATTTAAAAAATATATTAAATTATAAAATAGATATAGCTTTGTGATTCTGTTTAGGCCAGCAGAGAAGGCTTTGCAGGCTCTGACGGCCCACCACTGCATATAACGTAACTTATTTTGCCACAGTTCAAGCTGGCCTCGGCCGTGCGCTCTGCCGCCGTGCGTCCGAGTGCCCAGCCGTCTCTCGCTCCCACTGTCACTCGGCCAGCCTGTGTCCTGTCCCGCGCCTCCGTCCCTACTGGTGTTTTATAGGAGACAATTAGAGATTCATCACAGCTGAGGCTGATTACGCCTCTTACCGGCACCGTTCCCTGAACCACTCCCCCCACTCCGTCCCCTCTGCAGCTGAGCCCAACCACGCCAAGCCACCACATTACCTTAATAATGTTCTAAGCCCTTCTACACTTTCTTAATTTAATTTGATGAATTCTTTAATGTTATGCTATTTTCCCCCTTTACACCCAATCAGGACTGGCTAGTTGTGATGCACACTGCTAACTTGTATTTGTGGACTGAGGAGTCTGCAGACAGACATGTGCCTCTGTGACATATGGTGTCGCCAGCTGCCCCTTTGAACCCACACATCTGTGCTGGTGGTGGGCAAGTGTCTCTCCACCCCCTCCGTCCCAGTCGGTGAAATGACATTTGCAACGTGTAGGACAGCACATAGTTTGACAAACCAACCACTCTTTTAGGAAAATACTGTATGTCTCTTACAGCTTTTAAAAATCAAATAAGACCTTTGCTGCCTCTGAATATGAATCCACTGAAAGCTTAAGGTGGAAATAAATGTGGCCCCAGAACAGGTGAGCATTTATATGCAATCTTAAGTTGCATGTGTGGGAGTTGAAGAAATTCAGAGTGAGGACATTTTGGAAATTGAGGACAATTTTTTGCTGATCCTCACTTCTTCAAAAGGCCTGGGTTCAGACTTGGTTTCAAGGGTCTGGTTAGAGGGTTAGGGTCGGGTATTTAGTTGTGATGATGAATGTTTGTTTAAGAGGTTAGGAATTGCATTATGTCAATGTGTGTCCTCACAAAGATAGAAGTACAGGGAGTGTGCATGTGTGTGTCAGATTGCTTGTCTGATTTTTAACCATCTGTTACTTTTGCACATGCAGATGTTTCTGGTTGTGTGTATTGTTGTGTGAGGGTGTACCCAGATGTGTCTTTCTCTACATGTGAAGAAAACCAATCAGCCCCCCGTCAGCGTTTGGTGTTTTGTTGGCAGATGTCAGTCTGACGGAGAGCTGCGAAGAATGTGAGGGAAGATGTTTTTCACTGTCAACAATTTACCTGCTATTTATTTTTCCCCTTTAGTTCCCCCTGGGGACTACTATACATGATCTCCATGTCTAGAACAACATGTTCTTAATATATTTAAATAAATGTTGACTGTTTTTAACAACCTTACCTCATTATGTTGCCTTCATATTTCTATGCTGCATAACACCACCTTACTAACCCATACCTGCATAGATCTGGTGTCACCTAGCTCGTGATAAGACAGCGAACAAGCCTGCACCCAATTTGCTGAAGTATCGGAGAATTACCAGTGTTTACAGAGGGAATACATCTAGTGAGAAGCAGAGTTATTTTCTCATAGACTTCAATACAATGGGATTTGTAACCTCATATATAGAGGAGGCTGGACACACAAAGCAAAAGTCAGCAACTGTCCTTCATGACTAGAAACGTTGAACTATTTCTCTAAATAACTAAAAGGTTATGGAAATATTGCAGGAATATAGAAAAGGTCAATGTGTCAGCGTTGAGCTTTTCAATATTAAACCAAATCTGTTTTTGACAAAAGAGTTCAGTCTAATGACACATGATCGCTGTTTAGTTTGACCGTCCTACTTAAAAATAGTCAATAAATCTCGATAGAGAGCAAAGTTTCTCACCAGTGAAGCATTTGCGGTGCGACTGCACAGTGAGCTTCCTTTTTGCTGAGGAACTTCTCAAATTCAGCAGTAGGTTGGAATCAAAAGGCCTTAGAACATGCTGACTCTTGCAGACTTTTTTTCAGTGGGAATCTACACTTAGAGGATCCCAGTGAAGTTACGTTTGATATGTGACGGAACTCGGATCCTCCAAGTGTAGATTCCCACTGAAAAAAAGTCTGCAAGAGTCAGCATGTTCTAAAGTCACATCTGGGAACTGACCAAAAGTCACCGCTATTGAGAATTTCTTTTTTGGGAGGAGGGGGGGCTGGTTATTTGCCTGTTGGCACTAGCTGGACCCTCGATTCATCCAAATCGAATTGTTTTGCCCCCGGGGACTGTAGTTGAGTCCATGCATTGGGTTCATTCCAATGTTTGGTGAGGGTTTTTAACTGGTGTTTACGAGACATGTGGAAGTAGCTTTTATAATACTGTACACATATTTATAATAGTTTGTTCTCCCTGTTATTAGTATTTCACAGTAATTCAAACAAGTAAAGTCTGTTTATCCAGAGTTTTTTGCTCAAGCCAAGGTATTAATGAGCCATCCAACTCTAGCTAGCCAGAGGGCACAACACAGGAGAGAGTGATGAAAAGACAAGGCATGTGTTTGTTCGAGCGCACACGTCTGTTTGTCTCCTGGTTCTTTTGGACTTCCTCTCCTCCTTTGCAGCTGCCTGTCCTTCCGTCGTGGCAGCACAGCTTAAATCTTCCACTTCCTCTCCTTTTCTCTTTCTTCCTCAAAGCCTGGGAAAGATCGATAAGCCGACGCGCGCACACACACACACAGCTTGATGAGGCAACCTAAGTATTGCCTTTCGAGAAAACAGTGAGGGGTAACTGACTCGCCGCCGCGTACCTGCCATCCCAATAATTCCTGGAGTCGGCAGGGAATTAGGCGGAACATGGAGGGGATAGTGCACTCAGCTAAGGGGTTTCTTTGAAATTCACATCTATTTTTAGCTTCAGGTGGTAGTGGAGCCAGGTGAGAAGTGAATGAGAATGATTGATCTTACCAGATGGATTAGAGCAGTTGCATCCACCAAAACCCTGTGCTGTTACAGCCCGCCAAACACACTGAACCCCTACTGAGTCAATAATGTACGTGCATTTTATAGCAGCTGGTCCACAGGCCAGGCAGTTTATTAAGTTTTGCTCACATTACTGTGATAAAATAGATGCCTTGCTCCCTGCTATCTAGTAGCTTTTATAAAGTGTAGAACCCTTTGGTATGCTTGACACAAAAGGCTGAACGAGATGGTTTATCCAGAGTAAAGACTCAGGAGTCAAAATAAAACCAAATGTTGGTAAAGGTCATGTGGGAATCTATGTATAATCTTAAATCATGAACAAAACATACAGTAAGACCAACTATAGTATGGTGTGTTACATTGGCTGTTATCCAGTAAATTAAAAAAATGTTTCATCCAGCACAATGTCTAATTTTTAGTCTAATTATATATTTTAATTTGACTTGTTTTCTTTTCTTTTAATTCATTTACTGAAGTTTTTACCTTTTTCTCTATGCATTCTGATCTGAATTCCCCCTCTGGAGTTACATTTTATTTTATCTCATATGCTCCATACACAGAAACCAACAACATGGAAAACATTGATTCTGAAGCTAATGTACAGTTTTGAATAATTATCAGCTGATGTATGTTTTTACAGCATTCCAGAATGGACAAATCCAACACTGGTTCTAGATAGAGATATTCACGTTTTTGTGTCGGCCACCGTAGTTCTCCTACACGCTTGGCACACAGGAGAAGTTTCATTTGGTTGCGATCTGCAGCTTCACCGCTAGATGTCGCCAAATCCAACACAGAAGAGAAGGTGGATTTCACGAATAACTACCGTCAATGGAGTGTGTCAAGTTAAATAACCAAGAACATGGTTTGCTGAATGAAACACAATACATTACAAATATTTTTTAAATATAAAGTTCAGTCTGCAGGGTGTACAATAACATACACATACACTGTATGTTACAGGGAACTCACAGTTAACATCAAACATCTAAAGGAAGTAACAGTAAGAAAAAAAACGATATCAAGACACAAAACATGAAAGCAAAACATGCTCCCTCACCTTTACAGCGGACAGCAAGCATTTTCTCTCTAGAGAAATCATTTCCTACCCGTGATGGCTGAACCTGATGTGAAGATCCAGCCAGGTCAATAAACATGCTGGCTCGGTAAATACCTGCAGAGTTGCGGAGAAAACTAAAAATGTTGGTCCTTACACTGGATGCTTTCTTATTTGAATTTGTTTTTCACTTCCCAAGTCATACAGACAGTATTATCTGTTTTTGGACACACGTGCGTTTACTTGGGTCACTTATGGGGACATTATATTGACTTTCATTAAATTGCTGTAGACTTACCTTAACCTAACCAATGACCCAAAAATCTGCTTTTACCCAAACGTGGACGTGGCCTTTGTCCCCAATTGCTGTGCCGAATTAACTGGTCTTTATTTTGAAATGTCCCCCCCAAAGGTAGCCTAAGTTAAGAACACCCACATACAGTCGTGTTTCACTGTCAATTTAGAGGACGTTACATTGACTTAGGGTTAAGGTCTCCAGGAAATAAATCTAACAGCTACTTGGCCCTACCTTAACCTCAACCGTAACCCCTAACCATAAAACAAGTCTTTAACCAAAAGTGTAATGAGTTACATTGTTGGGACTTGCAGTTTGTCCCCAAAATGAAGGAGAGACCCCACAATGTGACTGTGTAAACAGATTGATGTCCCCACAACATGAGTAATACACCCCCCCCACACGCACACCTGTCATCTGAAAGGTGAGTTGGGTTAAGCTACAGTGTGCATTTGTAGATGTTTGGCGTGTGTGTGTGTGTGTGTGTGTGAGTGAGAGAGAGGGCTTGTGGAACAGAATAAAGTGGTGCTTGTCCATCACTCCTTGGTTTCACACAAATGCTCAGTGGTTATTGTAGTTCCTTTTAAATCTGTTAAGGAGACAGGAAATCTTAATGTAGCACCTGTACTGCATGTCATCTGTTACAGCAGCAAAATGAACCAGTGCATGCGTCGCGTTTGTATTGTGAAGAGATGCAATGAATATACTGTAAACAGTATACATATATTAGGGGTGGGTATCTCTCACTCTGAGATAAGTATCTAGATATATGGTTATCATTGCTTCAATATATATATATATCTGATAAATGTTTTATCACATCGGACACGAACACTGGTCTCCTGGGTGAAAGTCCTCTTTGTTTGACCCAATCATCCACTTGCTCCGAGCATCTAATATTGTTGCATCATGAAATGACGCGAAAAGCAAACATGTGGTTACAACACATAAAATGACTGAAGATGCATGTTATTCATACATGCCATTTGTTGACAACGCTGGTTAATCTCGATACACCTGGATGCTGATTTTTTTATTAGCATTTTCTTGAAAGTCTGCACTACAAATGTGCACCGAATTTGGATTAAAACTTTATTGCCAAGGCCATAGAAATATTAACATTTCTTTGTTATGTTTGGTAGCTTGGCGTTACCAAACACAGCAACAAGTTATTTTTAAATTGCTTCTAAAAATTGCAGGTAAATGAATTGTTCACTTGTCTCTTCACTGTTTTGATCAACAGCCCTTAACCTTCCATTGGTGCTTCCTGCAATACAGAGTACCTTCGTCAGGCTTGTTTTGTAGGTAAAGACCTGGCAGAGATGGAGTGTGGGCGAGTAGGACTGTTGAAAGCACAAAACTGTGGATTTAATTTTTTGAAATATGAAAAGACAGACAATACGGTAGGAGGATGGGTAAGAGTCCAGTATTATAGGCATATTTACATACTGATGACAGGTAGTCTAAAGCAGGGGTCTTCAACGTTTTTCAGGCCAAGGACCCCCAAACCGATAGAGAGATGGAGCAGGGACCCTCGACTATATGTTTTATATTAAATGGGCCTAGTACCGTGTATAAACATACCTCTTTATTGTGCATTCAATACTAAGCTATTCAAATAATACACAGGTTCATATATTCATGTTTTTATTTTAAACATGTGCAAGGTACAGTGAGTAGGGAGGCCGTGCCACCGCCTTTTATAAACATACCGTGTCAGCTGATACCAATGCCAATATCAACATTGTCTGTCAATTGCATGATAATCATGCATACAAGCTATTCAAATTAATGTTTTTATTCTAAACATAAATGTCAACCCCCTGTTGAAGACCTCTGGTCTAAAGGATATTGAGTTTCCTGAGCCAATCCACAGGATCGTTACGAGGGCCAATCAGGGCATTTTCTGATTGATCAGCATTGTACATTTGATAAATGATATCACCAATTAATGCATTTCTAATCTGAGTAAGCTTAGTTTAAGTCATTGAGCCCCAGGGACTTCAGCTTTTAAAGATTAACATTTGTAGTTAGTGGAACCATTTCCTTACACACCGGGGGGGGGAGCCTTTGTCCCTACTTCAGCCCCACTTCTTCACAAGTACTAGTGCTTAAAGTGTCATTGTTTCCCCAGTCTAAGCTTCCCTGATAGAAGAGTTCCACACTTCTCTCTACAGATATTATACTCACTCTACATCTAATCTACTACAGATCACAAAAATGCTGTATTACAAACACGTTTTATTGATAGTATGCATTCAAATTGTTTGAAATGAATTGTCGTGTTTGCTGGAACCATTTTCTGAGTGGAGGTTGTTTGCCATCTTTTCAGAAGATAACTCTTTATAACAAAGGTTTCATGTTAGGAAGTGAAATGAGTGAGGCAGGACCATTTTTTCTCAGATAACACATTTTTAGGGCCTTTATTACAAAATGAAATTTAGAGCAGCTATTCAGTGAACCAGAATTAGTCAGTGGGCTTTAATGTGAATATAACATTCTTGGATGCTTATGAATCTTCAAAGTTAACCCTACAATTAGTCAATAGTGGGATGGATGTGTAATTGCTCCCTGGAAATAACACTGCAGCTTAATACTTGTTATTTTGCTGTTCATTTGCATTTTGTTCTACCGCTGTATTTGTTGCGTGTAAAAAATGCCTCCAGCAAAAAGAACGAAACTCAACAAATACAGATGCATGGTCAGTGGCCCACAGGACTTGGACCCAGGAGTCCGCTGTTGGTTGTGTGTTTCTTTGTATAAGATGTCGAGTCCTTGGATGATGAGTGTGATGTGTGTAATTATACCAATAATCCCCAATTTTACTAAATGTAGCAGTAACCTGATGACAGTTTTTAGGAATACAGTTACCTTTTGTTGTATCCTTATGACGATATCGTTCCATATGTTCCATTACTCCCCAAGCCTGTTGCCAACACGGGTAGTTGTGTAACCTGTATGTGGTTGAGGCAAGAAGCATGGGTGTGGAGGTTGGGGTGGTGAATGGACACGTAACCAGTCCAAACTTGAGGAGACCAAATCATGTTTGCAGGAATTAAAAACATTGGTATAAAAAAAACTTTATTCATTCCCTCCCTGTCAGCTTGTTTCTTCCTCTAACTCAGCTGTCAACTGAATTTTCGAATCATCCAAGGTAATAACACGAATAATACAGCAAATCTTTTTAAATGGACCATTCATTTACATTCACTTAGCTTCAGCCTAAATTCTAATCTAATTTATTTTAGTTTGTGAAAGCAACTAGTCTCTAATTCAGTACAGCTGCATGTGTACTGTCCATAATGATAAACACAAATTTCTGCCAGTCTTTTTCCACAGCCACACAACACATTACGTAACTAGACTCTCTGCTGGGCTTGAATGCTCAACCTAATTCACCAGAACTCTCAGCCAAAGCCAAGTGGCTTTTAAGTTTGCAATTGGCTTACACAGGAGGCAGAAACAGAGGCATTTTGATGCGAAACTACTCAAAAATGTTTTTGACATGTTCAACTTTTAGTTAAGGTTGTTGGAGTCCTACACTTTCTCACTGTAGCATCTTAACACCACTTTCTGCTCCTCCACTCAAGGTCCATTGAACTGTGTTCGTACTTGAGAGCCCATATTTACACTTGACTGAAATTAGACAATCAATGTGAACAAGTGTCCATGTTGACAACATATTATTGACAACACTTTTTAGTTTTATTCCAAATACATGGTAGTTGATGAATTCAATTAAAATGTTAAGTTAATTAATTGACTGAATAACAAGGAGTGAATTCTACTGCTGCTGGTCGCAGCTAAATGTAAAGATATCAGTACATTGAAGTTTTGATTGGGTTTTGGGTTAGATGCGTGAAATAAGGTCTGTGGTTGACAAAGGCCTAACAGATTTTAACATTTACATATCTACGATATAAAATGTCAGTGAATACTCCTATCGGGAATTTTGAAGCTTTTACATGGCGGAGGCCCCTACCTTTTTAACATTCAAAAGATTCCTTAAAACTCACCTGTTTAGCATTTGTCTCAAAGTCCAGCTTCACAGAGCTGCCAGCACGGCTGTAGACTCTCTTTTGTAAATGTAAGGTCTGGCCACATTCCATTGCTAAAAAAAAATTTACATTTTCAGTGATAGTGAGTTTGAAAAGTTCACCCTCTGAGCCCCAGGTATGCACACCGCCTTTCACCTCCACCGATTTTAGTAATACTGGGCAAAAGGTATGGGATTTTATGGCTTGAAGTGTCCCCACTTGACACTGGAATGTATCCTGGATTACATCAGTATGAGGATGCACTGCGTATGACTTCTTAGAGCTGAGCAGGAGAAGTGTTTCCCCATTGTTTCCACAGGGGGATTAGTTGCCAGGAGTTACATTTTCATGTGAGAAGTCTCTCCTCTGCTTTGAATCAGGATACTCAAACCAGTCAGAGCCCCGCAGGGATTTACTCCTGCAAGCACCAACACTCTGAGGAAGCAGCACTTGTGGGTTTTTTCTGTTTGGTCCAGACACAGCTAAGATTCAAAAAATTTGAATTCTTCGAGAAAATCGTTTTCACAATTGTCTAAACAAGGAAAACATGTGAGGTGGTTGATTACCAGTGGGATGTTTAGTTTTCCAGGTGTTAAAATTTCAGACTTTCAAAAATTGCTTCAATTCTAAGATCTTTTTATTGACTTGTAGGACTCTAAAAAGGTGCTATTAAAGTCAAATGTCTTTATCTTATTTGCTCAATCATGCAGTCAGGGCGAAAAACCTAACTAGGCTGCATCATCATGGAATAAAGGAGAAGCAAAAGTGAAAGTTTCTATTATTCTCTCTCTCGCCTCCTACTGCGGTGTCAAGGTCGACCTCTAATTAGCAGATGAGGAATGTATGTCCTTAATTGAAAGTTTGGTTTGATTTTCTTAATAGGACAAGGCTGATGTTTTGTAACCACAAACGTATTGATTAGCACCGTTATAAATGGATGAGTATATAAAATGAGTGACCATAGGGAGATGACTTTTGCTCACATTTTCAGTATTTGTTAAACTCATCTTTTAGCTTAGAAATATCTTAATTCACTTTTTTTTTTACTGTACTACATGAACTTTTTGCAACAGTTAAAAATTATTTTATGATACCTAAAAAACAACCAATATCCACCACCTGTCTATGGAGCTACTCAGCATCTATTCAGGCTGGTCTGGCATTCGTAGCTTTACCTACAAAAATCAATGCGCCGTAATTTGTAAATACGAAATATGTTACAGGAAGTATAAAGATCGCAGAAGCCCACACAGGGCGGGTGGGTTCAACAAACAGCGATCCTATTGGTCAAGAGACCGCTGTTCATTCTTTGTGTTAAATGAGAACGTATTGATGTTTTTGTCATGTAACTTGCGTACATCAGTAACGGCACTTCTGTAGTTATTTTAACCCAAACAATCTTTTCCTGATCCCAACTAAGTAGTTTTGTATGCATGTAATGAGAAGTAACTTTTATAATTTGTTGATTCATTGAAAGCCCATTAGCTGTCACCAGTACGACAGCTTTCCCGCATAGGGTCCACAGAATTGTTAAGCAAACTTTTTTTTTGGCTTTTAACAGACCTGGGGCAAGCGGTTTTCCCCTGTTTCCAGTCCTAATGCTAATGCTGCTGGCTGTAGCCTGACATTTACCAAAAAATATGAGAGTGGTATCGATCTTCTCATCTTCCTATCGACGAGAAAGAAAATAAGCTATCTTGAATGTTGAACTTGTACTTATAAAAGTAATATTATGTGCCCATTTATGATAAAGTATGGTAAGTTATTCCAGTGAATGACCAACCTATTGGATATAGTTATCTTTAAGGTGTTATTAAGCACCCAAGAATGTTATCAGGTCATTGATAATCCACAAATTAAACTTTGCCATCATGGTTTAGCCCTCACACGCACACCGGTGTCATGGATATACAGTAGGTTGTGTACTGGGCAAGAGTTTTTTTAATTTCAAAGAACAGTGTGAGCACAGTGTGATAAAAATGAGCGATGAGAGCACCCGGGCAGCAGAGGTACAGCGGTTAGAGCATGAAGCCAGAGCGATGATTGAGCTGTGAACAGTGTTCATTCAGCTCTTGTGATCCAGGTCCCTTCTCTCATTACTGGATCAAAAATTAAACCGCATTCCGAAATCATCCTCCCAGGTGACCTTGAGCAGCTTCCCACTTCAATTTGTGTTTACCGGCAGCGTCCAGCCCGTCCAGCGGTGGCTCAGCACTACATCAAAATGGCACGCAGGGGCACATCACCTCATGCTGCCGTTGTGGAGTAAATAAGGGGAGGAGGTAAAACAGAGATGATGAGAGAGGTGGAAGGGGAACTAGCAGAGTATGAATATTGAATACATAATGTAATTTCCTTCATGTGCACGTGCGTCCACACTGTCAAAGGGATATTAGTTGCAGAAAAGATTCTCAAGGGGCACAGCTGCCTTCACTACTCCAGCATGGGCCCTGCACCTAATTCTGCCCACCTTAATGAATGAACTGATGCTGTACGTGTGCTGTGAATAATTACTGATTTTACTGTACAGTCTGGACCGTTCTTTTGCAGGTAAGATTGAATCGTTTAATATAGGCAGTAGACGGCAAGATCCGGGTGTGCCGAGTGAAGCCGATGCTTCATGTCCTAAAACTTGCATTCTCTTTAATGCATGGGGCGACTCCTCTGGTTGTATAGAAGTCTATGAGAAAATGACTCTACTTCTCTCTTGAGTTATTACCTCAGTAAACATTGTAAACATTAGTTTATGGTCTCAATCTCTAGTTTCAAGTCTTCAATACAGTATGATCATTTCGTAAATTATGGTCCATTTAGAGTCAAATAGACCATAAAGCAGGGGATGCTTTAGGGCGGGGCTACTGCGATTGACAGGTCACTGCCGCTAATGGAGTTATATACGGCATCTTTGCGTCACTCCTCCGAATTCCAAATATGGTTGCGAAAAAAACAACATGGTGAAGACCGCAATCCAAGATGCAGATGGCAAAATCGCCTAACTCAAGGCTTCAAAACAGCAGTCCACAAACCAATGGGTGACATCACGATTACTACATCCACTTATTATATACAGTCTATGGTTGGCAGGGAAGCGATTTGTGACCAGCCGCGTCAGCAATGCTGGTATTGTTTTCACCTGATGAGTGAACAAAACGTGTTGCTGAAGACACCTACTGTAGCAGAACAACCACAGAGGAAGTTTTGAGTACTTTAGCAGGTTTTTGACATGTCTGTTAACAGATATTGTTACCGCTATAACGTTACAAATGTGCAGGATGCAGCCACAAAACTGGGGAGATGCGTGGTTAAGATCAAAATGAAAGCAGATTCCGGAGATGGGTTCCCCCACTTTTCACACCTGGCCCAATTTGGCGTTGCGGCTGGTGTGATTCCTACTTCCTTTTTAACAGGAGGGACAACAACTGTGCGTTTCTTTTGGTTCTGTATTTTTTTTAGAACCAAGACGAAACTGATGGAAGGGGTTGGCAGTCACAAATCCGTCTTGGACAGAGCTATGGATTTGTTAATACACGGCAAAGTTAGGCCTCTGATGTGTCAGAGCCATGGTCGGGGCTCTAGGGATGGCAATGTCGGTCAGTCCACCACCTCTGCTCAGAGCGATATGTCTCAACCAGTAAAGGATCAATTGCCTGGTGAACTTTTCATTTATTGCAATTATTAGGTTTGCATTTTAATTTGTCCAATATTTGGTTTATGAACAAATACATGCTAAACATTCCCATCAACCTCAGCTGTACTTTGTGTGTTGTGCTAATTAATGAAGGTTAGCATGCTACTGTGAAACTGAAAAGGTGAACATGGTTAATGTTAATCTAGTTCAACATCAGCAGGGCAGCATTGTCATTGTGAGCGTGTTAGCACCCTAAAGTTTGCTTTTAGCTCAACCGCTGTGCTTATATACATTCTCACAGAGCTGCTAGCATGGCTGTATAGACTCTCCACTATTCATGTACCTACATTTATCAATGTGCTACTGCGATTGTTATGTCCATCCATTTGAATTAGCTTAACCTAAGGGAGCATCATTTTTATGATATACAATGAGTGGTCCGAGGCAACTCCCTTGTCTATTATGTTGAATGATCTAACCAGCAAATACACAATTTACTTGCAGAGTAAAAAGCAATCCAATACAAAGGCCTTGCAATATCGTTGTCACTATGTCTTATCACTCATTAGGTTTAGTGTTGTTGACATTGTCTCAGAGGAATGTTCATTCAACTCTGTAGCAATTTTTGAGCCAGCAATGTCGTTACATTTATGTATTGATTGAGAAACGTTTTATAATATTCTGCAATCCATAAACGGGGGTAAAGCCTCAGAAACACTTACTGGTGATGCAGAAAGCATATAAGAGTCGGTATGTTGAGCTCCATCGTCGGCTCAGTTTGTTTACAGACTGACCAACCGGTGCAACTGCTGTCTCGTGTTGTTCATTGCTGAAATGCTCCATGAGAGAGCACCAATGATGATGATAAAATGACTTACGTCTGGCCCGAGTTAGACACCACCCCACAAAACATTCTTGAGATGTACTTTTTTCGTCTCAAACTTATTCCTCCACCAGACACAAATCAATTGCTACCCTTCAAGCATTTCCCTCTGCATTGATTGACTTGACTTTAAGAGTATACATTAGGATAAAGCAGCGAGGTAGCAGCAACCTTTTGCTAAGCACAAATAACTACAAAACTACATATTTAGCCTTAAAGTACATCTTTGCATATGTTACACAGCTCAAATTGGATGGTAGAGAGACACTGCTGCAAGCAAAGTGACTTTTTTCCAAGATGAACTACTTCCCCAAAGTTTTTATTCTGCATATCTGGCAGACAATTAAGTATCTTCAATAATGTTACTCGTACAAGGAATGCACACTGTGGACGACAGATGTATTTTTGAAGCTCTTGGAAATGTGTTCACACAATCACGCACACTTGTCTAAAAACCCCTCCGATGCCTCAGATGTTCTACGCCACAGGGCATGTGTGGGTATTTCTGGACTGCGAGGTGATAATTACAATTTACACTCGGAGGGCTGCTGCAGAGATGCAAAGACCAGTAGGAGGCGTGATAGCAAACAAAATGCAAGTTGAGATAATCACAGGGTTCCTACGGAGGTCTGGGAGAGACAGAAGTGCACGGAAAAAGTTGTTCCACAAAAACATGAAATGCTACACACTGTAAGACACATAATGAAAGAACTATTTAAACGTGAAAGAATATATGCCACTGTTTGTTTCCCACGTGAGCATCCTGAGGTGAAACTTGATTTTTTTTTTTCAGATGAGTCGCTATCTTATTTACAAGAGTTTTCTACAGAGTTAAGTTTGTTGCTGTGACCTAGGTTCTCTGTTTTCAGATCATTTATTTAGACAAATTTCTAGTTTACAGTCATTGCACTGTAATCAAACATACACACATGCACACACACATTTATATAAAAAAACAACTGGCAAGTTCTAAAATAAATTCCCAAAAGTCTGGAAAGACTCTAGGAGTGGCTGAAGCCCAATGCAAGTAAAGAAACCAAGGCAAGCTGTCCTTATTGCAAGACAGACTTTTGTACCAAGTTATGTCACTAAAAACCACATGTCAACTCAAGCGCTAACTGGAAAATCACTTGGCAATGTTGCAATCATTGGACTGAACTCCATATACTGCTCGGATATACGAATAATTCAATGTTGACATCTCGTTTCACATGGGGCACGTACAAAGGTCTCCTGGGTGAAAGATCGTTTTTTGTTTGACCCATCCTCCTCAACCCCGACCCGCCCTGTGTGGGTTTCTACTTTGTGGTTCATCATTACGTGGATCACATGCAAACTGATTTTGTGGGATATCGATGAATTACAGCCTGCTCTATAAGCCCACTCATACACAAATACACCATATTTAGCCTCTCTGTGACACCCCGAGGAGTTTCTGCAGTGAAAAGCTCAGCAGCAGTTCATAAACTATAAAGTGAAAAGATGAAGACTCAGACAGAATGAACCGAGCAGCTTTTTGCTGGCTGGACTTTCACAAAAAAAAGACTGTTTTCCTCATCTCTCTTGCAGTCAAACACACACTCAGACAATAGGACAATAGGCCTTTGCTTTCACAAGTCATCTGTTCCTGACGGGTAACAGACCCTGCTGCTCCACACCTATCTGACTGCATCATGCCACGTCAGCGTGTAGCATTTATCACAGTCAGGTGGTTCCAGGTCAACGATTGCTTGTTAATGGCAGGTGTTAAAATATACACAGCACACATGGCCACGCTCCGTACTTTGTTATTGAGGAATGTAATTAGCCTCTCAGCATCTCACGTCTCTGCTGATTGTCCGTAACAATGAAGTCCAGACGAAGCCAGTGCAAAAGAGGGTGGTGTATGTTTTTGCATGCATGTTTGCAGTTTTTTTTTGTAATCATGCAAACTAAAACACAGCCACAAATCTTTGATCCATGTCGTCAGTTTCGTAAGAAACTGGATTGAAGCAGAACATTGTGTCTCTTCTTCTGGGAAACCAGGACGGCAACGAGAAGAAGCCAAGCCAAAGCCGGGGATCAAGTGTGTGTGCGTGAGTGTTTCTCTTAGTTGTGTGAGTGACCTTTTTGTTCGCAATATCAGCCTTGGTGATGTGTGGCCTAGTTGGCTTGCATCCATGAAATATTGTATATTATGTATTGAGTCTGTGTAAGACTTCAGCACAACATTGGAACACAAATTATTGGGGACGCAGGTATTTCGCACACTGGACAGATAGTTATCAAACATGGAGATAATGAAAGTGAAAGAAGAAGACCTGGAAAAAGTATGTCGTTGAAAAGAAGTGCAGACCAAGCTAGTCTAAACTAGTGTTCTCCAACTCTATTCTTATTCTATACTTAATACCTATTGGAGTCCTAATGACCTTTGAAGAACGCACTGGAATCAGACAGAGTTCGATACAATAAAGTTTATTCTACAAGCAAAGAACACAACCTGAGTTATTCTCCGGAAAACTACTTACGGTATATGATTTGTGTCTTTTTCCTTGAAAATCACAGGTGTGTCTTTTCCTGTCATGTGGATGTGTTATGTCCGTATGGTTTCCAATGTGTCAATTTCATGTACCAATTTGTCATGGTCAACTTTATCTTTCTAGTGGGAGTTGAAAGCCTTTTCCTGATGCCGCCTAGCATAACGTGACTCTTTTTTTAAAATCACAGCTGGGCTGTTCTTATCATAGCCCGAGCAGCCTTCGCTTGCCTTTTCCATGATAGCCTTACCAGACACCTGCTATGCCTCTTTAGTAGTAAAGCCAGTCTTACCACGCACCTCCTATGCCTCTTTAGCAGTTTTTTTCAACAAGAGACTTTGATCTTTACTAAGCCAAACAGGCTGTACAGGTGCTGGTCATATAATTAGAATATCATCAAAAAGTTGATTTATTTCACTAATTCCATTCAAAAAGTGAAACTTGTCTATTATATTCATTCATTACACACAGACTGATATATTTCAAATGTTTCTTTTAATTTTGATGATTATAACTGACAACTAAGGAAAATCCCAAATTCAGTATCTCAGAAAATTTGAATATTACTTAAGACCAATACAAAGAAAGGATTTTTAGAAATCTTGGCCAACTGAAAAGTATAAACATGAAAAGTATGAGCATGTACAGCACTTAATACTTAGTTGGGGCTCCTTTTGCCTGAATTACTGCAGCAATGCGGCGTGGCATGGAGTCGATCAGTCTGTGGCACTGCTCAGGTGTTATGAGAGCCCAGGTTGCTCTGATAGTGGCCTTCAGCTCTTCTGCATTGTTGGGTCTGGCATTTCGCATCATCCTCTTCACAATACCCCATAGATTTTCTATGAGGTTAAGGTCAGGCGAGTTTGCTGGCCAATTAAGAACAGGGATACCATGGTCCTTAAACCAGGTACTGGTTGCTTTGGCACTGTGTGCAGGTGCCAAGTCCTGTTGGAAAATGAAATCTGCATCTCCATAAAGTTGGTCGGAAGCATGAAGTGCTCTAAAACTTCCTGGTATACGGCTGCGTTGACCTTGGACCTCAGAAAACACAGTGGACCAACACCAGCAGATGACATGGCACCCCAAACCATCACTGACTGTGGAAACTTTACACTGGACCTCAAGCAACGTGGATTGTGGGTCTCTTCCTCCAGACTCTGGGACCCTGATTTCCAAAGGAAATGCAAAATTTACTTTCATCAGAGAACATAACTTTGCACCACTCAGCAGCAGTCCAGTCCTTTTTGTCTTTAGCCCAGGCGAGACGCTTCTGACGCTGTCTGTTGTTCAAGAGTGGCTTGACACAAGGAATGCGACAGCTGAAACCCATGTCTTGCATACGTCTGTGCGTAGTGGTTCTTGAAGCACTGACTCCAGCTGCAGTCCACTCTTTCTGAATCGGTTTTGTTTCACAATCCTCTCCAGGGTGCGGTTATCCCTATGGCTTGTACACTTTTTTCTACCACATCTTTTCCTTCCCTTCACCTCTCTATTAATGTGCTCGGACACAGAGCTCTGTGAACAGCCAGCCTCTTTTGCAATGACCTTTTGTGTCTTGCCCTCCTTGTGCAAGGTGTCAATGGTCGTCTTTTGGACAACTGTCAAGTCAGCAGTCTTCCCCATGATTGTGTAGCCTACAGAACTAGACTGAGAGACCATTTAAAGGCATTTGCAGGTGTTTTCAGTTAATTAGCTGATTAGAGTGTGGCACCAGGTCTCTTCAATATTGAACCTTTTCACAATATTCTAATTTTCTGAGATACTGAATTTGGGATTTTCCTTAGTTGTCAGTTATAATCATCAAAATTAAAAGAAATAAACATTTGAAATATATCAGTCTGTGTGTAATGAATGAATATAATAGACAAGTTTCACTTTTTGAATGGAATTAGTGAAATAAATCAACTTTTTGATGATATTCTAATTATATGACCAGCAGCTGTATGTTGACCCATTCACACTATTTCTCAATATGCAGATGTCACATATTTGAGTTTAAAACATTTACATATATTTAATTAAATAGATATGATGGATGGTGCTAATATGATAAATCAAACTCCAACAATGGCTTCTTCACAGAACCAAACACACACAAACCCAATCATGTGAGCACACAAACATTGTGCGTAGCTTTGCTGGAGAGGCTTTGATGAATAAAAATCAATTACTTTGTCTGAGTTTGTAATCAGCCTCTTCACACCAAATGACTTCACACAAATTTCCCTTCAGACGGACAGAAGCCCAAAACAACAGAGGAATGAGAGACACTGGCTTTTAAGTTCTGCTCGCAGATAGAATAAAGAAAACATTGAATATTCTGTTTGATTTTAACAAATGGCTATTAATCGCACACATATTTGGTGAACACCTTGTTTGATGAACTGATTACTACTTACATGTAGACCCCATGTAATTTCAATATGATTTATGAAGGGTCTCGTGTCATTGTTGAAAGTTTACACAAAGTGGAAAGGATGATTGAGTAATTGCTATTGTCAAAAATAAAAACAAACTCTTTTATTCCCCTCATTCCTGAACATCTAATTAAAAATAAAAATGAATGGAGCAAAAACATTAGGTGGTGAACAAAAATAGTCACACAATACAAAAGCCAATTAAAAGTTCACACCTGATGTCAGCAGTGGAGTTACTGTTCCCTGTTGAGCTTTTGGCCTCTCTCTTCATTTTAACTTGGCCAGCATTGGTTAAAAAAAAAAAGTGTAAATGAAAGAATTGGTTTCAGATTCATTGGTCCATAAAACAAAAAGGCCACTGATGAACCTTGAAGATTATTTGTGCACAGGCAAAAAATCAATATAGAAAACAGTTTCCTCTTGGATTATTTATCCCAGGAACAGCATGCACACAAACAACAAATATAGGATGGGGGCTCCTCCCTCCGTCACTCTGGGAGTGTCCGTACAAAACCAATCCATACAAACAGCAAATAGCACTAACAATCTCAGCTGCTCAGCAGTAACAAATCAGCAGTAATATCCATCATTTAAACTATCTGCCCTCTTCCACTGTAAAATAAACAAAACAAACAGGGTTTGACCACCAGTTGTATCACTGTTACTGCATGAGGCCACAGCTGCACACTTCAAGGATGTGATACAAATTTCTAGCTGGTGGTAACAGCAGAGGGCACTAATGTGCAATAACAGCTAGCAATATGTAAAAGAAGACTGCAAGCTGATGTTATTAACAACGCACGTTTCAAAGCTTTAAAACCAAGCCAAGTTGACGTAGTTGCCAAACTGTTTGATTCTAACTTTTGGGTCCATCACATGATGCCATTAGACACGAAAATACTTTTCCCATAGACTTAAATTGTGAAAGAGACGTCTATAAATCAGTGGATAATTTCTTTGAGGTACTTCAACCCAGTACGAACATTTCAATAGCCCTTATTGAAATCATTAGATATGTAAGCAGGGGCTCTGTGTTCCCCACTGTGTGTGTGTGTGTGTCTTCCTATCTTGTCATGTGGGCCCTGCCTACCAGCACACCTGCCCGTAATCAGCTCATCACCTCTCTTGTCTCATCACTCACCTGGCAACAATCAGTTCATGGAAATCCACAGAACAGAATGTGATGGGATCGTCATGCTTCAAGACTGATTTTTACAGAATCAAATTGCTGTCACGCAAAGTAGCCAGTTATGCACACTGGAACAGTATATTAAAATGGATGAAATGAAATGAAATCCTCCAACAGATTTAATCTACTCGACTTCATATTTGGTCAGTTCATTGTAAATCTGAATTTGTTCATTCAAATTAAAGATTTATTGGAAACGGCTTGCACACAAAAGTAATAGGTTGGTCCAATACAGTAACATGAAAGTTATGAGCTTGCCTGACTCTGGCCAAAAGGTTTGGTTGGTTTAATAACATTTTTATTTTCATAACATTATGATGCTACATTTTAGAAAAAAGATTAAATCATAAATATATTGATAACGATGCCATTTACATAGTAGATTGTATGTATACATTGGCAAGCCACCTACAGGGGAAAAAAGTGTATGCCAATAAAAAAAACATTTGATTCAGCTGTGGGGAATTATATCAATGCTATCCAACCACATTGCGGTACAATGCCTAAAATATCGTTGCATCTTGCACGGGTACAAAAATGTATATAAAGAACATGTAATTTTCTTCTACGTCCAATACTTCTTTTAAATACACTCCTTGTTACCTTGTACAAGTGAGGGTTTTGCATCATTAAATTGTGAGTAAACGACTTTCACACCACTCAGCCTTGAAGATAAATGAATAAATGTTATGATACAACAGCCAGAGCCCTCTCTCTCGCTTTTGAAGCTAGAGCTCTTCAAGGAAAATTAAAACGTTTTTTTTTTACAGATAATGAATAGGACTTTTATTCAAATTCAAAATCGTAACATTTCTTTGTGGATTTCACCCCTCTTGGCAGATCCCCTTTAAAAAAGGAATATGGAAAATCAAACATGGCAATTTCAGTAGATTGTGCACTACAGTGATGTCGCCCTCAGGCTTACTTTAAATATTTGAATAACTACTTACCCGCCTCCAACTTCCCCAATATTAGGAAGTGCAATGAATTGAACGTACTCTGCTTAACGCTTTGAATCTAACACGGTGCTGCTGCTTTAGGCTTAAATTCAGATATCTGTTGAACAAATGGTTTCAACAAAGGAAGAGATTCACATAACATCTCAAGGCAGTTATCTGCACACATTTTCCATTGTTAAATCTATGATTCCTGATTCAATGAGGAAGAACAGAGGTAGATGAAATCAATGAGAAAAGCAGAAATATGACCACTAAAGTATCAGGACTATTAGTTTGTGTGTTTTTGATGTGCCACCATCTTTGCAGATCAGGGCACTGTAGTGTTTTGGCTCTCTGGGCAATAAAAAAATAAATAAAACTTAAAATCAATGCAGCAGAATGAGATGTTTTTATTAATTCATGCATACTTCTTCCTTGTCAAAACAAACTTCTACACTACCCACAATGCAAGTTGATCGCTGGCAGTTCAGGATGAGATTCAGGTGTGTTTCGCTAGTAGCAGTTCCCTCTGGAGCCACAAAAGGCTTCGTACATCTGTAAACAAACAAATGTATTTGTAGGTTTTATATAACATTATTAAGGTTGATTTTGACTCCCTATAAATGTAGACCATGGTAAATAAATGAATAAATAAAAAGAAAATGATGAACATTGGTGGGTTACATGATCTGTATACTTCCATTCACGTCTTTGAATCATACACCTCATGCTGTTATTTGGGGCAAACGTGTGATCATACAGTGGGTACGGAAAGTATTCAGACCCCTTTAAATTTTTCACTCTGTTTCATTGCAGCCATTTGCTAAAATCAAAAAAGTTAATTTTATCTCTCATTAATGTACACTCAGCACCCCATCTTGACAGAAAAAAACAGAAATGTAGAAATTTTTGCAAATTTATTAAAAAAGAAAAACTGAAATATCACATGGTCATAAGTATTCAGACCCTTTGCTGTGACACTCATATTTAACTCACATGCTGTTCATTTCTTCTGATCCTCCTTGAGATGGTTCTACTCCTTCATTGGAGTCCAGCTGTGTTTAATTAAACTGCTTGGACTTGATTAGGAAAGGCACACACCTGTCTATATAAGACCTTACAGCTCACAGTGCATGTCAGAGCAAATGAGAATCATGAGGTCGAAGGAACTG
This sequence comes from Anarrhichthys ocellatus, assembly GCF_004355925.1. Classification (NCBI taxonomy): domain Eukaryota; kingdom Metazoa; phylum Chordata; class Actinopteri; order Perciformes; family Anarhichadidae; genus Anarrhichthys; species Anarrhichthys ocellatus. The sequence goes on along the minus strand of NW_022280112.1, from coordinate 7,370 downwards.
CCCAAGGAGCTCAGAGACAGAATTGTGGCAAGGCACAGATCTGGCCAAGGTTACAAAAGAATTTCTGCAGCACTCAAGGTTCCTAAGAGCACAGTGGCCTCCATAATCCTTAAATGGAAGAAGTTTGGGACGACCAGAACTCTTCCTAGACCTGGCCGTCCAGCCAAACTGAGCAATCGTGGAAGAAGAGCCTTGGTGAGAGAGGTAAAGAAGAACCCAAAGATCACTGTGGCTGAGCTCCAGAGATGCAGTAGGGAGATGGAAGAAAGTTCCACAAAGTCAACTATCACTGCAGCCCTCCACCAGTCGGGGCTTTATGGCAGAGTGGCCCGACGGAAGCCTCTCCTCAGTGAAAGACATATGAAAGCCCGCATAGAGTTTGCCAAAAAACACATGAAGGACTCCCAGACTATGAGAAATAAGATTCTCTGGTCTGATGAGACCAAGATTGAACTTTTTGGCATTAATTCTAAGCGGTATGTGTGGAGAAAACCAGGCACTGCTCATCACCTGCCCAATACAATCCCAACATTGAAACATGGTGGTGGCAGCATCATGCTATGGGGGTGTTTTTCAGCTGCAGGGACAGGACGACTGGTTGCAATTGAAGGAAAGATGAATGCGGCCAAGTACAGAGATATCCTGGAAGAAAACCTCTTCCAGAGTGCTCTGGACCTCAGACTGGGCCGAAGGTTCACCATCCAACAAGACGATGACCCTAAGCACACAGCTAAAATAACAAAGGAGTGGCTTCGGAACAACTCTGTGACCATTCTTGACTGGCCCAGCCAGAGCCCTGACCTAAACCCAATTGAGCATCTCTGGAGAGACCTGAAAATGGCTGTCCACCAACGTTCACCATCCAACCTGACGGAACTGGAGAGGATCTGCAAGGAAGAATGGCAGAGGATCCCCAAATCCAGGTGTGAAAAACTTGTTGCATCATTCCCAAGAAGAGTCATGGCTGTACTAGCTCAAAAGGGTGCTTCTACTCAATACTGAGCAAAGGGTCTGAATACTTATGACCATGTGATATTTCAGTTTTTCTTTTTTAATAAATTTGCAAAAATTTCTACATTTGTCAAGATGGGGTGCCGAGTGTACATTAATGAGAAATGAAATGAACTTTTTTGATTTTAGCAAATGGCTGCAATGAAACAGAGTGAAAAATTTAAAGGGGTCTGAATACTTTCCGTACCCACTGTATATTTCAAAAACATTTCAATGTGCCTCAAAAAAGGACCTCAGGCATGAATTGTATATCACTCCATCTTCAGAAAGGATTTTTTATTATGTCACTGCTTCTATTATTTGCTTGTTTTACTAGTTTTCGTTAACCCATAATCATCACAGTGCCCAGCAGCAGTTAGCCCTAACTTTACTGACCAAAGCACAGCATTTCCTCAGACTCCATCATAACAAAAGCATTTCCTGTGAATCCCTTAAACACAGCTATTCTTAGTTGTGATTGACAGGTGATTATACACTAAAGAAAACTTAATTAATATTGCCATCCATTTCTGCCGATGGGTCCCCTGAAATGCTACACACTGGCCTTTTAACAGCCCTAGCAACTTGAATGATCATTTTCTAGGTACTGTATGCTTGAAAAGTCGGGTCCAAATAACATTGCCATGCACACAAACACACACATATATACTCAGCAGACCAAACTACTACAGTTGTGTCTTGCTGTGTTTACTGAAGCCTCGAGCCTTCTGTATGCAGTATGATCCGTTTTAATTAGACAGGTTCATTTACTTCATTCATCAGCATCAGGGAGTCAAGTCATATGCAATGATCTGTGTTAAAAGAAAAGAAATCATGAAAAAAATGGATCATCCTCTGGCCGTGCCCGTGTCTCCCTGTGTTCCCCATGTCCCTGGTTTGCCTCTCTATATGCATGTGTGTGTGTGTGTGTGTGTGTGTATGTATTCCCGTCTTGACCCTCACGTGGGCCCCGCCTACCAAGCACACCTGCCTGCAAAGCTCATCAACTCTCCCAGCTCACAACACACCTGGCTTTAATCAGCTCATTAAAACTGCTGAACTATTTCATTGGAAATGCCACAGAAAAGTTATGAGGATGGGATTGTATTCTTTCTACTGAAAAATATATTTAAAAATATGCAATTGCAATTAGTATTGACTGCTTGAGTAATGCCAGAGCAGCGTTTTTGAATAGATACCGTTGCATACTAAGACCTTATGGAAACTCAAGTTTTTGTTGATATAATTATAATCGATAAATGAAGATTTTTATAAAATATAATTGCTGTCATGTTTCACACAACGTAGCTTATCATGCACACTGAAACAGTATAGTACATCAAAATTCACCACTGACAGCATGTTTATTGTTGAGAAATAAAAATAAGCAATAAAACGATACTTTAACAGAGCACTTCTGTCACTTTAAAGCCATTGATGCCTGTGTTTTATTTTGTATATATTTATTTAATGTCTTGTTTTAAATCAGAAATGTCTTGTCTTAATGTTTTATACATTTTCTACCTATTGCTGCTGTACTGACTGAGTCGCCAACTTAATTTTGTTGTATGTTTTTACGATGACAATAAACATCCTTCTCCTTGTCCTTATTTACTACTTTGTAAGTTAAAACTGATCAAAGTTAAGTTATGGCTTGAACATGGTTCAAAGATTTGTGGCTGTGTATTAGTTGTTAAAAATACATGAATACGTTTCTACTGAAATGTCTGGTGTTTGTGTGTGTGTGTGTGTGTGTGTGTGTGTGTGTGTGTGTGTTCTGAGGATTAAAATCATAAAATCGCGTTAAATCTGTCGGTGTGAATGTGGTTGCCCATGTCTTTCATTTGAAAATCCTGGAGTGGGCACCAGGTCTGAACTAATGTTTGTTTCCTGTGCTCCAGGATTCCCTGACCTGTCTGTGCCCACCTACTCTCCCTCGCTACCTCCAGCCATTCCCCCTCTCCAATCCATCCATGTCTACAGTAACATTACAATAAACCTGTTAAGCTTCATCTATCTCAGTCAGTGTCCTGTGATTGGGTCCTCGTTACTACACCGCAGCAACGACACTGTATAATGAAAAAGGTGTGTCTTGGTATTTCCTGGAACGCGGAAAAACTACCTCACTAGAATACTAGAAACGCGTAAAATGTGTTACTTTGTTTCAATAAAATATTTAAGTCTTATTTTTTCATAAACTATTAATAGTCCAGATTTCCATCCATCCATTTTCCACCGCTTATCCGGGGTCGGGTCGCGGTGGCAGCAGGTCAAGCAGGCCGACCCAGACCTCCCTCTCACCGGCAACATGTTCCAGCTCATTCTGGGGGATCCCGAGGCAGTTCCCAGGCCAGCTGGGAGATGTAATCTCTCCAGCGTGTTCTGGGTCTTCCCCGGGGTCTCTTCCCAGTTGGACGTGCCTGGAAAACCTCCAGTGGGAGGCGTCCAGGAGGCATCCTAATTAGATGCCCGAACCACCTCAGCTGACTCCTTTCGACGCGAAGGAGTAGCGGCTCTACTCCAAGCTCCCTCCTGATGACTGAGCTCCTTACCCTATCTCTAAGGCTGAGCCCGGCCACCCTACGGAGGAAACTCATTTCGGCCGCTTGTAGCCGCGACCTTGTCCTTTCGGTCACGACCCAGAGTTCGTGACCATAGGTGAGGGTAGGAACGTAGACCGAGTGGTAAATTGAGAGCTTTGCCTTCCGGCTCAGCTCCCTCTTCACCAAGACGGTCCGGTGCAGCGCCTGCTTTACTGCTGCAGCTGCACCGATCCGTCTGTCGATCTCCCGTTCCATCTTACCCTCACTCGTGAACAAGACCCCGAGATACTTGAACTCCTTCGCTTGAGGAGTCCAGATTTATATTTTTTAAATTGACTTTTATACCTATAACTGCCAGCGGGTAAAAAATGTACTCTTGTAGGGAAAGCAATCCTTTTTTTGTGCTGTTCCCCAGTGTCAAATATGCAGTGTCAAAGTATATGGACTCTCTCAGAGTTATTACAACAGCAAGAGTAATTGCAACCAATGTAGCCGCCAGTGTTGGTGAAAATAATCAGTTAAAAATGTTAGTGTAAAATATCAGTGTTAAAATAAATTGACTATTTCAGAGTTATTACAACAAAAGCAAGAGTAAAACGCTCCCCAGTGTTGATGAAGATGTTCACTGCTACAAGACATGGTGTACTCACATTGTGCTAATCATCTGAATTTCTGGAATGGGAAACGGGAAAGTGAATCAGCGATGGAGTTGTCGTGACCTGGAATGTGGGAGGCTCGGATGATGAACTGGTGCTGGGCCGAAACTAAGGTTAGTCTCCGCATGAACAGCATTATTTCTAGACAATGTGACCGTCCTTAATGATGTCTATGAGGGTGCTTTTGTCTGATTCATGCCCCCAAAGAATGGCTGCTACGACTATTGGATACATTTCGGAGATTGCGGAAGAAGGAGTAAGGGAGGAGAATTCGGGCGGCCATGTGGCTGAGAACCACTTGTTGACATAGACGCTGCTGAAGCCGTTGGAGGGTGCTGCGTCCGTGTAAAGCTGGATGTCTTCCAGCTTGGTGATGTGTTCGTCGTAGACAAAGGAGATGCTGTTTCAAGAGGATAGGAACCGGTGCCATAATTTTAGCACCGTTTGGCATGCTTTGTTGAGTGTGACGTGGTCATGGAGCTTTGTAAAGGAGGAGGCGACTGAAAGAAGATGTGACAAGAAGGATCGGCCTTGAGGGATTATGTGGATGGCGTAGTTGAGGTGGCCTAAAAGCGAAAGGAGCTAGTGTTTGGTGCATTTGGGGGCCAGGAGGAAGTTAGAGATGAGTAATGAAATACGGTTGACTTTTTCAGTAGGTATAGATGCTTGGAGTGAGACGGAGTCGAGGGTGATGCCGAGGAATTCCAGGGACGTACTGGGACCTGCGGTTTTCTCTGCTGAGAGGGGAACGCCGAGTTCCTGGAACGCGGAAGTTAGTGTGGAGGCAGAGTGCTGGGGGAGAGGAAGGTGGCGTGACGGTGAGGAAGTCATCTAAGAGGTGGATGACGTACGGGAGTTTGTGAATGTTTATCAGGATCCAGCAGAGTGCTTCTGATAGGCAATCGAACATTTTTGGGTTGCTCTTGCACCCAAAAGGTCAGGCGCTCCGCGAAGTAGTAAGCACCTTTCCAGAGGACACCGAAAAGGGGCCAGTTGTCGGGGTGGATGAGCAGTACTTTAAAGGTGCTGGTGATGTCTGCCTTAGCCAACCAGGCTCCTGGACCTGCGAGGCGGATGAGGGATGCTGCATGATCTATTGTGGTGTACTGCATGGAGTAGTCCGGGCTGGGGATTAGGCTGTTGATGCTTGGGATGGTGCAGCCGTGGGGGGAAGAGAGGTCTATGATGAGTCTCTTTTTTCCTGAATTTGAGTTCGATGGGTCCGAAAGTGGTGATTAATTTCCTCGGGATATGGGGATTGCATGTGGATGGATGGATGAGTTGGGCAAGGTCGATGTAGTTACCTGCGAGAATCGGTTGCCTGAGCATGTGCGGCACGGGGGATGGTCGGGCGGATACTAAAGGGCGTGCTGGAGGTAGTGCTGTGGCTGAGGTAAAGCTGGTGGGTGGAGGAAGATGGGTCGGAAGGAAGCTGGGATTGGTTGCTGGTGGACCTGTGGAAAAACGGGGTGCATTTAAAGTGGGATGGTTAGTTATATATGGGTTGTGGGGAGGGGGTGGGGGAAAAGCAAAGGCAGGAGGAATCTCAGGGGAAGAGCTCTCTTACCTTTAGGAGACTGCGAAGACCCCACCAGAGATGAGCAACACTGGACTTTGGTTGGAATGTACAAAATACAAACCAGTTTTATTTGGTTTTTACAAAAAGTAAGGTAAAAGCTTACAAAAAATGAATAATAAAAAATAAGACAAAATCTCAGATATACCAAGCTCAAAAAGAACCAAGTCTCTCAAAGAACAAGAACCCCCAGAAGCCTCGATCCTTTGTTGTCTCCTCCTATATATACACTTCTCCTTGGTGCTTCTGCAACCTCCGGGTCCATATAAGGTAGACAACAGATCATTCTTAAATCATTGGATGAAACAGTTTTCATAGTCTTATCATTTCTGACACTTATTTTGTAGGTTAACTCTCCCCATACATGTAACAAGTATAATGATTTCTGAAAATAAAACACTTTTTCACACACTATTATAAAAATAGATAGTAACTCATCATAGACAATGGAAAGTTAAAAGAGGATAAACCATATGCATAAAAAGGTAAGCAACACCTAAGATAGGACTTCCTGTTTGGCTATAGGTCACAGGTGCCATGTTTCATATAAGCTAGTTAGGTGTGAAAACCACAATACGCCCAGAAGCTTCCATTGTGTAACCCTAACCCTTATGTCCCAACATAATCAACTCAATAAATTCATTAAAACAAGTTATGCAAGTGTTGACATGAGCTTTGAAAGTACATGTCAACACATTTGTTTTGACAAAGCAATAATGATCAGGAATACGAATAGAAATAAAAATGATTTGAAAAGAAAGTTGAAACTGATTGTGAAGCTGTGAAGCAGAAACCAGTTTGAGTCTGTGCATCGAATCAACAAAGAAATGATAAACAGAAAATTACATATGTTGTAACTTGATAAGATGTTTGTCTTTATGTATTTTCCTGCTCTCTCTGGGCTTTTAATACATTTTTGGAATTTGTGAAACATGTTCAAGTTAACATGGGATGTTACTTTACAGTTTAAACTTTACTTGTAAACCCATCTCTCTATTAACAGACCAAGGATCTAACAAGTCATTGTCATTGCTCCTATTGAACTGGACGCAGGTAGACATAGTGGTTTGCATAACGAATTTGGAAGCAAGGGTACACAGGCTCAGTGAATGTGGTGTGAAAGGTGTAGAGGTGGCTCAGTGTGTTAGAGGAGACTTTGTAGTAGGACAGAGTGCCAGCATGCCAGTCCAGATACACCCCAAGTGTTGGGCAGCCATCAGAGGGAAAATAAGTTTCCATCAACTTACCATTATGAAATGCCTCCAGTGTGTTTTCCACGTCCTGAATATTGTCCAAAAGCCCAAGATACGTTATCTTCCAAAAGATAACTGTCTGAACCACCTCCCTTTCTGTCAATTCTCTTGTATACAACAGCTACAAAAACATGTTTCAAATGAGTTACATCTTGATCCCACTCTACCTCCCAGTAATGGCGCCCAGATAACCCCTCTCTGCACATCACCTGATGATGTTCCTCAAACCTCTCTGGGTGATCAGGATAATACTGCCATGATGATGTATATTTTGCTTTCTTGTTTCCAGCAGACAGAATGAGGTAGTTCTGTGCAGTGTTTGGGTCCAGGGTGAGATCACAGGCATCTGATG